>NC_044032.1:593024036-593354226 GCF_901765095.1 Microcaecilia unicolor
CCAACCATTATATCCCCAAGAGGAATATGTGGTAGTGTCACAGATGGAACCATCATAGCACATTAGGTGTTCCGTCTCCTTGTAGTGTATTTACATACAACTAAACCAACCATAGTTTTTAACATGTGAATGTATTACATTGTGCTGTATAAATATCTGTATAATGCAGTTGTAAATTCGTAATCATTTGTATATACGTGTATTACTGCACACTACTGAACAGAAATACAAAATATCACATATGCAGATTTATGCAAATACAGCTGGTATTGAATTTCATGTGTTAAACCATAGGGAGGTACGTTATGACTTGTCACAAGTTCTATAAATTCCCACATATACATGAACTATATGTTGAAATCATTTTTATTGGTGAACAGAACCATATAATCACTTATTACATCTATTAACCAACTGTTAACCATCCGTTTCCTTTTTATCCCCAACCTCCCACCCTTCCCCCCCCCCCCCCCCCCCCCACAAACAATTCCCTTATTCTTGACATTCGTTCTCAATATACTATTGTATGCTATTGTAAGTTCAAAAGATAACTTCGTGCTGATGGGGTTAGAGTGTTCCAAAATGGGGTCCACCGCTGCTGAAATTGTATTCCCATTTGCGAGTTGACATCAGGCACGCTCATTCTTTCCATGCTTAGCATCCATATCATACGTGTCCTCCACTGCTGTAGTGTCGGGCCTCTCGTCGATAGCCACTCTGTTAGTATGACTTGTTTGCCCACAATAATAGCTCGTTGGACAAATGATGTGAAGCCTTTCTCTGTGGGGCGGCCAATTATTAGATGACCAAACAAAAGGGTTGAGTTGTAAGTCCAACATTGTTTCCAAAGTGAGTTTACATATTTGATGATTTCTTTCCAAAATCTCTCCACTTCTCTGCACTGCCAAAACATGTGCCCCAAGTTTGCTCCTTCTGCTCTGCATTTCGGGCACTCCCCCCAAGGGAGAGAGTCCCATATAAAATGCTCGCTTGGGGGGCACATGCACGCGCAGCACGAACTTGTATTGTAATTCCCAATGTATAGACTGGTATGTGATTCGTCTTATTGACAGCACATGGGACCTAATCTGGGCTGCACTAATTTTGGTGTGAAGATCTATTGTCCACAGTCGAGCCAAATGCGAGTAATCCGGCTCTTCTGCTGTATCTTTTATGGTGGCGGTGATGGTAAGATAAGGGCACTTTCTGCTGGGCTCCAAGGGAGAATGCCGATGATAATTCTTCTTGTGCATCTTCTGCCAAGGACTCCCAAGGCAGTGAAGTCACATAATGTTTCAATTGCTCATAAAAGAATTTTTCATTTTGTTGTATTCCATATTTTGTTTGTATTTCAATAAATGACTTCATGCGTCCTTCTCTAGTAATTACTTGCATTAAGTATTCCATCCCTCGTCTCTTCCACCTATGGAACACTGCATATAACTGTCCCGGAGCAAATGCTGCATTGCCACAGATTGGTAAGTATGGTGTCACTTTCGAGGAAAAGTGGTGGAGTTTGCAAATCCATTTCCAGACTGCCACCGCACATGGCATAATCTTTGTCCGTTTCAAAACACGAGGCATCGGCGTCCCAGCAGAATGTAAATAATTACTAAAATGAGTCCCATTTGTGAATTCAAGTTCCAGTGGAGTGTCTGTGAAATCTGTTGTGCCTCGGAACCAGTCATTAATTGTCCTCATACCACTAGCAATATTTAAATATCTTATGTTCAACAGCCCCAGTCCACCATGTTCCACTGGCACGCAGAGCGTGCTAAATGCGAGACGGGCTTTTTTGCCCCGCCAGAGGAATTTCTGCGTCAAAGTCCTCAACTTTCGTTCATGCTTGTTATTTATATACAATGGCAACATTTGCAATACATACAACCACCTGGGTGCTATGATCATATTGAATAGGGCAATGCGGCCTAATAACGAAAGAGGGAGCCCGGCCCACGCCTTCAGGCTAGTTTCTGTCTCTCTCAGAAGCCTATTAATGTTAAGATCATACAAGTTATTGATGTCCGCCGGAACCACCACTCCCAAGTACTTTATGTGGTCCTTCGCTTGCTGAAAAGGTAACCTGTCTCCCCAGTCTTTCCCCTCATCTGCTCCAATTCCCATCGCAATTGACTTGGACACATTTAATTTAAACCCAGAAAGTTGTCCGTACTGTGTAATTTTATCTAACAGTTCTTTTACAGACCGCCCTGGACCCATCAGGGTCAACAGTAGATCATCCGCGTATGCCAGCACCTTGATACACCGTGTCCCTATGGAAACACCTCTAATTTTATCTTCCTCTTGGAGTGCACACAGTAGAGGCTCTAAAGATAATACAAAGAGCAGGGGCGAGAGGGGGCAGCCCTGCCTAGTGCCTTTTTCTATTTTAAACACATTTTCACGGAGCCCATTGACCAACACCCTTGCCGTAGGATGAGTACAAGGATTTAAGCGCTTGTAGATACCATCCTGAGAATCCCATCTGACCCAATACATTAAATAGATAATCCCATCGGACCTGGTCAAATGCCTTTTCTGCATCTAAGGCAACAACTAACGCTGGCCACCTTTCCTCCGAGCAAGTTGCCATAGCCAGTAGGAGCCTAGGTACATTTTGTGTTGCTTGTCTCTGCCGCACGAATCCTACCTGCTCTGGGCCTATTAGGTTAGGTAAAATGTCCGCCAACCGGTTAGCTAGAATTTTGGCAAGTAATTTTATATCAACGTTCAACAACGATATTGGCCGGTAGGACTCCACTCTATCCATTGCTTTCCCAGGCTTGGGGATCAGCGTGATCAGCGCCTCATTAGCGTACTGGGGAAACCGACCCCGACTGATCACATCTTCATAGTACTCCAGCAAAGCCAACAACGCACTGGGGGGGAAGCAATTTGTAGTATTCCCCTGTAAACCCGTCGGGGCCAGGTGCCGACCGGAGTTTCTGGGATTTAATGGCTTGCTGCAATTCAGACATAGTCAATGGGGCATTTATTTTTTCTACTTCTAGGTCTGTTAACTTGGGTAAGCTAAGTCCCTCTAGGAATCTTTGCGTTTGTTGTTGAAATGCCTGTGGGCTGGCTTCATATAGATCCGAAAAGTATTCGATACATGAACTATATAAAGTAATACAAAGCTATAACATATTATAGTCACTTCCCTTGAGGATACAGCGTGCTCGTGCTTGTGTTTAAAAAAAGTCCACTCATAATCCATTCATCCTGATCATTCTCGCCAACTCAATGAAGATTCCCTTTAACTCTGGCCGAGTTTCGCATAGCGTTGTCAGAAAGGGAAACTGCAAACAGAAATTCTAATTAACAAACATCACTTCCACATATACTGGAATATACCTTAACCCTAAGCCAAAAAATCTAAATGCTCAAAAGTCAAATTACTTACAAAACAAAATGGAAAACCAATATTGGACACCAAACCCCAAGTGGGTTCGCGTCTGGAATTCTCCTTCTCACAATTCAGAGCGTGTGACGTTAGGCTCCCGCGCTCTTTTTAAATACCCGTATACTGGCTCATTCATAGGTCAACCATTAACAGCTGATAACTACCTTCTCTTAAAGCAATAGATCTCGTTTGTTATTTCCAAAACTCAATTACAGATACTTCACTTTAATACTCCAAAATTAGAGATATTTAAAGGCACCCCTCATAAGGCCTTGTAGGTAACAGACTAATCTTGGTATATTTAATGCCCTCGTGAAAAGCCCCCCTTGATCATAACCACTCAACCTCTCTATTCAGCCCACGGGGATGGACTGTGTCCCAGGAAAAGATAAAACATTGTTCCTTCTGAATGAGTATTTTGCTCAAATTACCCCCTCTCTGCAATTCAGTATGGAGGAAAACAGTATAGCTTAAGTCCTCAATGTCATGATGGAACTCCTGCCAATGTCCCGACAAGGGAGCCTCCACTTTACATTTGCGAATGTTGCTCACATGCTCTCCAATACAGGTTTTGATTTTTTGAGTCATCTGGCCAATGTAAAACAGTTTGCACGGGCACCAATACAGTAAACAACCCCCTGAGAGTTACAGTTTGTTCTTTTGTGCATATGAAACTCATGCATATTGTAGGGGGGGGGGGCTGAATCGTATCACCCTCATGAGCATATCGGCAGTACATACAAACCCCACATTTGTAATGACCAGGATGATCGTGCCGGTCTTCTCTACGATCGGAAAAAATCTCTGAGCACATTTATAACACATTTATAACATATTTCTGTTGTGAGAGATAGCAGTTACTATTTGTTACTGTTTTTTGTTGAATAATGTATTGATTCAAGTTATAGTTAAAATGTATTGCCAAGAAGTGCAGAGTGGTGCATTTGGGGTGTAGAAACCCAAAAGAGAGATACCGAATAGGAGGGGAGAGATTAGCTAGCTCGACTCAGGAGAGAGACCTTGGGGTGTTGGTGTCGGATGATATGAAGGTGAAGAAACAATGTGACAAGGCGACAGCTGTGGCTAGAAGGATGTTAGGCTGCATAGAGAGGGGTATAACCAGCAGAAGAAAGGAGGTGTTGATGCCCCTCTACAAGTCGTTGGTGAGGCCCCACAGTATTCTGTTCAGTTTTGGAGGCCGTATCTGGCTAAAGATGTAAAAAGACTGGAAGCGGTGCAAAGAAAAGCTACAAAATGGTATGGGATTTGCATTGGAAACCGTACGAGGAGATACTTGCCGACCTGAACATGTATACCTTGGAGGAAAGGAGAATCAGGGGTGACATAATACAGACGTTCAAAAATTTGATAGGTATTAATCCACATACAAACCTTTTCCGGAGACGGGAAGGCAGTAGAACTAGAGGACATGAATTGAGGTTGCAGGGGGACAGACTCAGGAGTAATGTCAGGAAGTATTTTTTCACGGAGAGGGTGATGGATACGTGGAATGCCCTCCCATAGGAGGTGGTGGAGATGAAAACGGTAATGGAATTCAAACATGCTTGGCATAAACACAAAGGAATCCTGTTTAGAAGGAATGGATCTATGGAATCTTTGCGGACATTGGGTGGCGACGCCGGTATTTGGAGAAGAAAACCGGTGGAGGGCGAACTTCTATGGTATGTGCCTTGAGAAAGGCAGGTTGTTATTGTGTATCTGGATTTTCAAAAGGCGTCTGACAAAGTACCTCATGAACGACTCCAGAGAAAATTGGAAAGTCATGGGATATGAGGTAGTGTCCTATTGTGGATTAAAAACTGGTTAAAAGATAGACAACAGAGAGTAGAGTTAAATGGTCAGTATTCTCAATGGAGAATGGTAAATAGTGGGGTTCCCCAGGGGTCTGTGCTGCGACCTCTGCTTTTTATCTTATTTATAAATGATCTAGAGATGGGAGCAACTAGTGATGTAATTAAATTTGCTGACGACACAAAGTTGTTCAAGGTTGTTAAATCGCAAGAGGATGGTGAAAAATTACAAGAGGACCTTACGAGACTGGGAGTCTAAATAGCAGATGATGTTTAATGTGAGCAAGTGTAAAGTGATGCATGTGGGAAGGAGGAACCCAAATTATAGCTACGCAATGCAAGGTTCCACTTTAGGAGTCACCAACTAGGAAAGGGGTCTAGGTGTTGTCGATGATGATACATTGAAACCCTCTGGTCAGTGTGCTGCCACAGCTCAGAAAGCAAATAGAATGTTAGGTATTATTAGGAAAGGAATGGAAAACAAAAATGAGGACGTTATAATGCCCTTGTATTGCTCCATGGTGCGACCGCACCTCGAATATTTTATTCAATTCCGGTTGCCACATCTAAAAAAAGATATAGTGGAATTAGAAAAGGTACAGAGACGGGCGACGAAAATGATAAAGGGGATGGAATGACTTCCCTATGAGAGAAGGCTGATGCGGCTAGGGCTCTTCAGCTTGGAGAAAAGACGGCTGAGGGGAGATATTATAGAGGTCTATAAAATAATGAGTGGAGTGGAACAGGTTGGCGTAAATCGCTTGTTTACTCTTTCCAAAAATATTAGAACTAGGGGACATGCAATGAAGGTACACAGAAGTAAATTTAAAACGAACCAGAGAAACTTTTTCTTCACTCAACGTGTAAGTAAACTATGGAATTCGTTGCCAGGAATGTGGTGAAAGCAGTTGGCTTGGCGGGGTTTAAAAAGGGGTTGGATGGCTTCCTAAGGGAAAAGTCCATAAACCATTATTAAAATGGACTTGTGGAAAATCTACTGCTTATTTCTAGGATAAGCAGCATAAAATGTATTGTACTTTTTTGGGATCTTGCCAGGTACTTGTGACCTGGATTGGCCACTGTTGGAAACAGGATGCTGAACTTGATGGACCCTCAGGCTGTCCCAGTATGGCAATACTTATGTACTTATGTTAAAGGTGAGCCGGATGATGTACTGTATCTAGTTGTTCAGAAAGCTTTTGACAAAGTTCCTCATGAGAGACTCCTGAGAAAATTAAAAAGTCGTGGGATAGGAGGCAATGTCCTTCAGTGGATGAAGAACTGGTTATTGAACAGAAAACAGAGGGTTGGGTTGAATGGCCATTTCTCTCAATGGATCTGCACTGGGACCAGTGCTATTTAATATATTTATAAATGATCTGGAAATTGGAATGAGTGATGTGATAAAATTTGCAGATGACACACAGGAATTCAAAGTTGTGACAACACATATGGATTGTGAGAAATTGCAGGAAGACCTTAGGAAACTGGAAGACTAGGCATCCAAATTGAAGATGAAATTTAATGTAGACAAATGCAAAGTGATGCACATTGGGAAGAATAATCCGAATCATAGTTACCTGATGCTAAGGTCCACCTTAGAAGTCAGCACTCAGGTAAAAGATCTAGGTGTCATTATAGATAATATGTTGAAATCTTCTTCCCAGTGTTGGGGTGGCCAAAAGAGCAAACAGGTTGCTAGTTATTATTAGGAAAGGGATGCAAAATAAGACCAAGAATATTATAATGCCTCTGTATCAGTCCATGGTGCGACCTCCCCTTTAATATTGTATTCAATTCTGGTCCCATATCTCAAGAAATGTATAGCGGAATTAGAAAATGTTCAAAGAAGAGCAACCAAAATGATAAAGGGGATGGAACTCCTACCATATGAGGAAAGGTTAACAAGGTTAGGGCTCTTCAGCTTGGAAAAGAGACAGCTGAGGGGGGGATATGACTGAGGTCTATAAACTCCTGAATATTGTAGAATGGGTAAAAGTGAATCAATTTTTCTCTCTTTCAAAAAGTACAAAGACTAGGGTACACTCAGTGAAATTGCCAAGCTTCCCCTGTTCTTCAGCAGTTTGGGTCTGAGGTGTTGAGTGCACTCCTCCAACTGTGGCCTCTGGTCGCCATGCTTTTTGTTTCCTCTGTGGCTGTTGGTAGGCTGAGTGATCCTGGTGGCTCCAGACTGGCCCAGGAGGCCTTGGTACTTGCTATGCAGATCTCATCCAGCTGTTGGCAGACAAGCCTCTTTCTCTTCTGGTGTCAAAGGGCCTTCTGCTTCAAGGCCCCCTTCTAATGGCGGATCTATTGCACTTTGGTCTTACAGCCTGGCTGTTCCACAGCCAAGGTTAAGGAGGAAAGGTTTTTCTGAGGATGTCATCATTATACTTCAGGCCAGGAAAAGTTCTACCTCGACAGCTTTTGCTTAAATCAAAAGTTTTTGGGACTTTGTGTGTAAAGAGGACCCCTTTCTCCTGTTCAGTCTTCTGTGGCTCATATTCTTAACTTTCTTCAGGAGTGATTCAAGAAAAGACTAGCGTTGATCTCCCTGAAGGTTCAGGTGGCAGCCGTGGCCTGCTTTTTAGAGGTCATCTAAACTGTTCTTCCATAGTGGCACATCCAGATGTGCGGTTTTTGAGAGGGGTGAATTATCTCTGACCTCCCTTGTATCCTGTGAGTCCACCATGGAACCTCAGTTTGGTGCTTAGAGCTCTTCAGTCCATCTTTTGATCCTTTGAGGAGGGCTACTCCCAAGGATCTCACTTTGAAGACCGTTTTTCTAGTGGCCATCACTTCAGCAAGGAGGGTATCAGAGATTCAGTCTCTGTCCTGTAGAGAGCCATTCCTAACCTTCAAGAAGTCAGTTTCTTCCAAAGGTTGTTTCTTCCTTTCATGTCTACCAGTCTTTGCTTCTTCCTTCCTTCCGCAAGGAGGATTGCAGAGCTGCTTTCCCCGTCCTCAAATTGCTTGATACCCATAGGATTCTGCTCAGGTATCTGGAGATCGCTAATGAGTTCAGGAGGTCAGATCAGCTCTTTATAATATTTCAGGTCCTAGGAAAAGCCTGTCAACCTCCAAGGTCACAGTGGCCCACTGGGTAAAAAAGGTTATATCATCAGCTTATGTCTTGGTGGGTATGTGACCACCTGTGGCCCATACTGCTCACTCCACTAGAGAGGTGGCTACTTATTGAGCCAAGACTAGGGCCGTGTCTTTGGTTGAGATTTTCAGGTTGGGTACATGGTTTTCACGCTACACCTTTTCTAAGCATTACAGGTTGGATGTGTCAGGTGGGACACTGAGTTTGGGTCTTCTGCCCTCCGCTCAGGGGTTCAAGATCCTACTTGACTACTGCTTTGGTACATCCCACAAGTCCTGGATTAATCTGTTCCAGACCCTAAGGAAGGAGAAATTAGTTCCTACCTGCTAATTTTTTTCCTTTAGTCTGAATATATTAATCCAGATGTCTGCCTTCTCTGGTGTGTCTCAGTATGTTTCTGTTTGATATGTTGAGATTTCTCTGTTCAGTTGTTCACCTGGTTCTATTTCTATAATTTTGTTGCGTTCTTATCACATTGACAGCTCGGTATGAGGAAGAAGACCCAGAAGATGATTTCTTTCTTTGGTTGTCATTCCAACTGTTTTGTTATCAAAATGCTGAAGTGGGAGAGCTGCTCACTGCCTGTTATGGCACAACTCAATTCTGAGTCCTCTATCTCCACCTACTGGTAGACAGGCGTAACTCATAAGTCCTGGATTGATCTGTTCAGACTAAAGGAAAAAAAATTAACAGGTAGGAACTCATTTTTCCTTTTTATTTGACTTTACGTTTTTCCCCTTATTGCCTTTGTAACCACTATGATTTTCAACAGAATGTGTGTTACATCAAATTGAATAGTGATCAGTAATTCATCGATTACTGTAGCCAATATTGGAGTCTTAGGAGTGGGATGATGCACAGACAATTGCACAATTGTAGGATGTTCTGTGTTGATAGAATTGGTCACTGGATTGGAGGGCTTAACAGAAGAGACACTAACACTGCACTGATGCTTTTGCGCGGAGGAGTAATCCAATCACCTCCTATTACGAGCAGAATCTGTGCAGGTCTGATTGTGCTTAACTAGCTTTTTAGTTGGAGTTGATGCAAGCAGTCTCTGCTCAGGTAGATGCAGTGCTCAAGAAGCAGCTGCACTGTCAACTTAGATACCTCAAGGGTCTGTAGGCAACTGGACTCATAGGACATCTGCACCAAGAGGCTGAAGGCTTTTCCATGGAAGACTTTTGACCGCTTTGCACAGAAGTAGGAGGTGTCAGTGGAGAGGAATCTTTTTTTGCAAGATTTTTCCAAAAGCAACTTTTTTGTCATTCAGTCGATTTTCTACTGCATGGCACTTACCTGGTTGTAATCGGCAGTTTACGAGTGCTTACCGCCTGGTTAGCATATGACACCTTACTGCTAAGTCAGTGGGTGGCGGTAAGGTATCAGGTGAAAAACGGACGCGCTGGTTTTAATTTTGTTGCACATCCATTTTCGGCAACAACAAAAAGCCTTTTTTCCAGGCATGTTGAAAAAATGACCTGTGCACATCCAAAACATGCGCCTACACCAGCGCAGGCCACTTTTAGGCATGCCTTAGTAAAAGGGCCCCTTAGTTTCTAATGGGAGTTCATTCCAAATGAGAGAAGCTTGGTACATAAGAGAAGCCATATGACTACTCTTACATTGTAATCAATTTTATAAGCCTAATTTGATCTTTTTAATAGTGTGGGGGGGGGGAGTCATAGAAACTTCTAACTTATAGAAGGTGAGAGTGTGCTCTGGGGTTTCAGTAGATGGGGACAGAGCAAGGTGAGAGTGTGCTCAGGAGTTTTGGGGGAGGTCAGGACAGTGAAAGCTGAGATTGAGCCACTGGTGTAGGGGGAAATCAAGCTTGTTCAAAAACACTGCAAATAAACAGTACAGAATATTGTGCACAACAGAATTCCATCAGGAGTAAAGTAGGACCTGCATGGTCCATCCAGTGTGTGGTCAAAATAATCTGAGAAATATGTATTTTATGCCTTTATAGCTGTCTGCTAGAAGAGTGCCCAAAAATCTCTAATAATTTTAGTTCTTGTGCCTACATCAGCTTTGTAGGAACCTCCTTTTTATATGTATGATTTAAATATTTTCCTGACACTCCCTATTTTTTTGTGAACTTGAAGAGAATTTTCCTTTGTGATGACCATAGATGTCTGCTTCCTTTTTTTGCTATATGTATTCTCCTTTACTGTACAAATACTACTAAAAGGATCTGGACGGCTTCCTAAAGGAAAAGTCCATAGACCATTATGAAATTAACTTGGATAAAATCCACTGCTTACTTCTGGGATATGCAGCATAAAGTGTATTGAGCTTTTTTGGATCTTGCCAGGTATTTGTGACCTGGATTGGCCACTGTTGGAAACAGGATGCTGGGCTTGATGGACCTTTGATCTGTCCTAGTGTTGCAATACTTATGTACTTATAAAAAAAATTGCATAAATAAAACATTTAAATAGAAAATAAAGGCAAGTGATAATGTAATTGAAGAATCTGACAGCTTGGAGAGAAATGAAAAGGTATTAGTGATGCTTTCAAGCATCAGCAGCAGTCATCATTAAGTTAAATGTGGCTTGGCACCTTGAAACTGAAGCAGAACACAGAAGACTTTTTTTTAATTAATGTAAAAAGAAATAGCTTGGATTGAATCTGAAGAATGTGTGGATAGTTGAAAAGAAGCAAAATTGTTTACAAGTGAGAGATCTAGCAGGAGTTCAGGGAACCATGGAGTGACTGGACTAGCCAGATCTAAGCAAGTCCTGGTGGGATATGGGCTGGCATATGTGTTTATAGCTCTCTGAAATTGTAGCTATCCATCTCTCCAAAACTGCAATGAGGGACATTTTTAGTAGAAGACAAACTCTTGTGTTTTAGCCCACTGTTTATAGCATAAACTTTCAAGGACTTGATTGAGTTCACTTGCCAAATGGTCATTGAGTGGAGGAGTAGCCTTAATAGTGCAGAGAGCTAAGAACCTGGAGCACTGGGTTTGATTCCCACTGTAGCTCCTTGTGACCCTTTGTTACACCAAGTTCAAAAGTTAGATTGTGAGCCCACTAGGGACAGAGAAAACACCTGTTTGGTTGTACCACAGAAAGGCAGTATATATATTTATTAGGATTTGTTTACCGCCTTTTTGAAGGAATTCACTCAAGGCAGTGTACAGTAAGAATAAAACAAACTTGAGCAATAGGCAATTACAGCAGTAAAAATATTCAAATAACAATACAAACAATGGCATAGTATACTGCTTAGTGTCAACACAATATGTAATAGAACATTTTAATTGATAGTGAAGGGTATAAGCCAAGATGGAACATACAGATGATAGGTAAGAGAGTAAGAAGAGTTAGAAAATAAGGTGATTAATTTAACAAAGATGCACACGGGGTCAGAGAGATTGTTAAATCCATGACCCCTTTACTCTATCCAAAACAAGAGAATGTTACTACTAAGGAAGAAAATTTACCAGTTTTGTAGTATTCTGGTTATTGTATTTTCCCCATTTGTACATGCTGTAAACGTCACTTAAAGAATACAGGAAGATAATCTTTATAAATGGTGGAAGAGTAGCCTAGAGCAGTGGGGTGAGAACTAGGGAAACCTGGTGTGTCCCATTGCAACTCCTTGTGACCTTGGGCAAATGGTTGACACCCCCCCCCCCCCCCATTGCTTCAAGTACAAATTTAGGGGGTCTCTTACAAAGGTGCACTAGCATTTTTAGCACACGCTAAACACTAGCCGCCCATAGGAATATATTGGCATCTCAAGTGTTTGGTGCATGTTTATTTTTAGCGCACACTAAAAGCACTAGCATTCCTTTGTAAAAGGACCCCTTAGATTGTGAGCCCTCCAGGGATAGGGAAAGCCCTACTGTATCTGAATGTAACTTGCCTTGAACTGCAACTGAAAAATGAGTGAGCCAAATCCTAATGAATATTTCTAGTGTCTATGAAATCTGAGCATGTCTAGAAAATCTGGATACCTGAAAATTGATTTTGAATAAAACTAAATAAAACTTAATTATATGAAAAGTAGAATAAGTAGAACCAAGGTTAGGAAATATTTCCTGATATATTCTATCAGGGGCGTCAAACTTACGAGACTATAACATGTATAGAATGTTTGTACGTTTGGGAAGCTTGCCAGGTGCCCTTGGCCTGGATTGGCTGCTGTCATGGACAGGATGCTGGGCTCGATGGACCCTTGGTCTTTTCCCAGTGTGGCATTACTTATGTACTTTTTACAACTCTGCGGTAAGTACTAACACATGCTTACCACAACAAAAAAAATAGCATACTGCGGAGCGGCTGAGGTGACCCAAAGTCATTTCAAGATGTTCGTGCCACCCATGTGCTAAAAAGTAATTCATTTTTTGGCGCAGGGGATGTGTCTGTGGGATGGAGATTGGGTGTATTCTGTGCTAATCAATTAGCGCAGCTACATTGCCGCACACTAACCGACTAACACATGCTTCGCACGTGAGCCCTTACTGCTTACATAATGGGTTGTTGTAAGGGTTCACATTCTAATCTGTTTTAATGGCCACGCACTAATTACAAAATTAGCGCATGGCAATTAATACAAAAAAAATAGGAAATTTGGCCATTTTACTCCAGCAGTAAAAATGACCTTAGCCCGCAGCTATGACCCACGTAAGGATGTGCTAAGGCCACCCTTTACCGCTGTTTGGTAAAAGAGCTTCTAATTTTGGTAATTTTTCTGCAATCCACCAGTCATCTGAACAGTTTGAGATAAAGCTAGTTATGCATAGCTGTTGGGTTCTAACTAGACTATCAAAATAATAGTTCAGCTTATTTGGTGCCTCTGTTTTGATAAACACATATTTCATGTTTCATCACGTCAAGTGTTACATTTTTAAAGTGTATTGAAACTAAAATTTATTTCAATTCTCTTTTTATGTGACCTAGCATCAGTACATAGCCAAGAGCGACCCACAGCGGCAGTGACTCCCATCCAGGCTCAGAATGCAACCTGTCTTTTACCCGCCACTGTTGTCATTCCACATCATTCTGCCCCTTCTCAGCAGCTGCAGCCTCAGCTCTCTGCATCTACTGCTTATTTGACAACTCCTGTGAATGTCAACAGATCAAATGTGCCATCAGCTTGTCCAACAGCTTCTGGAAACTGCCCCAGCCTTGCTGCAGCATCTTTAGATGGAGATGCAAATTGGAGACCTATCCCTGGCCACACTGGAGCCCATGCGTCTCCTGAAACTGCTATATCAATTGGGAATCCTGGAGCTGTAAAACTGGACAAAGACAGTAAGGTGGGCTGGACCTTTTTTTGGTATTGCATTTAGAGTTTTGCACTTATAGGGTTACTTGTTTCCCTGTAATATCCAATTATGACTAAATGCCATGGATGTTCTTTCTGGTACCACTCATAGTAGTTTTGTGTTTGGTAATGGTAACACTGCTTGTAGTCCGCCAACTTCCAGTCAAAGGTTCAACGGATAACACAAGAATTAACGATTATGCAGTAATGAAAAGAAACAGATACCTGAAAAGATTGTTGTCACTAAAGCAGAAGTTTTTTAAACAGAGAAGCTTTCAATTGTTTTCAAAACAATTTTACTAATATCAACTGGGAGAGAACACCACTTAGAAACTGCAAGATATGGAAATGATGTCAATAGAGATTTCTTAAATCTTACTGTTACAAATAATGGAAAATAAAGAAGGCATGAATCTATAGCACGTGATGAAATAGGAGATAACAGAAATGAAAATAAAGAAAATAAGTATTCTGGACATATACCATAGAACATCTTATATACCCAACATGCAAGCTTAAACAGAATTTGGGCTTTAATGGGTAGCCAATGGAAATTGATCAATATAGGTGTAACATGATCTGGTCTCTTTTGCCCCATGATCATCTTAGCTGCAGTGTTTTGCAATATTTGTAGTCTAGCAGTCAAGTTGGCTGAAAGAAGACAATATAAGCCATTAGAATAATCTAATGTAGAGAGGTTCACTGCTTGAACCAGAATCAAAAAATGTTTCATCTCAAAGCAAGAACAAATTTTTCTTAAACAATACTGCGTATAAAAAAGTAGATTTTACAACTGCATCAACATGATTTAAAGATAATGAAGTATCTAAATATACACCTAATATTTTTGACACACTGTCAACCTTTAATATGGAGCTATGAGGAAATGTTAAATCTGAAGGTATATTCTTGCCCACTTGATCTAACCAGATCAACTTGGTTTTATCCTTATTGAGTTTAAAACCATGTGAAGAACATAACATTTCTAACTTCCTAATGCAAGACAAAATTTGCGATAAGGGCAACTGTGCTAAGCCCTGAACAGTATCAACAGGAACATATTGTCAGCATATGAAAAGAATTTAACCCCAAAAGCAGAAAAATGACCACAGAAAGATGTCAGATATATATATATTTTGAATAATATGGAAGATAGTGGCGACCCCTGAGGTATAAGGTGGAATCCAGCTGGTGGAAATTTGATCAGCCATTTTAACTCTATAGTATCAACACAAAAGAAATTCTCCTCTCCGAGACAAAACTTTGCTGGAGAGTCCCAGTGAACTCAATTTATACAATAATATGTCATAATTGACTGTATCAAATGCATCAGTCAAGTCAAATTGCACTCAAATAGCTGATTTGCCATAAGCAAATACAGATTTTATATCAGAAACAATAGCCAATAAGACAGATTCTGTTGAGTGGTATGGTCTAAAACCAAATTGTACCAGATGTAGACAATCAAATCTCATTACATAATCTGACAATAATTCAGATACATATGCCTCAGCCAAGTAAACAATCAACGGACTATTTGCCACAGGTCTGTAGTTTGCTGCTAGACTTGCATGCAGTGTGGCATCCTTTATAAGAGGAATTAAAATAATGCCACCCGTAGTAGATGGAAAGTTTCCTTCATTGAAAAACTAATTTTGAATTTGTGCAAGCCATTCAACTGTTTGAGAAGGCGGATCTGTCATTAAGTATGCAGGACAACTATCCAATATACAAGATGATTTAGACAATCTTTTCAGTAAGATTTTAATCTTACTAACAATGATAAGTGGGAATGAAACCCAATGTCTGTGGTACAGAGGAGTAGGAGGCAGGCTGTGAGCAGATGAGTTTTCATTGTCATCATCATCTTCATGTTCATTATGATCATCATGCTGTCCAATTTCTAAAGACTGTTATCAGTCCAGTGCAGTCCAGTCACCCCAGTGTAAAATTTTACATGAGATAACCAGCATTCTGTTGTGGTAGAAACCTATGTCTGTCCACCAAGAATTGCAGCCAGCTTCAGCTTCATCTCCACTTCAAAGTGACCCACCTCATCACTGTTCTGTTTGGCTGGAGACCAGTCTCCAGCTCAACAAACACAGGCAACACTGCTGTTATCATAGTTAGAAGTTTTCTTTTTGTTGTTGTGCGTTGTTTTGTTTTTGAAGTGTTGATGTTAGTCTTTGATATATGACTGTTGTTTACGCTGATTGATTTTATCTTTTAGTGTGAAAGTTCCATCTGTTTTCTATCCTGTTTTAGATGGAGTTCTAAAAAGTTTTAATTTGTTTATGTTATGTGAACCGTTCTGATTTGCCATGCAATAAGTGACGGTATAGTAAAATAAACGATATATTCACTGAACAGCTAACTTTAAGATGAGATGATCCACTGTTTGCATGATGAGGTTTGCAATAGCAAAATCATGTTCCAGTTTTTGCTCCTTCATTTGGTTTACCAAGGAATCATCATTTACATCTCACTTCCATTTTTACTTTTGACTGCAAGCATCAGATGTAACTGAGTAAAAGTAGTGAAAATTGGTGAAATTACTTCAGCAAAAGTAAAAATAATAAATGTTTCTAATACTTCTTTACAAGTAAAAGTGACAAAACCTTTACTTAAGTACAGTAACTAGTTAAAGTTACTTAGTTACTGTACAGCACAGTACTGTTTTCTAATCTTTTCAAGCCCAAGATACATCAATCGCTAACTTATATGGCCAAAAGAACAATGTACAAATTTTACCACTCCAGTTATAATTAAGTGTACTTCTACCCTTATCCTACTCTGTATTGCTCACTAGAAGCTGTAGTCCCATCCCCAGAGACTTATCAGCCTCATTGGGATTACTTCTCTCTATATGCTACTATATATTCGTCCCAGAGTTGTATTCTCTTTTACGAAACCTTATCAGCTTCCTTGCACCTACTGTTTCCACTCTGTATATATTCCCGGAGTTGGTACTCTCCTCTCCGGAACCTGTAAGCCACATTGAGCCTACTGCTATGTGGGATACAAATGTCATAAATAAATATTGTGTCATATCAAAAGTCCATCAAGCCTAGTATCATGTGACCTGGATTAGACATAGTACCTGGTGGGATCCCAAAAAGTAGCTAGGTTCCATTTTAGATACCTCAGGCCTAAGCAGTAGCTTAGGTCTACCTTAAAAATAGTCTGTTGACTTTTTTTCCCAGGACTTTGTCCAAACCTTTTTAAAATTCTGCTATGTTAATTGCGTTTACCATGTTCTACAGCAACGAGTTCCAAAGCTTAACTATGCATTGAGTGAAAAGAAATTTCTGTCTTTTAAAAATACTATTCTGTAACCTTCATGACATGTCCTGTAGTCTATGATTTTTTTTGAAAGAGTAAATGATTGATTTGCATTTACTCGTTCCACTCAACTCAGGATTTTATCATTTTATCTTATCTCTCCTCAGATGTCTCTTCTCCAACCGGAGGAGCCCTAACCTCTGTAGCTTTTCCTCTTAGATGTTCCATACCCTTTATTATTTTGGTTGCACTTCTATGTACCTTGTCTAATTCCGCTTTATCTTTATGTGCAGACCAAAATTGCACACAGTATTCAAAGTGCAGCTACACCATAGAGTGATACAAGGGCAATCTTTACTTTGTTTTGTTCTCTATTCTTTTCCTAATAGTTTCCAATATTATTGGGGGGGGTGGGGGGGAGGGGTTGGGCTGCTGCTGCACATCAAGCAGAAGACTTCAACATATTGTCCACAATGATCCCTAAATCCTTTACCTCAGTGGTGATCCCTAATGTGAAACCTAACATCATATAGCTATAATTTGAGTTATTCTTCACTTTGTGCATCACTTTGCATTTTTCTGCCATTTGGATGCCCAGCAACACAGTCTTGCAAGGTTCTGCAATTTCCCACAATCCACATGTGATTTAACAGCTTTGAATAATTTGGTATTATCTGCAAATTTGATGACCTCACTCAGGGCTTCATTTACAAAGCTTCGCTAATGATTCCCATGTGGCAAATGAGAGGAAGCCCATAGGAATTGAATGAACTTCCTCTCATCTGCCACACCAGGAATCGCTAGCGCGGCTTTGTAAAAGAGGCCCTCAGTGTTCCCATTTCCAAATCATTTCTAAATATGTAAACAACAACAAAGCACCAGTCCCAGTACAGATCCCTGGGCTACTCCACTATTTAGCTTCTTCCATTATGAGAATTGGCTGTTCAGTTCGCAATCCATAGTCAGATACTGCCTCCTCTCCTATGGATTTTTTTTAAATTTCCTTAGGAATCTTTTATGAAGAATTTTGTTAAATGCTTTCTGAAAATCTAGATATGGCCCATATTTTAGAAGCCCTATTCACCATATGCATGTGTAATTATTTGCATTTAAGCAGAAAAACAGTGGAATTGACGAAAATGGCTGGAGATCTTTTATTAATAGGTCTTCAGTATGACTCGACATGGACCGTGTGAGTCTACAACTGTGTTTATCACACAGAAAATATAGATACTGTGCATCTTTGTTGTTTTCATATATGAAATTGAGGATTTTCCTTCTTTCATACTAGCTACATGGATATTATTGATTTCTGAGGCTGGCGCCTGTGTTCCGAAATGCAGATCTGCTCGAGTCTGTTTTATGTTTTCAATACATTAGAGAATATCCTCCTCTTCATTTTTTTGACCTTTAATTTAAAAACAACATTCATTACTATTAGGTCACCTAAGCTAAACGTCAGCCTCATGCTTCCTCAATTAATTGTTAGTCTTCGAACCACTCCTACACTGGGATTTTGGGATAATTGAGCTCAACACTAATGATCATTGATCACTCCAACACCATCTCTCCCAGAACAAATTGATTGTGCTGGTAACGTTTTGCTTTTAAAATGAGTTCTGAAGTTTATATAACCTCTTTTCTAGTTATTGTTCACTGTGAGGCTAATTATTTAACACTTTTTTGGCTTATTAACTTTTCAGAAAGAAAAGAAAGGACTGCTGAAACTTCTCTCTGGAGCCTCTACTAAACGGAAGCCTCGGGTTTCACCTCCACAGTCCCCAACTCTAGAAGTTGAGCAGGCAGCTTTAGAGCCATCTATGCAGGGTGCCATAGGTCCTGAGATCCCAGCAGTTGTTAGCCATGGAAGAGCTGGATCCTGCCCAGTCGATGGCGAGGTCTCACCTGTAACTGCCACAGCTGCATTAACACAAGAGGCGCTTCATCGGAAGTCAGGTTCTTTGGACTCCAGTGTTCCAATAGCTCCTCCTCCGAGGCAGCCCTGCTCATCTTTGGGACCAGTACTGAATGAATCCAGAAATGTGATTTGTGAAAGGTGAGAAAATGTTGATGTCCGGCGTGAGAATAAAACAACATTACTTTATGCACTAGTCAGTTAGCCAAAATTTTGTGGTAACTTAAACTGTTCTTCATAGAGTGACTGCTATTCAGCACTATAGGGCCTATTTACTAACTTCCAGTAAGGGTTCCAGTCAGAGGCTTAGCTAGGTGCGTCGCCAGGTGAGCAGCCGCTCCCCCAAGCAGACTTCTGACAGTGAAGGCACCTATTTTTCACGCGATCTGTTGCATTTAAAATACACGCTGATGCAGTCGACAACCTGCTCTCTGCTCCCCCCCCCCCCCCCCCCCCCCCCGCGCCCTCAACTGGGCTACGCTACTGGTTCCAGTTACTGTGCAGTTAGTACTAAATTTAAGACCATAAGCATTGCCATACTGGGACAGACTGAAGGTCCATCAAACCCAGTATCCTGTTTCCAAAGGTGGCCAATCCAGGTTACAAGTACCTGACAAAATCTCAAAACATTAAAGCAGATTTTATGCTACTTATCTTAGAAATAAGCAGTGGATTTTCTTTTAGGAAATTATCCAAACCTTTTATAAACCCTTTTATAAACCCTGCTAAGCTAACTGCTTTTACTACATACTCTGGCAACAAATTCCAGAGTTTAATTACACATTGCGTGAAGAAATATTTTTTTCCAGTTTGTTTTAAATTTACTACTTAGTAGCTTAATTGTTTGCCTCCTAGTCCTAGTATTTGTGGAATGAGTAAGCAAGCAATTCACACCTACCCGTTCCACTCCATTCAGTATTTTATAGACCTCTGTTGTATCTGCCCTCAGCCTTCTCCAAACCGAAGAGCTCTAGCCACTTTACCCTTACCTCATAGGGAGTCTTCCCATCTGCTTTTTTGTTTTCATCGTCCTTCCCTGTACATTTTCTAATTCTGCTACGAAACTCTGTATTATGGTACCTGTTGGGGTTGTTCCTAGACGTTTCCTATTCACGTAACACATGCATTTATTATTTATTAGATTTCAGGCTTGGAGAATGTATCTATTCAAGCAATGTACATTCAAGTTCAGTAGGTATTTTTCTATCCCTGGAGGCTCACAATCTAAGGGGGTCTTTTGCAAAGGCACAATAGCATTTTTAGTTTGTGCTGATTAGCTCACACTAAATGCTAGAGACGCCCATAAGTATATATGGGTGTCTCTAGCGTTTAGTGCATGCTAAAAATGCTAGTGTGCCTTTGTAAAAGGACCCCTAAATTGTATCTGTAACTTGCCCAAGATCAAAAGAAGCAGCATTGGAATTTGAACCCTGGCTCTTAGCCTACTATTCTAACCATTAGGCCACTCATAAGTAAAAAGTTTTGAAAATTGCTCCCTTTAGATAATACTGCCCACAGATATTGACACACTTAATTGGTTAACTAGCTAATCTGCACTCTTAATTGAATGTTAAGCAATTATCAGCCCTAATTGGCATTAAGATTTACGTGCACAACTCGCTAAGCGTATTCTGTAACATGGTATGCCTAAATTTTAAGTTACGTGGAGGGGCATAATCGAACGGGGACAACCATCTCTAAGAATGCCCATCTGTAAGGACGTCCCGGCGAAGGGGCGGGGAAACCCGTATTATCGAAACAAGATGGGCGTCCATCTTTCGTTTCGATAATACCGTTGGGGATGCCCAAATCTCAACATTTAGGTCGACCTTAGAGATGCTCGTCCCCGGTTTTCGGCAATAATGAAACCGAGGACGCCCATCTCAAAAACGACCAAATCCAAGTCATTTGGTCGAGGGAGGAGCCAGCATTCATAGTGCACTGGTCCCCCTGACATGCCAGAACACCAACCGGACACCCTAGGGGGCACTGCAGTGGACTAACTGATGCACTAAGTGAACGGAAAAAGCCCTTCCCTTACCGATCCCTTAGCGATTCGAAAAGGAATGGGCATGCATGAAGGAAATCGCATGCAAATGAGCTGCTCACTGTTAGCTCATTTGCACATGATTTCCTTCCTAAGGATGGGAAGCCAGTGCAGAGCAGCCAAGCATTATGCGTGGCTGCTCTGCGCATGCCAAAGACGGCTTCATACATGCAGACAAGCTGCGTGTATAATAGCCATCTACAACCTAAAATAAATTGCCATCTAGAACCTTAGAAAAATACAACCTTTTCTACAACCTTAGAAAAATACAACCTTTCCTACAACCTTAGAAAAATACAAGTCCAGGTGAAAACGTCCAAGTGCTCATCAGGGACATCTTTTTTTTTAGAGTATGGGTGAAGGACGTCCTTCGCTATTCCTCCATCCCTGCGATGGCAGTTGAGGACGTCCAAAATAGTAACATACATAGTAACATAGTAGATGACGGCAGAAAGAGACCTGCACGGTTCATCCAGTCTGCCCAACAAGACAAACATATGTGTATACCTTACCTTGATTTGTACCTGCCTTATTCAGGGCACAGACCGTACAAGTCTGCCCAGCAGTACTTCCCGCCTCCCAACCACCAGTCCCGCCTCCCATCACCAGCTCTGGCACAGACCATATAAGTCTGCCCTCCACTATCCTCGCCTCCCAACCACCAACCCCTCTTCCCCCCACCTGCTCCGCCACCCAATTTCGGCTAAGCTTCTGAGGATTCATTCCTTCTGCACAGGATTCCTTTATGTGGATGTTTCTGTGAGAAGGACGCCCATGCCTTTGCTATGCCTCCGACACCCCCTTTATTTATTTGAATTTTGGATCACAAGTAGAAGCAATGGGATTTGAACCGGCCACCTCTGGATTGCAAGACCAGTGCTCTAATCACTAGGCCAGTCCTCCACTCCCTTGAAATTTGGCCGTCCCTGTAGGGGGGCAGTTCAGGACATCCAAAATGTTTGAAAGAAGGACGTCCACGCCTTCACTATACCTCTGCTGACACACACATACCTCCCCCCCCCCCCCCCCCCCCAGGGATCTGCATACTGCTGCGATGGACCTGAGTATGACATTTCAGGCTGGCAAAAAAAGTTTTTAAAGTTGTTTTTTTCTAGGTGGGAGGTGGTTAGTGACCACTGGGGGAGTCGGGAGGTCATCTCCGATTCCCTCTGGTGGTCATCTGGTCAGTTCGGGCACTTCTTTGAGGCTTGGTCGTAAGAAAAAATGGGCCAAGTAAAGTCGGCCAAGTGCTCGTCAGGGACGCCCTTCTTTTTTCCATTATCACTCGAGGATGCCCATCTGTTAGGCACGCCCCAGTCCCGCCTTCGCTACATCTCCAACACGCCCCTGGGAACTTTGGTCATTCCCGTGACAGGAAGCAGGTGGGGACGCCAAAATCCGGCTTTCGATTATTCCGATTTGGGCGACTCTGAGAGAAGGACGCCCATCTTCTGATTTGTGTCGAAAGATGGACGCCTTTCTCTTTCAAAAATAAGCCTGATAGTTGAAAAAGGAACATGGTAATAGGTTGTTTCTAAAGTCTATGCGCGTTATTATAGAATATACCTGCTCTGACCTAATTTTAGGCATCAGGATTTACACCAACACGGCATAAACGGCCATGAGTACATTTGGTCACGTGCAGAGGCACTCGCCATTATTCTATATACCGTGTGGAAATTTAAGCCTATTCTATAAAATTTTAGGCGTACTTTACAGAATACGCCTAGGCGTATTTTTTTCTGAGCGGAATTTTTAGGCACCATATATGGAATCTAGCCCTGTATGTACAATATCTTCCGAACCATAGGTCTATAGAATAAAATTACTACTAATTTATGTCAGTTAAATAATGGTATTGTTTTCCATGTTATTCATATAGCAGCTGTTCTGTGGTTAATTACTGTGAATTCTTGCATGCTCCATGGAATAATTTATGAAGCTGTTTTCACAACTGTTAGGCTAACAAAGCTTGATATATTTTTGTCCAATTTCTTTTATTAATCTTTACACTATTCTCTTAGCCTTTTCACTAGATTTTTCTGTCTTGCCGTAGTCTTTCTTCTTTTGTTTATTTCATTCCTATATCTAATATCTTTTGTTCCCCTTTGGTTTTCTTTCTCCAATGTATATTCTTCCATTTTCCTCTTCCTTCTTTCTCATAACTCCTTTCCCCCTTGCTCCTCTCCTCCTAACATGTACACCTCTCCTACCGCAGCACTTACCTTTCCCACCTCTCTCATACTACCCTCCTCCAGTTATCATACGTCCCTCAGCTTTCTTCTCTTCCTCTTCTTCCACCCCTCCCCACCCTTTCATCTCTTTTATTTCTTACCTTTATACTGTCACATCTTTTTTCCTCTCCGTCAATTCCCCATGCCTCTTGCCTTGCCCTCCTCCTTTTCTTTTCTTATCTCCTTCATGATTCAACTCCCCCAATAGTATACTTTATTTCTTCATCTCCCATCCTCTTTTCTCATCTCTCTGCCACGTTGATAGCTCATCCATACCACTCTATATCTCTCATCACTCTCCTTCCTCCTTTTCCACCTTTTCCTCTTAATCTCTCCCCTTCACGTCATTCCTGGTCCCCTCTTTTCTTGTCCCTGCATTCCTCCACATCCTGGATCTTATCTTTCCCAACTACTCTAATCTCCATCCTA
Source organism: Microcaecilia unicolor (assembly GCF_901765095.1). Lineage (NCBI taxonomy): Eukaryota > Metazoa > Chordata > Amphibia > Gymnophiona > Siphonopidae > Microcaecilia > Microcaecilia unicolor. The sequence goes on from NC_044032.1 coordinate 593,047,547, forward strand.
ATCTACCCTCTTGCAGCCTATGTTTCACTGTTATGGCCTGACTTCCTGCCCTGTCCCCACCTCGCCAAAAGCTGGCTGATAGGAAGAGTGTGCCTTGCACAGCATCAGTATCTTGAGCCACAGATGGCCAGTCTCTTGGTATTTGCTATAAGATATACAGGAACCCATGCAGCTCAGAAAGCTTGACACTCTGTGAAGGGTTTTGTTGTGCAGAGGAGGAGACATGTTCATCCATTACTCTTGCTGACTCCCTAGGTGGGGGGAGGACAGAGCTGGGAATAATTACTTCCATAGTGACAGATACCTGTGCAGTAAAGTCCCCTGCCCAGCCGGGCAATGGACATGTAGAATGTCATGTTTTTCTGGGTGCACTGCACCAGTATTGTGTCTTCACATTCAATGCTGCATTTTAGCTTCTTGCCTTCTCCTGCATTGTGGCTAAATGAAACAGGCAGAAAGTTTCTTCTGTTGCATGTTTGCACTGCAAGTAAGTCTGGGGGGACTGTTGAGCATTTATGGCAGACACCGAAAAATGTGCCAGTTTTTTTACTTCTATAACCAAGCATGTATAATGAAGCATGGTTTACAGTGGCTGGATCTATTAAAGGAGGGGAAGCCATCCCATTATGATATAAAATTGTATACAAATTAGCAAAGCCTCTGCCACTGGACATTTTATAGGAGATAGAACCATTTAAGTCCCTCAAAGCAATTATGTATTAGTGAGTACTGGCCAAGTCCTATAAGAAGGTGATAGAGAAGCAAAGGACAATATTGGTGAGCACCACTCTAGTTCAATTTTAGGTTCCAGACTGACGATAAAGTGATATGCTGGCCTCAAATGTTTGAGTGTTCTCAAATAAATGCCCTTTGCTGATCTCTAATAAAGTATAGCCTGCCAGAAACCTCCAGGTTTTAGTAGTTCCAAGCATTTCAGCACTTGACTCCCAAATTATACCTGTCATGTTAACTGAAATACGTGTCACGATAGTGATCCAATTAAGCCAACCTTCTCAAGAGACTCACCTTTACATCAAAGGAATATCACTTTTACTTACCACGGATGCTTCCAAAATAAGTTGGGAAGCCTACTGCAGGGTGTCTTGGTCAAATGCTGAGAGGCTTCTGTACATCTGAGAGCAATATTTTAATTCTCCTCAAGTATCTGCACACCATTTCTATGGTCTGTTGGTACTGATCCAGATGGAAACAATGTTTTTTTGTTTATAACCAAGGAGAAGCAGATTCCTTTTGACATTGTCAAGTGGCAGCATGAATATGGATCACACAGCTATCCAAGCCACCTAAATCCCACAGAACCAAAATCAGACTTAGCAGAGTATATCAGTCTCATGTATAGTCCCTGGATCCTCAAACTCTACAACACACTGGGGAGTTCCTCAAGTACGCTTGTTTGCCAGCAGCGAGAATGTCAAACTACTATTCTGCTATTCATGACAATTGTCTCTAATCTGGGTCATAACATATATCTATTAGCACCTGGATATAGAACGTGGTGAAGGCGGTTAGCTTAGCAGAGTTTAAAAAGGGGTTAGATGGTTTCCTAAAGGACAAGTCCATAAACCACTACTAAATGGACTTGGGAAAAATCCACAATTCCAGGAATAACATGTATAAAATGTTTGTACTTTTGGGAAGCTTGCCAGGTGCCCTTGGCCTGGATTGGCAGCTGTCGTGGATAGGATGCTGGGCTCGATGGACCCTTGGTCTTTTCCCAGTATGGCATTACTTATGTACTTATATAAGTTAAATTATGATGTTATACTTGCTATTGTTAAAACAAGTACAACCTTGTTATATCTTTTCAACACCGTCCAACGCATGAGTCTATAGTGTGTACACAGAGATCTTGATAAGATAAAGTTATTTCATTACTACAAGATAGTGAAGACAGTGGAGGAGTGGCCTAGTGGTTAGGGTGGTGGACTTTGGTCCTGGGGAACTGAGGAACTGAGCTCAATTCCCACTTCAGGCACAGGCAGCTCCTTGTGACTCTGGACAAATCACTTAACCCTCCATTGCCCCATGTAAGCTGCATTGAGCCTGCCATGAGTGGGAAAACGCGGGGTACAAATGTAACAAAAAAAATAAATTAAATACCTCCACAATAAAACAATCTAATAATAGAAAAAGAGAAAAACGGATGAAAAAGATACAAAACAAAAGGTTGAAGGAGGGTTAGTCGATGATTATAACTGTCACAAAGCAGGGGCCCGCCATGATTGGTGTTATAACAACCCCGATGGCTTTATGAGACTTCCCCTTAAACCAGAGTAACACCATACATATAGTAACAAGACGTGAGATACGCCCACTATAATTTCTACTAGTTTGTGTATTGTATGTTTAAGAAGTTGTAATAGATTATTGCCTTACCACATTGACAGTATTTCTAGGATAAGCAGCATAAAATCTGTTGTACTGTTTTGGGATCTTGGTACTTGTGACCTGGATTGGACACTGTTGGAAACAAGATAGTGGGCTTGATGGACCTTGATCTGTCCCAGTATGGCAATACTTATATTCTTATGTTCTTCAAGGAAAGGATGGTGAATTCTTGGAACATTCTCCTGGTGGAGAAAAAGACTGTACCTGAATTCAAGAAAGCTTGGGACAAACACATAGCATCTCTAAGGGGGGGAGAAGAAGGGATTGTAGATAGGCTGTTAGAAGTTCTGTTTATACCTTAATAGGCATTACCTGAATACCCTCCTAATGCTATTTTTTATATAATCAAGAGGTGCTCAGTGAATGCAACTTTGCTTGGGAATTGATGTATTTGTTTAGCTCAAATTAATAGGTATACAGATTAAAGGAACATGCTGAAATTTACAATCTCTGTGTTTCAATAAAACATTATGTTTAATGTTAAAGTAAATACCACATATTTACTCTAGCTTACCCCGTGTTTGGTGAATGGACTTAGACTGTGTTATCTACTGCCAGGCTAATACTGTTCCAAAAGGAGAATGATTTAAAAACAGAATCTAGCTCAATTTGAATAGGAATGTCTCATCTTTGCCCAGGGAGGGATCCTTGCTCCCCTCCCTTGTCGAGATATCTGGAAGTAATAGAGGTTGGTAATTTATGACTGGTTCAGTTTCATGAAGATTATCATAAGAATTGGTCCTGTGGTGCAAAGGCCTAGCCAGTTAAAGTATGCACAACCCATTCTCTGATACCTATCAAAGTGGAGTCTCTACTGACCTACCTTTTGACCACCTTCATGGGCGAGCATAATTGTCCAAGATCATTGTGAACTTACTGACCTTGCACTACAGTTCTTCTGTCCCATTATCTCACCTGGAATAAACAGTCCAGTTCCATGTTGCAGTGCTCTTTGTTACTCCAACTTAGACCAGTAATGCTAACAGCTTAATTCTCCTAAAAATACAGTTCAGGCCTAGTCTGGACAGCTAGGAAGTAAAGCCTAATTTAACTTATAGCCTATAGGCCCCAAAACTAACCATAACAAGGCAAACTGAATAGGCCATATGGTCTTTATCAGCCTTTATTTTCTGTTTGTTTTTTAGGTTTCTTCTGGAATAGTAGCTAATCAAATGGTGTTAAATTAATAATTAGAAATTTATCTGGTTAACTTTACGTAACTCTTATTCTTTTAAGCTAAACTTGAATGTTTGCATATGAGAAATATAAGGAAAGTAGGGCATTTCCTTATCTTTTAGAGTTTCCACTTAACCTCAGTTTGCATATTATAGACTAAGGGGGCCCTTTTACTAAGCCGTATAAGTATCTATGCACGCCCAACATGTGCTAAAATGGAATTACTGCCCGGCTACCAGGTGGATCTTGTGGTAATTTCATTTTTGGCACACGTCTGATACGCACGTCTGAAAAATAATTTTTATTTTTGGACACACATATCGGACGCGCGAGAAGTAGCATTTGACGCACTTAGGTCATTACCGCCCGGTTACCACATGAGCCTTTACAGCCAGGTCAGTGGCTGGCGGTAAGGTCGCAGCCCCAAAATAGACACACGGCAATTTTTATTTTGCCACATGTCCATTTTCTGCAAAAATTTTAAAAAGGCCCTTTTTTACAGGCACACTGAAAAATGGATTGATGCACACCCAAAACCCATGCCTACACTTCCACAAGCCATTTCAGTGCACCTTAGTAAAAGGACCCCTAAAAAAATCGGTGCTGTAAAAAGTGCTAAGCACTGTTCTATAGACAGCGCTCAAAGTTGAGCACCATTAATAGAATAGCGCTTAGTGTTGGGAAACATGATTACTTTTAAGCTCAGTCATTTACACCAAAAAACCCTGGTGTAAATCCACAAATTCTATAACAATGTGCATAAATTAAAGGAATGCCCATGATTTGCCCATGTTCCTCTTATAGCCATGCTCCCTTTTTGGACCCACACCTAAATTTACATGTGTAAATTTTAATTAAAGCCAATTAACACCAATAATTGCTTGTTAAAATTCCAATTATTAGTGATAATTGACTTTTTTTTTAATTAAATTGGGCATGCACCCAAATTTGCACATGCATTTAAAAACACCTCAGAGGTCACTCTGTATGAATTGCTGCTGCCATGAACTCAAAGACAAGTTTGAAGCTTTATTTGCGACCCCTGAGGCAGGTGGCTGTGCCTACTGAAACTCAGCCTGTGTTGGGTCCCTTTGCACTGGTGCTTTTAATAAAGATTTGGAGACCTCATCCCCATGGCTGATCATCATTTGTTCCGTTCCTCTACTCCTTTTCTTGACTGTGGTGACATACATAGAGGCTCTGCTCATGCTTTTCTGCTTTTGCTCTTATATGCCTTCAGAGCATGCTGCTGCTGCTACTACCTCCATTAATACTGGGTTTGGAACAGACTCAGCTTTTATAGATAAGGGCCGTCCTGGGGAGGCTAGGAGGAAAGAATGCGATGGCTGTTGTGAGTGCTTAGCTATAGCTACAGAGTGTTGAGACTGTGGGGTACTCTGCTTCGATTATATTGGGTGGGAAGTGAGGGAGATGACTATGCTAGGAGAGCTGAGAGTGAGAAAATATAAGTAGGACTTCTGATACTAAGAGTTCACAAAATGTATTGTTAACTCAAAATACCCACGCAAGCTACACGAATGGTAGGATGACATGAAAATATCAATTTTAAGCATCTTCAGTAGCTAAATAAACACTGAAGTTTATATTTTATAGATATCTCAAATTGTAAGCCCTACTGATATCACTGCGTTTCAGCGCAGAGCTGCTTTGGGGCCCACAAATGATCTACTATAATAAAACTCAACCTCAACGTTCTGAGGACACTGACGTCAGTGAAGCCAAGCCCTGACTTCCTTCAAAAAGGTTCGAAGGTTCGTGGTGGTGAAGCCACCAAAATCGCTCCGGGCCCCGCCCTCGAGGGTGGAGCAATGGCAGAACAACGAAGGGGTTGGCAGGGAGGGAGGTGGGGGGGTGGGAAATCGCTCCGGGCCCCACCCTCGCGTCAAATGTCATGACGGGGGCGGAGCAATGGCAGAACAACGAAGGGGTTGGCCAGGGAGGGAGGCGGGTGTTGGCGATGAAAACCTTGCTAGTGCCCATTTCATTTGCTCTGAAACGGGCCTCTTTTACTAGTATGTTAATATGATTTGAATAACTTCTAAGAGTTTCCTATTCTGGCAAGTTATATGAGACACAATCCAAATGTAAAGTTATCCTGAGCTCCTTCACATAAAATTGAACCAAATATCCTTTCATTCACAGATATAGAGTAGTGGTATCCTATCCTCCCCAGAGTGAAGCAGAATTGGAACTGAAGGAAGGAGACATCGTTTTTGTTCACAAGAAACGTGAGGATGGCTGGTTCAAAGGCACATTACAGAGAAATGGAAAAACTGGGCTTTTCCCTGGAAGCTTTGTTGAGACCATCTGAAGGGACTCATTTCATCAGATTCCAGATTGCACTGCATGCATAAACAAGCACAAGATTTTACATTGCAAATGTTAAAATGATCATGTTATCAAGAGAAGAATATACAAAGTACCTGCTACCCTTAAGCACAATTACACCAGCGAACAAAGACAGAGCAGCATTTGCTGATTCGATCACTGTAGGGTCTTAAGTGTAATTTGTGCCTTGTACTGTTCAGTTTTATCATACTGAAAGACTTTTTTTTTCAAATAGGTAATAAAATAAACTATTGTTTACAAGGCTGTAACTAATAATTTATTTGTTTTTTTTTTAAGCTGGAATTCTGTGTGTATTAGTTAAATTCTTGAATTATGGTTTTAACAAATTAATTTATAAAATGTTATCTAACGTGAAGCTGGGTTCTCACCTTGTGAGTGTTACCTCTGACATAGATCTGTGCTAGGTTTTATTTTGATTGTTTATGACAGTGGGATAGAGTTAATCTTTATTTACAGAGTAATGTTCTTGAATTGTGGTGGTGGTGATACATAGAAAGCCGAAAATAGAGAACAATGAAAGATATTAGGATGGTATTTCTTTTGAAGAGAAGTAGAGATTCTCTCAAAATAGTTAATTACCTTTTACTAACATCGGTAATTAAAATCAGCAAAGCAATACTATTCCACTGGAAGGTAAATAAATCTGACTTAACTAGCAAAACCTCAGCAATATCTGGGGAAACTGGTTCAAACGCATGGAAAAAGAAACGGTTTGTAATTCATTGATTTATCATTCTTGACTGGGGATTCCTGGCATTACATTGATGCTGCAGGTTGTCCCTGCATCCCTGTGGGCTTGATTCAGACTGGGGACCAGCATGGTATCTCCCCTATAGAGAGCGTTTTCCCATTACAGAGGTATAAATTGAACAATCCAAAATGACTGTTTTACCTTTTCCAGCATATAAGTGCCATCGATGTAGTGCTTATATGCATGCTAATCTATGTATGTATATTTATATGTACTAGTATTTCTTGAGAATCAATACTACTCATAATTGTTTGGGTGATATGCAGTAGCAGTGGGTAAATGAGAAGATAACAAATATCACACGTGCATCTCCATGTTGAGCTCTTCCAGGAGTCTAAATGTATATGATTTTAAAGGGTTGAACATGGTGGTCAATCCAGACCTTGGCCCTGCCCCTGTCCCTACCCTCTGGTCAAGGTTTCAGGATATCCCTAATGAATATGCATGAGAGAGCTATGCAGGGCTTTTTTTTAGGGGGTACTTGGAGGTACTGAGTACCGGCACCTTTTCCATTGTTTGCTAAAATTGACCCACAGTCCCTAAGTTTTAATGAAAGAGCTCAGGCTCTACACACAAATTCTGCCTTGTCATAGATTCTGTGACTGGTTGCAGGGGGCCTGGCTTTTGTGGGGTGGGTCCCTCAGTGATCATCCCATCCCTGAAGGGGTGGCCTGGCATTTGAGTACTGGCACCTTTTTCGCTAGAAAAAAATGCACTGGAGCTATGCGTTTCCTCCAATGTATACACACACATTTCTTACATTTTATTAGAAATATTCTGAAAACCTGACTCTGGGAGGAGAGGAGCCAAAAGATTGGTTTGAGCATTATTGGGTCATTACATTATTTAGCTGCAGTGTTGTGTGTATCTCTAGAACTTGTGCTAATTCTTTAATATCACCAGTTTTGGTTTCTACTACTGAAAACAACGTCAAATCTGTCTGAGTATGACTAGATCCATTTTTTAAATGATCCACATGATCAGGAGTCATTTAAAAGAAAAGTAAATGAACAAGAGTGATTGGCAAGTAATCGCTTACATTTAAGTAGAAAGAAAAAAAAAATCACTGAATACTTTACTGACGACTTAACCATTCTTTTGTTGTGTTCTGATTCTTTCACCCTGCAGGTGTTACTGGACCCTCACAGTTGATGAAACTGTGCTTGGTATATGTTCTAAATCACAGTATGCTGTGGTTTATTTTACACTTCAGATTGGCCAATACAGACAGTATTGTGATGAGCACAATTGCAAATACAGTATAGTATATGGTCACTTATTTTCATATTGTCATATAAAAATATTTTGATATCTAAAGATGTGGAAATGTAGCCATTGGTATAAAGCTTACATTACTTTAAATCTGAGATGTTCTTATTTTTAATGAAGCCTTAAGCAAATTATCCCTATTTATCAGCTAGCACAATGAGGATAATTTTGTAAAGGGGCATCTAGAGGGCATCTGTTTGGACTCTATTCTGTAAAGGAAAGAATGTGATTAGGCACAATCACTTATGCCTCCCACAGAGCTGGTATAAATGTTCATGCCTAGATTTGGAAGATGTGCATATAACTTAAGTATTCTATAAGATACACACGTAGCTGTGTGTGCCACCCCTACTCCACCCAGACTCTATCCATGTGATTGCCCACCTAAAAATTTTGCGCTGTCCAATATACACTTACTTACAGAATAGCTGTATGTGTTCACACATATGCATGTAAATGTCAAACACCGGCATTTGCACGCATACTTTTAGCCCAGATTTGGACTGCTTCTTATAGAATTACCTCCTATATGCTTTTTACCTCATGGTTTGTATAACAGTTATCAATTGCTTATTGTTTTCTTAAAGTTGCTTTCTGATCCTCCCTCTTAGGATTGCAACTGAGAAGTTAATTTGACCATCAACAAGTTATTAACTGGACTTCATTGTGGGTGAGGAGGGATTGAAGGTTTAGGTGGGAGCTAGCTGGAAGAGGTGGATGTCGGAGAGAGAAACAGGAAGAAAGCAAGAAAGGATGTGTTTCTCAGTTTGTCAGCAAAAAGTATATAAAATTGAGGAAATCTAGTATTCTGATTAAATTTTCAGTCAAGTTGCATTTTTAATGTGATAGATTACTTCAGGGGAAGGAAGGCCGCAGTACATACATTTTGGAAGGAAATGCAAATGCTTAAAATGCAAAGTTAGCAACAACATGTTTGTGGTATACCCAAACAGAAAGAATGGGGAGGTTGCAAAATTATCTAAAAACAGAGGACAAAACAAGTAAAAAAACAAACAAAAAAAAACCCAACGAATCCTACAGCCTAACTTCAAGTGAAACATCAAAACACTGGTAATACCTTGGTGAATATAAGAACCTCACAAAACTGCTGTTTCTCCACGCATTAGAGCATTAGAGAGAACTAGGGCTGTATGTTGAGGTTTCTGATCATCCCACTTACCAAAAAGCTGTTCATATCTGGACCTTCATACTGTAAATCTTGTTCTAACAAGGTGCATCTGTAGATACATTGTAATAAATCCTTTTCATTTTAGGCTCCATACAAAATGGCTACTTAACTGAAGGACACTTGTGTTTGCTGAGTTTAAGTGAAGTAGACAGTCATAATGTCAACCAAAATATATCTGTACAGAAATCGAAAAACAAAATGTAAATGACGTTTAACACAGTACAGTCAATAAAGACTGAAAACCTAATGAATAAGTCCATTTATGAACTGTTGTTTGAACAATCACTCTTAAAGCAACAGTAAGCAAATTAATGTTTTTCCTGCTTACAGATCTAGAGAGAGACTAACTTCTCATCATTCTGGATTCAAAGATTGATTACTCTCATCTGATTCATTCAGTAGTTTGGGAAAGTTTTATTTGTATTTGAAAAATGTCAGCAATGAAGTGGCACCAGTGATGACTGTTAGGTTAATGTAGCGCTACATCTAACAAACTAACAAGCCTTTGACATTAGTTTGGTTTTTGCTACTAAGGGAGAATTTCAGCTTTAAATCAAGTTCTCCAACTGTGCTCCTAACTGTAAGTTTGCCCCCATGCTTTATTTGCAAGCCAACTAAAAATGCATTTGGAAACCATCAATGAGATGAGCTTTTGGAAAATAGACATAGTAATCAGTTTTTCATTCATAAACATCTTGCTTTTGATTTCCATACCAAAAGCATTTGGTTTATATCATGGCTGACAAAGGCAAGTATGCCATTTGATCCAGATTGGAGCTCTAGGATGACATCTTGGCATATGGATGGCAAACTTCTTCATCTACATACACATGTGTCCTTTGGGTTACGTAGCTATTTTTCACTTATGAGGGTATATGTATCTATACATGCATGCCATTTTAATAAGGGTTCATGTATCAGAATGAGTGGCCATCATCTTCATCTACACATACGTGTCTGTTGAATAAGTAGCCATTTTGGTCTTATGAAGATTTATGTATCTAAACATATATATTGTTTTAAGGGCGTCTGCACAGTTAAAATAAGAATTGGTCACATTTTGAAAATCCAGAGACAAAGTTGGTGAAATCTGGAATGAATGATTAAACATTTCAATATTCCGCCTTGGTTAAGAGCATAAGAGTTGCCCAACTGGATCAGACCAAAAGTCCATCTAGTTCAGCATCCTAAGAATGGCTAATCCAGGTCACAAGTACCTGGCAGAATCCTAAAAAGTAGCAAGATTCCATACGTATTAATCCCAGGAATAAGCAGTGACTTTCCCCACAGTGACACCTAAATCTTTTTCTTCTGTGGTGACTCCTAATATGGAGCCCAGCATTGTGTATCTATACTTTGGATTTTATTTCCCAATACATATCACTTTGAACTTGTCCATATTGTTTCATCTGCCATTTGGATGCTCATTCTTCTAGTCTCGTAAGATCTTCCTGTAATTTCTCACAGTCTATAGTTGATTTAACAAATTTGAATGTCATCTGCAAATTTGATCATTTGCTCATCATTCCCATTTCCATATCATTTATAAATGTGTTGAACTACTACTACTTAACATTTCTATAGCGCTACTAGGGTTACGCAGCGCTGTACAGTTTAACAAAGGACAGTCCCTGCTCAAAGGAGCTTACAATCTAAAGGACGAAATGTCAAGTTGGGGTAGTCTAGATTTCCTCAATGGAGGTGTAATGGTTATGTGTCGAAAAGCACCTGTTCAAATCCTTGTGTTACTCCACTACTCACCGTCCTTCATTGGCCATATAATCTTACTTTCTGTTTTTGATCTTTTAACCAGTTTCCAGTCAACAACACTGCCTACTATCCCATGGCTTCTTAATTTCCTCAGCAAGTCTATCATGAGGGACTTTTTCAAAAGCTTTCTGAAAATCTAGGTATGCTATAACAACCAGCTCACCTCTCTCCACACATATGTTAATGCCTTCAAAAGTGTAGCAGATTGGTAAAACAGGACTTTCCTCGGCTAAACCTTTATAATAGTCTGCACTATTTTGCCAACATTGACATCAGGTTTAATGGTTTGTAGTTTTCAGGATCACCTTGGAGCCCTTTTTAAAAAATGGCATTACATTAGTTATTTTCCAGTCATAAGGTACCGCAGATGACTTTAATGATAGGTTACAGATTACTAACAGTAGATCTGCAATTTCTCTGATCTAGGGTGTACATCATCTGATACAAAATATTTGTGACTATTTAGCTTTTAAGTTTGGCCTATTACATCTTCTAGGTTGACCGAGATTTGTTTCAGTTTCTCTGCATCATCTCTTTTAAACACTGTTTCTGGCATGGGTGACTGTGAGCCCTAGGAGTGTCTGAATGGAAGTGCCTTGTTATAGAATTTCCCCCATAGTACCATCCATCCCATCCAATTTGATCCACACTATCATTGCAACATAATTTGTACTCTAGTATCAGTGACCTATTGCTTATCTTCCTTCCATCAGGTCTCTGAGATGCCTGTTAGATCTATCTCTTCATTTAGTGCTATGTACATTAACTATCTCATCTTATTTTGTAGGTTTTTAATGTTTGTATACAAACCTTTTAAAAGTATGTTTGTTTGTTTTTTTGTTTTATCTACAGTGTGCTTAGCAGTTGACAGGGATAATTTGCCATCTTTAGTCCCTTTCTACTCTGCCCTTAAAGGCACCTGGCATACTTTTGCCTTTGTTGTAACCTCTTTATGGTGATGCCCTAACTTCATTGTTCAGAGAGTACCTTATTTAAAACCTTGCACTCCTGAGCCTGGTGTCAGCTTTCCTCCAGGATATAGTTTAAAAGCTACTCTACCACCTTTTTAAACATTAGCGCTACCAGCTTGGTTCTTCTCAAGTGAAGGTGGAGCCCCTTCCCCAGAATGTTGCCCACTTCCTAATAGTCTCATCTACTCATTGCAATTCTGGAGCTGTGCCTGCCTCTTGGGTCCTAAACTAAGTCCTGTTAAGCTACCTAATACCTGTGTTTTAGTGGTCTGGGCTGTAACAGTTAACAGTTTTAAAACTATGGCAAAAGATCTTAAGCCCTGTTATGCTATCTATAGCCACCTTTTAATGATATAGGCTATAACAGTTAATTTTAAACTATTGCAAAGGAATTTTAGACTATGTAAAGAATCTAATAATGTTTGATTTTTTTTATGAAATTGAAAGGAAGGGATCCTCAGGAGCTTAGCCTAGAATGGGTGGCAGAGCTGGTGGTTGGGAGGCGGGGCTAGTGCTGGGCAGACATATACGGTCTGTGCTGGGGCTGGTGGTTGGGAGGCGGGACTAGTGCTGGGCAGACTTATACGGTCTGTGCCGGGGCTGGTGGTTGGGCGGCGGGGATAGTGCTGGGCAGACTTATACGGTCTGTGCCGGGGTTGGTGGTTGGGAGGCGGGGATAGGGCTGGCCAGACTTATACGGTCTGTGCACTGAAGAGGACAGTACAAATAAAAAAGTAGCACATATGAATTTATCTTCTTGGGCAGACTGGATGGACCGTGCAGGTCTTTTTCTGCCGTCATCTACTATGTTACTATGAAACAGATTTTTATCAGTAAACCTACCACCAAATCTCAGAGCAAAGTAATGTTCACGTACCCAGAGAGACTTCCTCTTCTCTTAGAGCTGCCCCAGAGAAGGTTCTCTCTAGTGTTGTGAAAAATGGCAGTTTTATGAGCATATCTTTTTCTCTATGTTTAAAAATCTGGTTAAAGCATTAATTTTTTAATCAATATTTGAACTTAGACTGTAGGATATTTTAGTTTAGTTGTAAGAGACTATGGAATCCTTTTACTAAAGTGCACTAAAATTTTGCAGTTACCACACAGCAACTACAAAGCATGTGTGGTAACGGGGTCATACCTAGCATTTTCCCATACAGTTACCACAGAGAAAAATATATTTACCATGTATTAAGAGCATGGCAGATAGCATGGATGTACTTAATGCCATCTGTTGAAGTGACATGAAGTGATTTGTTATCTTCTGCCATAACGCTTGACCCACATTAAAGGGTCCATTCCCTGCCCCTTTCCATACTGTGCATTTAGTGGGCAATTCTGTAACTGGGTGCCCCAAGGCCATGTGATAGGAGCCTATTCTATAACCGAAGCTAGGTGCCTATGTTCATTCGTTTTGGCGCCTAGATGTTAGGTGTGCCTGTACTTGAGCCAGCCACAGAGCTCACATACAGAAAGGCACCTAAAGGCGGCAGGGACGCATATATATGTGATTATTCTACTTGTGTACCTCATAGAATTGCCCTTCATATGAATGAGTACACTCTATCCCCCAGATTCTGTATAGGTCACCCCAAATTTGGACACAGATCACAGATGTGCATGTAAATTAGTCAATTAGTTGCTAATAATCAATTGGAATTAATTGGTACTAATTAGGAGTTAACATGCACATCTGTCATAAGCCCTATTCTATAACATACATGCCTAAATTTCATAGCACGCTACTCAAAAAGGGTGTGGCCGTGGGAGGGGCATTGCCGAGTCATGGGCATTCCCAGAAATTAGGAACAATGTTAGAAAATTCTTGGATTTGTGTGTTCAAGTGCCATCATTTTGACATGAGAATTTACACCAGCTTTTGGCAAGTGTAAGTGCTCGCACCCAAAGTTAGGCACGGGAAGCATACTTTGCTACTATTCTGTAAAGGGTGCTCTGTGCAGAGCACCCTTTACTGAATACTATCTTAGCATGCATCCTAATAGTGCTAACTTACATGGAGGTGTATTTTCAAAGCACTTACACTTACAAAGTTCCATTGTAATCTATGGAACTTTGTAAGTCTAAATGCTTGGAAAATGAGCCCCATAGTTACATGGAGGGGCATAATCGAACGGGGACAACCATCTCTAAGGGTGCCCTGGCGAAGGGGCTGGGAAACCCGTATTATCGAAGCAAGATGGGTGTCCATCATTCTTTTCGATAATACAGTCGGGGACGCCCAAATCTCAACATTTAGGTCGACCTTAGAGATGGTCGACCTAAATTTTGAGATGGTCGACCTTAGAGATGGTCGTCCCCGGTTTTCGGCGATAATGGAAACCGAGGATGCCCATCTCAAAAACAACCAAATCCAAGGCATTTGGTCATGGGAGGAGCCAGCATTCGTAGTGCACTGGTCCCCCTCACATGCCAGGACACCAACCGGGCACCCTAGGGGACACTGCAGTGGACTTCAGAAATTGTTCCCAGGTGCATAGCTCCCTTACCTTCGGTGCTGAGCCCCCCAACCCCCCCCAAAAAAAAACCCACTCCCCACAACTGTACACCACTACCATAGCCCTAAGGGGTGAAGAGGGCACCTACATGTGGGTACAGTGGGTTTGTGGTGGGTTTTGAAGGGCTCACATTTACCAGCACAAGTGTAACAGGTAGGGGGGGATGGGCCTGGGTCCGCTTGCCTGAAGTGCACTGCACCCACTAAAACTGCTCCAGGGACCTGCGTACTGCTGTCATGGAGCTGGGTATGACATTGGAGGCTGGCAAAAAATATTTAAAAGGGTTTTTTTTAGGGTGGGAGGGGGTTGGTGACCACTGGGGGAGTAAGGAGAGGTCATCCCCGATTCCCTCCGGTGGTCATCTGGTCAGTTCGGGCACCTTTTTGAGGCTTGGTTGTGAAAAAAAATGGACCAAGTAAAGTCGACCAAATGCTCGTCAGGGACGCCCTTCTTTTTTCCATTATCGGCCGAGGACGCCCATCTCTTAAGCATGCCCCAGTCCTGCCTTCGCTACGCCTCTGACGCCCCCGAGAACTTTGGTCATCCCCGCGATAGAAAGCAGTTGAGGATGCCCAAAATCGACTTTAGATTATGCCGATTTGGGTGACCCTGAGAAGGACGCCCATCTCCCGATTTGTGTCGAAAGATGGGCGTCTTCTTTCAAAAATAAGCCTGATAGTAAGTGATGGCAGATAAAGACCTGAATGGTTCATCCAGTCTGCCCAACAGTCATTCAAAATTAAATCAATAATGGACATGATATTATATACTTGATTTTGGTCTTTCTGGTACATAGACCATAGAAGTCCGCCTGGCTCTGTCCTTATGTTCCAGTTACTGGAGTTGCCGTCAAAGCCCACTCCAGCCTATTCGAATCCATCTTGTCATTTGCGGGGAAACAGACTGTAAAAGTCTGCCTGGCATTGTCCTCACATTCCAAATTACTGAAGTTTCCACAGCTGAGTTGCCATCTAAGCACCACTTGACATGCAAACACATGTAACCCTTTAAAGTTTGGGGGGGAGGGGGGTTTATACCAGTCATTTTCAATTTAGAGATCCTCTGTGTTCATCCCATGCCTTTTTGAATTCTGCCACAGTTTTTTTTTCTCCACCACCTCTCTCGGGAGGGCATTCCAGGCGTTGACCTCCCTCTCCATGAAAAAGAATTTTCTGACATTACTCCTAAATCTACCACCCCACAACCTCAATTCATGTCTGTGGGAGCCATTTACAGAATCTGGCCCTATTTGTGAAGCCACCATGGTAACTGTTACCATGGCCATGAGAAAACAGTTTGCACGGATACGATAATGGCTCAATGCACTTTAGTAAGAGAATCCCTAAGTATTGGTGCTCCCATTTCTTACAAGGTGTTCTTTAGGCTGCAGGTAAGGAGATCCATCTGAATGAATTTAGAATGATCTTACTGTGACACTAGATGCAGTAACACACCACATTGTATTTGTTTAACTTAGGGTTGGGCCACCTCGGTCCTCAAGGGTCGCAATCCAGTCAGGTTTTCCACAATGAATATGCATGATATCTATTGGCATACAGTGGAGACAGTGTATACAAATAAATCCCATGCATATTCATGGGGGGAAATCCTGAAAATCCAACTGAGTTGCAGCCCTCCAGGACTCCTGGTTTAACCAATAGCATGCATGGAAAAATAAATCTAAGTTCTGATCCAAAGTATTATAAAAAAAAATCTAAATGTAAGTGCAAACATGAAATAATCTCTTGTACTATCAACAAACGTGCAAAAAGTGAATTATTTGAGGTTAAAGTCATACTTGCATTACACATTTGTATAAAACACTGTACGCTATTAAATTCCTTTGTCTTTAATCTTTTTTAAACTGTGTACTTGAATTCATACAAAATATGAAAGTTTTGTTACATGAACTTGGTTAGAAAGAAGCTGGCTTCAGCTTTCAACATTAGTGTCAATTGATAATGTGTCCGTATTTTTATTTTGAGAAAAAGTAGCGCATTTTGTATACGACTACTAAAGATTACACAAGATCAGAAAACACATTTTTTATAGCTATTAAACTATGTGAGTAAAGTACCTCTTTCAGTAGCCTAATGGTGTTAGTCTGTTAAATATTCAATTGTTACTAGTTCTGCTAGAGGCTACAAAATATAATGTATGATTTTTTTCTATCTTTTTTTGAGATACTAGATCAAATTTTTTTGTAACAATGGCTTGTCACACAGAAGTACATTTATACAAAAAAATTAAGTTTATTATGTCTTTCATGTGGTTAATTTGTTCAGGATTAAAATGTAGGTGTTAAATATTGTATAATTTTATTAATAGAAATAAAATGTGTTTTGGGGTACAGTGATTGTACTGTGAGTGATTTACAATATGAAATGTTACCCATGAAGACACATTTCAGGAAAATATACATGAAAGAGCCCAATTACAGTTTCTTGTAATCCATGTAACAGGGCCATGGGGTTTTTAAACCACGGCTTAGGCTTTGATAAATAGTTTTCCTTCTGTTCCCTTTTCACCTACCTTGTAATAATGATTGCTGAACAAACCAAAATACCTTAACTAAATGTAAACTAGGAAGACAATAGGTCCTTTTTACTAAAGTATGGTAATTTTTGCACTAAATGCACATTTAATCCAAAAAGTAACAGACAGTAAGTGCAAACCCTGTGTGGTAAATACAGGGGGGGGGGGGGGGGGGGGGGAGCAGGCAGGCAGGCCCTACATCTGTCCTGCATTTAGTATACAGGGCACACAGTTAACTATGACCACCCCATTGCATACGTAGGATAATAGCATGAGCCCTCCGTGCTGTCAGTCCGGCATGTAACACAGTGGATGTGAATTAACACATAAGGGTTACCTGTTCCTGCCCCCCCCCTCTGTAAGAACCTCAACCCCCCTCCCCCCAAAAAATCAGATTCCCAAACACCTTTCAATAAAAACCCTAACCTTGATCCAAAAACTCTAACCTCCCCAATCTACAACCATCCCCCTTGAGCCCCCTGTAACTTACCTGGGGATCTATATTGGTTGGGAAGTGGTCCCAGGGGGTAATGATCCTCCTCTGCTGCCACCCAGGTCAGCACCTTAATCTGAAATGGCACTGATGACCCCTAGCTGTAGTCTTGTAGTACTGCTGATAGGGGTCATCAGCACCATTTTGGATTAAGACTCTGACCCCAGCAGCAACAGAAGAGGATTGCTGCCTTCTGGGACCACTGTCCCACCAGGGCAGACTCCTGTGTAAATCCTGGGGGGGGGGGGGGGGGGGGGGGGGGGGGGGGGAGTTGGGTAGTGCTCCTGAGGCATGGTTTTCTGTTCGGAATGGGGCTTCTTGGAGGGGTCAGGTTTTTTGGATGGTTTTTGTCATCAGGAGGGGGGAGTTCAGGTTGTGTGCATTGGAGGCTGAGGATCTGATTAGGAGGAAGGGTGCTATGACAGCATGCTAAACTGCCAGCTGCCAGTAGAACAGCTGCACTTAATGCCTCCTTTCAGCTTCATTATTAGCAGTCATAAAAGCTAGCACATAGTACTGAACTGTGTGCTAGCTGCAATGGCATTCCTAGCCTGGCTGACACGTGGGGCGGATCGCCGATGCGCCCCCCCCGGGTGCATTTTTACCTGCTGGGGGGGTGCCGCGCACCTGTTAGCTCTGAGTCCGCTCATTCCCTCCCTGCTGCTCCCTCTGCCCTGGAACAGGAAGTAACCTGATCCGCGCAGAGGGAACAGCAGGGAGGGAACGAGCAGACTCGGAGCCAACAGGCGCGCGGCACCCCCCCCCCCCCCAGCGGTGTGCACCCAGGGCGGACTGCCCCCACCGCCCCCCCCCCCTTGGTACGCTACTGGCTAGCTGTCACAGCATGCCACACCTCCGCACATTTGTGACATACCCAGGTCCTTTTCCAACAGAATCAACTATGTATGTTTGTGTTGCTTAAGAGTCATCAGTGCAGAAAAGGCACAAACTGAGTGATGAATACAAGACAAACTAGGAGAGGGATGTGATAGTCCTAGGGGCACTTGTGTTTTTCTAGTGTTTATCCATGCATTTACGTAAGAACATATGTACTGCCATACTGGGACAGACCGAAGGTCCATCAAGTTGGAAAGCAGTGGGCAAAACTAAAAGAAGATATTGTAAGGTCAACAAACATTTTTGTAAGCATTTGTGGGGAAACAGAAATCGTGGTGGCCGCCTCTGGCCAAACGCTTTCCCACCCTCCCACCCAGCGACGGGGGGGCTGGAGGTTCGTTGGGTCTCCAGCCCCCCAAACCCCCAGAAATCATTGTGGTCGCCTCCGGCCAAAGGCTATCACACACTGTTATCCATCGACGGGGGGGGGGGGGGAGGGCTGGTGGACCTCCAGCCCCCACCCCAACTCCTCCCCCTCAGCATTCTCCATTGAATCCCTGGTGGTCTGTGGTGACCCTACCTCCCGGCAGGCCCTCCTACCTTTCGTTGGAGGAGGGATGCAGCCTGCCTGCCTCCCTCCTCTTCCTGTCGACGCCGCTGCAAAATGGCAGTGCCCCGCCCTGCCCTGCCCATTGCATCCTGGGATGCGCTGGGCAGGGCTACAGACCATGTAAGGGAGCGATTCCCTTACATGGTCTGTAGCCCCCGCCTAGCGCATCCCAGGATGCAATGGGCGGGGCTGGGCGCTGCCATTTGCAGCGGCGTCGACAGGAAGAGGAGGGAGGCAGGCAGGCTGCGTCCCTCCAACAACGAAAGGTAGGGGGGCTGGGAGGGAGGGTCACCACGGACCACCAGCGATTCAATGGAGAATGCTGGGGGGGAGGAGTTGGGGTGGGCTGGAGGTCCGTGGACCTCCAGCCCCCCCTCCCCCCGTCGATGGATAACAGTGTGTGATAGCCTTTGGCCGGATGCGGCCACAGTGATTTCTGGGGGTTTGGGGGACTGGAGACCCACTGAACCTCCAGCCCCCCCGTCGCTGGGTGGGAGGGTGGCAGAGCCTTTGGCTGGAGGCGGCCACTTCTCGATTTCTGGGGGTTTAGGGGGGACTTGAGACCCACCAGATCTCCAGCCCTCCCTGAACATGGAGGGGGTGGGATCGTCGGGGGGGGGCATGAGGTCCACCGGACCTGCAGCCCCCTGATCGCGTTTGCTTTGGGGGGGAACGGGGGCCTGCCAGCATGCAACTGCATGCTGGACTGGGCTCACCATTCCTCCCCAATGATCCGCAAAATCTAATGCCAGCTCGGAGCTGGCGTTGAATTTGCCGCGGCCAGCGACCCAATCTTTGGCGCGCTGGACGCTGATCATTGGGGATGAATGCGTTAAGCGCTGATTAGCATGCATTTGCAAGCTAATTGTGCTAGAAGCCCTGTTTAGCATGCATTTGCATGCTACTTGCGCTAAGAGCCCTCGAGTGCATTGTTTCAGGCGCTCGAGGGCTCTGATCATGGGTCGGCAGCAAGCAACGGTGCTAGTATGGCGTTAACAGCCTCTAGCGCCGGAGTTTGCTTTTGATCATGAGGGCCTGAAAGAGCCACAACTGCACTGGCTGGGAGGGGGGAGGGACTGCAGGCTACCTACAAAGATTCAGCACTCTAGGTGATCGCCTAATTCAATTAATGGAAGGGCCAGCTCTGCCTAGTTACAGTACTCAGGTTTTTAATACTTTTGTTCAATGTGGTGTAGGTAGAATTATAGGCTCAAAGTCCGTAGTGAGCTTTGCTGTGCAGAAATGAGGGGATATGTTTGAGCTTTAAACAATTCCAATAAACAACCACAGGGATAATTGTGATGTTTTCTCTATTTGATAGTTACATTCGGTGTCCTTTGCATGTCTTTATTCAAGTTCAGCGTCAGGATTGCTGCTTTGGCTTTTATTTGAAGAATTGGCAAGTGAGCAGGAGAGGAATCAATTCACACTACCAGCAAGGGGCTCAGACAGCAAACGCACCCAAATGTGGAACTTATAAGGTTTGGTCTATAGTGCAGAGACCAAGATAGCAGCTTGTGAACCAGCACTTTCGAGTAAATTTACAGATATATCCCCTGATCAAAATGGCATGAACTTGTGAGCTGAAATCAATTCACACTATAAACATAAACCTCCGACTGCAAACACAAATACGAAATGCATGCTGCAGCAGGGGGTGGCAACCTGCAAATCAGCTCCTTCTGGTAAATTCACAGGTTCTTGAGACAAATGTTAGCTTCAAGCTGACAATCATGACTGCCTCAGTGCCACTGCCTGGACCCTCCACTGGTTATTGCTACGTTTCGTGCTGTGTTCTAACTGGCAAAAAGTAGCATTTAACTTACTGCGGAATAGCTTCTTGAGGAATTCTCAAAACAGTCCCAAAATATTTTTTTCAAAGTATCTCCTGGTAGTTCAGAAGGAATCTTCGGAAAATTCACAAATCCTAAATTCAAAGATCATCTGAATTTATTTTACATAGTCTCCATCCGATGATAGAAAACAAGTTGATCTTGTACTATCACACCAGTCAGAGTAGATTGCTGATTTAAATGTCATTCCATACTTTCTTCTTTTTGTGATAAAGAAGCTAGTTCTTGCTGGTTCACATTAGTATCCAATTTACTAGACAAAATCCCAATTTCTCTAGAGCATTTAGCAACCGAAGAATCTAGACTGACCAAGGCCAATCACACAGAATCTAAAGTCACAACTGGGGGTTATACAGCTTTAACCACCCCAGTAGGCCCAGACTCATGGGTAGGAACTTGCCTACTAACAGTATCTGCACCAACCATTAGAATTCATTGGGGCGACAAGTTGTAGAGTCTCCGTTGGCACAAACAATTCCTGGTTGAATTTTTAAGGCAGTTGATGGCCCACCAGAAGAACTTATCGCTTCCCCACTTTCCACTATGAGCAGCTGCATGCTGAGTAGCTCATTGGCATTCAGCAGTGCACCCTATGTCAATACAACCCTGGATTTTGGCGAGGAAGGAGTGCTTTGAGCTATTGGGCTTAAAGAAGACTAGAGCAGCATCTGAGCCAAAAACTCCTCATTTAATAGTTCAGTCAGGGCCGTGCTGATGCAGTAAGCAAGGTAAGCGCGGCGGGGGGCACTTGCCTTTGAGGGGCGCCACGGCCCTGCCATCCGTCTGCTCACTTGCAAAATCTTTCACCTGAACTTGTGATTCTCCTATCTCCGCTGCCCTCCCCTTTTCATGCAAAGGAGCAGTATTAATTGAGGCAGGCACGCTCTTCAAGTTACGTGAGAATACAACCAGATTGCTATTTATGCTTCAGTTTGGGGCTAGCTCCTCAGTCAGGGTGAGTTTCAGAGCTTGAAACAGCATTCAAATTAAAGAGAACCTGAAATTTTAAAAGTGCTAAAAATAAGTTTTAAAAGTATTTGCCTTAAATCTAATTGCAGAATTCAGGTGCTGGGAGTCTGTACTTGATTGTCATATGCTCAAATTTGTTTAAATCATATGCAAATTAGTCCGGTGTTTTTCACTAAACATTCCCATGAGTGTCTGTATTTTAATCTGCATTCAAATAGAGCTCTCTGATTGGATGATCAGCTTCTGTTAAGAAATCTGCCCGGGAAGTGAACAGAGTGAGAGCTGTCCTTTGCCAAGAGAGACATCCAGCTGTGACTTCCTGTGTTTGTTGACTGAAGTTATAAAAGAGTGCCTGATTGTGGTAAATAATATAAGTGAAAAGAGATTGGTGGCGATTGAAGTTTCTCTAGTGAGAAAAGGATCTGAATATTTCAGGTTTACTTGAAGTTTATGAAGAATAGAAAAGGGTGAATTTCAGTTTAAGAGTGTTTAAATCCTATAAGCTATATAAAGGCTAGGTAGATTTAAGTGACTGTAAGCAAGGAAACCTTAATATTTGATCTGAAATAAATATTTGATCTGAGATAGTTGATCAGAGATAAATGTTTGATCTGAATTATATCCTTTGGTGCAAAGGAGATTAGAATGCAATAGAGTATTTCTTTCTGTTTACCAGTACAGTCAAATAATTCCATTCCACTTAAATAATTTTTTGTTATATATATGAGGGAGTAGTATCTGGATTTATTGTAAATCAAATTGATTCCATTCACAGGAATTCATATTCACCTTCATGCATTCATCCGATATTATCTTTTAAGGATGAAGTTTTATTTTATGTTCACTCTGTCTCTTGTGAGCTTTCCTCGGCTGGCACGACTACATATTAGAGGTATTTTGATACTGTGTGAAGTTTTACCACAGACGGGTGACATATATAAAACATTCTCCTTGGATAGGATGTGATATGTGAAAATACATTTTGCTTTAATGAAATTGCTAAACTTTAGAGTCAGAGACTTATCAATGAGGGATACATATACAATACAGTGCTATTTTTTCCTGAGGTCCGGCTTACTTGCCTGCTCCCTTCTGTTCCTGCTCTGCTGGGGGGGGGGGGGCGCCAACCGATAGTCTGCAGGGGGGCACCAGAGACCCTAGGCAGGGCCCTGAGTTCAGTATTCGCTGCTTGCTCTCCAGCTTTGGGAACAATGAAAGATGTTATCAGGTGCTGCTGTTTCACTTCAGGCAAGGCAGAAGGCTCAGAGGGATAGCTTCTAACCTTGCCTTTACGCTTCAAAGTCATGCCCAAAAACTATGAGAAGAAACTTGAAGAAAAGCAAAAAGCACAACAGAATGGTCCAGAGCACAGCTGAATGCATCTGATAGGTAGATGCCATTTTGGATCTCTCTGGGCATCTAGTTATTTCATTTAGGGCTCTGTTTACTAAGCTGTGCTACGGGCGTGCTAGCGTTTTTAGCACATGTTAAAAATTAGCTTGCACTAAAAGCTAAAGACACCCATATAGTCCTATGGGCATCTCAAGCATTTAGCAGGTGCTAAAAACGCTAGCACGCCTTAGTAAACATGGCCCTTAATTATATAACTGAAAAATATTAGAGGCTCTAGAAGAGACTTGTTTACGAAGTATGTATTCTTCCCAATTAATATTTCCAAATAAACAAAGACACATTATTAATTTGGAAATATTAATTGGGAAGAATACACAAAAAATAGTCTCGATTATCCAAGATAAACAGGATTGAGCCGTTGTTGGATAAGTGAAAAGTCAGATAATATGCAAACCAAAAGTGCACAGAAAACATAGTTTATGCATAAAGAACAGGTATAGAGTATATATATTTAAAATACAGTATTGCTTTTATTTACACTAACCAGCAGAGTGTGAAGCTGGAAAACACGAAGAGAACAAGTGAACTTTTTAATGGCAACGCGATGACATAACTGGAGGAGGGTGTCTGTCAGATACACTGAATGGTCGGTTTAGTAAAGTTTGGATAATTGAGACCATGTTGAACTTTGTAAATGGGTCTCTGCCAGAGCCTCTAATGTATTTTGTACATGTAAGGCTTAACTCTTAATTCTCCCTGAAGAATAATGTTGCCTGAAGAATAATGTTGCATTACTTCGAACCACATATTTGTGTTCACTCTAATTGCATTTTTCACTATATCAAAATATAAAAATCTTCATGCAAACAAGGCAGATCATATATAATAAGAAAGAAAATTCAAAAGAGAAAAGTGGAAGAAAAATTAATTGCATAATACAACTGCTTAAGAACACATCTGTACCACAATGAACCATCGGAAAACTAAATCCTTAATCCTACAGGAAACTGGAGAAACAGTAACTATGGCAATAAAATATGTTGGATTCTGCCATCAGGCCAGAACTATAATCTGTGCACGAACAGTAACTACCACCAACAGAACCTGGCACTGTCTTTGCTTTTATAAATTCATTGTTTTGTTATTAGTTTATAGATTATTTCTTTCTGTACCAGTAGCTCTTATCTTTAAGTTCATATTCAGTGGTTCCATTCATTTAAATTGCTTCACTCAGTATACATAGATAAAGTGGTGTGATTGCATGATAGTCTATTTTAAAGCATGGAAATAGACATTAATAAAAACAAACAAAAAGAATAGTGATACTTTTTTATTGCAATTATCTTAATCCTTATAAATGGTAACTTTCACCATTCATACATATAAGGTAGACCTTTTATTTAGTTGGCCTAAGTTATATTCAGAGCAGCTTAATTTCATGCTCTACCTATAACCTATGCACGCTCCCAGTCTGCTCAACTCCGCCTCCAAATCTATGCCTACTGTTTTATGCATAAAATTATTTGTTGAACTGGTGCCAATTATTTGAAAAAAAAAAAAAAAAAAGAATACAACTTATGCAATCAGCATCGCTGCTGATCTTATAGCCTCCAGTGCAATATAACACTTACTGCTTTGGTGGCAAACCACGCTTAACTAGCACTGTGCAATATGCCCTCTGCATCCTCGTTTCATTAATTCAGCACAGCCACACTTGCTTTCTGCCCAGGCTGATGCAGCAAAGCTCTCACTGACACATGCACAGGCCAGCAACATTAGAAGTCATCACCTAATATGCTGGCATGTGGGTGTGGCAACTTCCAGGTGAAGCGATGGCTGCATTTGGAGGTCACCACATACATGCATCAGGTGATCTCGGATGCTACTGGCCTGTGCAAGCATCAGTGTGAGCCAAGGAGGTATAATGATAGGAGAAGGCATGAGTCTATCTGGCCCATTATCTGGCCTGAAGGCAGTGGGTGGAGCTTGCTGCCATATTGGTCACAGCAAAACAATAGCAAACTTGTGGGGTTTATATTGTTTTATTATACGTCCTAGGTTTTGCATTCTCTCTGTAAGGAGGGGATCAGGGGGGTGGGATATAAGGGGAGTTGGGGGGAGGGTTTGGGGAGTTTTTGAGGGGTCTGTGAAGGGGGGTGTGTACAAAATGAATTTGTCAGTGATTGCTTTGTTATTTGTAATGCTGTACTGTGGTTTTCAATGCTGCGCTATATGCCTTTATTTTTACTTATGATAACAAGATATTTCTCTAAAAAAACAATAGTAAGCGCTTATTTATTTTTTATTTTTTAATTTCTATCTTCCAAAATGCCAGACAACAGATGTACAGATCAGCAGGACCCAAAGCAGTCGAAAACAAGTAAAAACAAACAACACCAACACAGTTTATACCTAATTGTTAAACCACCCTTAGGATTCATTTTTGGGTTTAAAAAGCAAAACTGTCTGTAAGGACTAGATAAGCGAATTACAGCAAATGCCCTTAATATGTAATACTTGGTATCAATAATGAAACAGTGATGGAATATTCACATAGCAAACAGCCTGAGCCAAAAGATCTATTTTCCATTGAACATAATTAACTTTGTATGAACTTGGTGGCTAATAGTGTGCTGAACTGGACAATGTTGTCCCATTTAGCCTGCCTCTGGACAGAACTTCTACATGAAGGAAACCCCTACCTCATTATTGAATATGTATCTGTGAAATAGCAGTAATAAAAAGAAAAGAAAAGCAAGAGGAGAGGCAAGATGGCGGCTTGAAGAGAGAAGAGAAGTCACTCCTAATTTACCTCTGCCATTTTGGAGAATTAAAACGCTTTTTTCCTTATTCCATATGCCTAAGAGGAGGGGCAGACAACGTGCTAGCTCCGCAGTGCCAGTCTCGCCCATGGTAGGGGCGCTGGGCCGCTTCTTCGTTCCAGGGGAAGCATCGGGATTGTCTTTGCTGTTAAATGCTCCAAGTTTTAACCTAATTAATGTGTTATTTTAAATTGTACTTACAAATAGTAAGTCTGATTGTTAAGTACCTGATTTTCATAACATGTCTGTTTTGGTAGCCCTTTTACTAGATGAAAACATCTCTGCACTAATACAGGTAGTCCCTTTAGCCAGCCCCTCCAAATGACACAATGGTTTAAAATACAGAACAAATTAGTACTCTGACCGATGAAACCAATACTTCCTCTGTGTACATCCATATGCTGCACAAGCCAGCATGTTTGAAAATATTTAGTGAGATTAAATAGAAATGTTACCAACAAAAAAGAACGATGAGGACGCAGCAGCTCATGGGTTTGCTTGCTTTGTTTTGAGTGTACTAGATGATGGCTGCACAGGGAAGAGGAAACACAGATTAACCTAATTGGCTTCAATGTTTTGACATCATCCCATCTCCTGTTTTGAGTCTATCTAGTCCATTATATGAACTGAAGCCAGTGGGTGGAGCCTGCAAGCAGTTGGCAGAGCTTGCTGCAGTTTTAGTACACCACCAACAATAGCAAATGCTATTAGAAATAAGGTACTACCTATGCGTGGTGTATCTGTAAAAAGTCTAAAGCTGTTTCAGCTGGATAGGCAGTGCCTTAAAAGGTGGAGGACAAAAAATTTCTTTTATCTTTTATTTGCCAGCTTTTTAGTTTATTTGAAAGCTTCCCATATATAGATAGAAATATCATGAAATAAAAACTAAATATCACCAAAACAGCTTCAAAAATTATTGTAGCTGGTAGAAACAGCAGTTATAAACTCTGTGTAATGTGCTCATTTTTCTACTCTGTTCTGTACAATACAGGTGGCCAAATTTCAGGGAGGATATCCTGTTTCCTGAAGGGTTCATCTTAATTGTTGTTGTAATCTACCTTCTGAAGCCATGGAGCTGGGCAGACTTCTACGGTCTACACCCTGATCGTGACTGAATAGATAGGGATGGACTGGAGTGTAAATTTTAAGGGGCTTCGATGTTAGCTTTAGAACTTAGTACAAGAACAGTACTGGGCAGACTTCTATGGTCTGTGCCCTGAGAAAGGCAAGGACAAATCAAACTTGGGTATACATATAAAGTATCACATACCCTGTAAAATGAGTTTATCTTGATGGGCAGACTGGATGGACTGTACAGGTCTTTATCTGCCGTCATTTACTATTACTAATAAAAATAAATATTTTGTTTCATGCAGACCTCTTTTATTTAAACATAACTAAATGGGCTATAAGCCTTTAATGCAGTCTGTTGGTTTTTTTATATTTTGTTCTTGTGATGACTTATTCTGTGCAAAACTGAACTCATCTCTTCTTTCTGGTGGATAATGAAAGAACTCATGATGAACACTATCCACCCTAAAAGGTTGTTTCCTAGCTGTACATGAGGAATTGATATTGAATACTTGTTTATGTTTTTGTCCCTAGTCATTCATCCAAAGTTGATGTAACCCTTCCAAGAAAGCCAGTTAATTGTTTAACTTATTAGTGGAACATAACTCCAAAAGCAAGGTATGGTTGCATTGTTCGCACCTGTTTGAAGAGACTTACAATAAAAATCTTCCTTAATGACTTGATTCCATTCTACATCTAAACCAACTAATACTGATCCCTTCTAATTTGATTATGTTAATCACATTATCACTATTGGTCATTATATCTTACTTGTTTTATTTTGTGTTATGTAAATAATTCTACTGACCTACCTAATTTCTTACACAGTAATATGTTAAATTAGACCATACCTCTTACTCTGTTTATGAATATACCTTTTGCAACATAGTGTAAGCCACATTGAGCCTGCAAATAGGTGGGAAAATGTGGGGTACAAATGCAGCAAATAAATAAATAAATAAATAAGTTGTCAATATGGTAATACTAGGTTATTTTGAGTTAGTTTTCACTGGACCAAACTTGCTTCCTTGTGCCATCACCATCCAGCTGGATAGGCAGTGTCTTAAAAGGTGGAGGAAAAAAAAATTTAAAAAGAAAATTATTTATTCCCACATTATCCCAAACACATTCGTGTTCAATGTGGCTTACCTTTGAAAATAAGGTGAGACAGAATAATAGAATTCAGTTATTCATGGGTGCAAGTAGATGGATTATGTCTGAAACATTTAACAAAGATGAAATTAGCATATATACCCAACGGGGCATTTAAAAATCTGTCCTTTAATGATGCTGCATGTTCAGAAATCATAGCTTTAAGTATAGGCAGTTATTCAAAGATTATAACATGCGCACACACACACCAGTACAGACATCCACCACAGTGCAAAAGTAAACAACATTTTCTATAGAGTATATCCAAAATTGTATTTTTATTTTCTCATTTCCATCTTCCAAAATTCTAGACTGCATATGTACAGATCAGCAGTACTGGAAGCACTGTAAAACAAGTAAAGTCAGAAACAACACAGTTTATACCTAATAGTACAACCATCCTTAGGATTCACCTTTGGGTTTAAAAAGCAAAAACATGTGCACCTAAGGTCTGGATAAGCAAATTAAAACAATCAATGTTTAAAGCAAATGCCCTTAATATGTAATATGTAGTACTAATAATTAAACAATGATGGAATATTCACGACATAGCAAGCAACCTGAGCCAAGATTTATTTTCCACTGAACATAATTAATTTGTATGAAGTTGGAGGCTAGTAGTGTGCAGAACTGGCCAATGTTGGCATATTTAGACTGATGCTGGACAGAACTTCTGCATGAAGGAAGCCCTTCCCTCATCATTCAATACCTCTTTGTGAAATAGTAGTAATTAAAAATAAGGAACTGCATTTTTATAATATACCACTGCAATCCGAAGGGGCAAGTTCCCACCTACCTGTCCTACCATCTTTAGGCAAAGGGGAAAAAAATTAAATGTTCCCAGGTTTCTACCTAATTCATGTTTAATGTGTGATATAAATGTCATAAAGAATACATAGAAACTCTGAATGTTAAGCACCCGATTCTCATTTTTATTGTCCCTTTAGCTGTAGGGAAAAAAAAACAATATTTGCACGAATATAGCAGTGCTAGGGTGTCCGTATAACCAGCTCCTTTAAATGACACACTGATTACGACTTATAACTACTCTAACTATGAAACGTTTTTTTTTGTCATTATACTTCCTTTGTGTAAAGCCGTATAATGCAAATGCAGGCATGTTTGAAAATATAAAGTGAGATTAAATAAAAATGCTACCAACAATAAAGAACGACAACGTGGATGAAGTAGATCATAGGTTTGCTTACTTTGTTTTGCGTGTACGGCAATGACGGCTGCGCGGGGGGGGGGGGGGGGGGGGAATCAGAGATTGACCTAATTAGTTTCACTGTTTACTTCACTTCTCCTAGTTTATCTAACTTTCTTAACATGACTCTTGCTGCACCAGCTCGGGCAGAGAGCAAGTGCGGTTGCGCTGAATAAGGGAAGGCGGAGGCAGCAGCCGTATTTGGACGTCTTGGAGAGCACTGGATTGGTAGGTGGTTATCGAGAGGCTCGTACGTATACACCCACCCACGGGCACACCACAGGACTCCCGCGTTGTCCTGTATTTTCTACTTTGTCTATGAGATCGTCCGCGAATCGCGATAGGTCACCACAGCTGAGCTTTCCTTTGCTGGCCTCTCCCACTATCCTCTGATGTAATTTCCTGTTTCCGGCAAGGTGGGACGGGAGTCGGACTGGTGAATGGATTTGAAGAGCAGTGTGAGCAGCCGAATGCCTATATCTCTTCTTCCCCTTTCCCCCCTCTTTCAGGCCAGGTATTTTCCCCTGTCTCTCTCTCTTCGAGTCCAGCCATTTCCACCTTTTTTGTTCACATTATGGACCCGTCCAGCGTCTTTCCCCCTTCCAGCCTTGCGTCTAGTTCTTTTCCATTCTCGAACAGCTTTTTGCAGCTACTGGCGCCTTCTTTCAGGCACAGTATTAAGAAGTGCCGCGCTTTAAATCTCTGCCTCTCCCGCCCCTTCTGATGTACACTTCCTGGGGGGGGGGAGAGAACAAGTAGAGATGCACACTGCACAGTTGGTTGAGAATAGTCCTTGAATTGTGGCGCTGTACTTAATGCTGACACTGGAGGGAAGGAGTTACGAGTTCAAAGGGAGGTTTGAGGGGTGCGGCTGTCAACAGCATGAGTGGTAGCAAGAGGGGGGAGCTGGATCACATGAGGGACCAATGCAGAATTAAACTATGGCAGCTTAGTCCCAGTTACTAAGATCGGAGACAGATGTTTGCCAAACGAGAGAATCAGGGATGGGGTGGGAGTCTGGAATTGAGGACCTGCATCCCTGGCTGCCTTCAAATCTGGGCTAAAGGCCTACCTGTTTGATGCTGCTTTTGACTCCTAACTTGTCACTTGCTTGTAACCTTTATCTTGTCTTCCTCTCTTCAATAGACCCTTTCCCTATGTGTCCTTCTCTCTGTCCTACCCTTATCGGTCCTGTCTGTCCTGATTTAGATTGTAAGCTCTTTTGAGCAGGGACTGTCTTTTCTTCATGTTCAATTGTAAAGCGCTGCGTATGACTGGTAGCGCTATAGAAATGATTTATAGTAGTAGTAGTAGGTAACTCTTCACAAGGTTAATATAACAGCTTACCCAGTGTTTCCTGAGAAATGACCCTCATACAAGCTTTAGAAGAGATACCCTGTAGACTGGGGGTGGACAACTTCTGGCCTGTCATTGAATTTTATGTGGCCCCTGAGACCATGGGAAATAAACATGGACTGTCATTAGAGTTTTGGTGATTTTAAATACTGTATTTTACAACTAATTTCAGAATAGCCACTAGTATTTTATTTATTTCACAGTTTGATATATGGCTCAGTCTCAAATTCTAAGTGCCTTACAAACTATTATAGCCATAATTAAAACACTTAGATCACAACATAAAATCTCTACTCTAAACTCTAGCTGATCAGTAAGAACTGTCATAGTGGCAGGTATTTTGCTATCAGGCAGGCGGGAAGTGGCAAAGAGCACTAGCAGTGAAAGCAAAATGCTAAAACCTTCTAGTCATATAAGCAGAAAGAGCCATCAACACCTATATTGTTGTGAAGCTGTACAGTTTTTAGGTCCGAATTTATGCATACACTGCCAGATTTTGAAAGTGCCAAATACACAGGCTGAAGGGGGCCTGCTCTTAGTTTAGAGCAGGGGTTCTCAACCCATCCCTCAGGATGCACCCAGCCATAATGTCTATTTCTCTGATGTATACTTATTGTAGGTATCCTGAAAACTTGAATGGCTGGGTGTGTCCCGAGGACTGGGGTGAGAACCCCTGGTTTAGAGCAGTGTTTCTGAAGTCCAGTCCTGCAGTACCCCTTGCCAGTCAGGTTTTCAGGATATCCACAATGAATATGTATGAACTCGATTTAAATGCATTGCCTCCATTATATGCAAGTCTTTTATGCATATTTATTGTGGATGTCCTGAAAACGTGACTGGCAAGGGGTACTCCACGACCGGACTTGGGGAAACACTGGTTTAGAGCTATTTACATGTACTGCTTCAAAGGGGTGCCTCTGGCACTATGGCTTTCCACTGCTCTTTTTCTGGCTCTCCAGTCTTTGAAATTTCTGACATTCCTTTTGTCCCACATTCTCTGATCTGTCTGGTCTTGCACATGGGTGCCAAAATCTTAAATTTGGCCCTGGCAGTTTTCAGATAGCGAAATAGCCCATTTACCAGGTCATTCAGGGGGCCTTGTCTTCTTTGGCTCAGTGAATTCTGCTTGGGTACATCCCAGTAGTCACAATGGGAAGGTGAAATTTAGTCATACCTGTTAATTTAAGAACAGGAGTGCTACCTTTTTTCTTCAATTTCCTTTTAATTTATTTTAGGTTGTTTTGGGGATTTTTGGCCCTTAGTTTCCTTTATTTTTTTGAGTATTGCTAAGCCTTATTTGGCTGGAGCCATAAGCACATAAACATCATATTGGGACAGACTGAAGGTCTGTCAAACCTTGTATCCTGTTTCCAACAGTTGCCAACCCAGGTCACAAGTACTATAACCTGGCAAGATCCCAGAACAGTAAAACAGATTTTATGCTGCTTATCCTAGAAATAAGCAGTGGATTTTCCCAAGTCCATCTTAATATAATGGCTTATGGACCTTTCAGAAAATTATCCAAACCTTTTTTAAAACCCTGCTATGCTAACTGCTTTTATCATATTCTCTGGCAATGAATTCCAGAGTTTAGTTACACATCGAGTGAATAAATATTTTCTCTGTTTTGTTTTGTTTTAAATTTACTACTTAGTAATTTCATTGCATTACCCCTAGTCCTAGTATTTTTGGAAAGAGTAAACAAGCGATTCGCTTTTACTCGTACCACTCCACTCATTGTTTTATATACCTCTATCGTATCTCCCCTTAGCTGTCTCTTTCCTAAGCTGAAGAGCCCTAGCCGCTTTAGCCTTTCCTCATATGGAAGTCATCCCATCCCCTTTATCATTTTCATTTTCCTTCTCTGTAGCTTTTCTAATTCCATTATATCTTTTTTTGAGATGCAGTGATCAGAATTGCACACAGTATTTAAGGTACGGTTCACATCATGGAACGTGAACACTCTAAAGCTTCGACATCATTGGAAAGTCAGCTCTTCAGCCTTGTAGCGGATAAGATTTGAAATGGTACATAAAGTCAAATTTGATAGTACAGGACCAAACTCGAATATATTCCTCTACAATATATTATTCCTTACCCCACGTCTCATGTAGTAAAAGCTACAAAGCACCAAGGCACTTTCACTTTCTGTATCAAAATGGACGTGGGGTAAGGAATAATATATTGTAGAGGAATATATTCGAGTTATTCCCCAAGTTTTCCACGTCATCACTGTGACCCCTGACGCAGGTGCTAGTCACCGAAACACGGCCCGTGTCGGGTCTTTTTGTCAAGGCTCATTCATTAAAGAACTGTGTTCCATTTTTAAAGGCCCGTGGTGCTGTTTTTTTTTGTTTGGACTTTAGTTTGTACCTTGATTTGTATCTACCATTTAAAGGGCACAGACCGTAGAAGTCTGCCCAGTAATAGCCCTGCCTCCCAACCACCGGTGCTGCCACCCAATCTCCGCTGAGCTTCTGAGGATCCATTCCTTCTGAACAGGATTCCTTTATGTTTATCCCACGCATGTTTGAATTCCGTTACCGTTTTCATCACCACCTCCCGTGGGAGGGCATTCCAAGTATCCACCGCTCTCTCCGTGTCATCACACTCTTCAGCAACAAGTGGGCCCCCTGTGATTCCCATATCATATGTTGGTGCAGCTTATTCATCCAGTACCAGATAGAGGGGGGATGATCCAGAATCCATTGATTGAGAATGCATTTCATTCTCAAAATACAGGCCTTGCCTAGAAACAACTTTTCTCCCAGATTCCCAGGACCCCACCAGCCCAAAATGCAGAAAATAGCTTTTTCAAATGTGAAGTAGAGAGGTATGGTAGCCATGTTAGTCCACTCTGAAAGGTTATCAATAGAAATCAAACAAAATAAAACATGGAAAAGAAAATAAGATGATACCTTTTTTATTAGACATAATGTATTAAGTTATGTCTAATAAAAAAGGTATCATCTTATTTTCTTTTCCATGTTTTATTTTGTTTGATTTCTATTGATAACTTCAAATGTGAAGGAAACCCGGTGCCCAAGCACTAAGCAAAGAAACCCTGCCATTGCCCACCAAAATGATACACTGCCACAAGGATAAGGTTACCAGATTTTTGGCTTGCTAGCCTGGGGCACCATGGCAACTTCAGGAGGGATAGGGTGGGACAAGGTGGGGCCTTTCCATGGTAAATTTCCACCATAACAATTATAATCTTCACCTCTCTCCCACCTCCCAATAAACACAGCCATTCTCTCTCCTCTGCCCTTAGACTAAACGTTTGTACTAGGCTGCACATTTGTTTGCTATTGTCTAAACATATTACAAAATATTACAGAAAAATTGGACAGGAATTAGAGAATTAAAAGTCTTTTATTGCCCACCAGCAAAGCATCAGACAGTTGCAAATTGTAACAAACTTTAAAAATCTAACATTAGTACCTCTGGTAATTATAAGTAATCAGACTAATTAAATAAGAGAAAAAGGAGGAAGGAAAGTTTATTCCTCATAGAAAGGTCACAGAACAGAGAGAAAGAAGAGAAAGAATGAAAGAAAGATTCTTAGCTATAGAGAATTAGTTTCTACGAAGGGCGGAGAGCACCCTCTTCGGGGAAAAAATAGGCCATTGGACGGATCTGAAACTCTCTTTCCAAGCATGCCTAGTTTTTCATTGTCTGGAGCGTGGTTTTATAGGCTGTGGTGAGAATCCACCGAAAAAACCCAGCCATCACTACTTCTGTCCCTCACGCTATCTCTGCAACCCTTCCAGTCCAGCCAGCTCCACCTCTCTCTCTCTCCTCTGCCCTTCCAGTAAGCCGTCTCCACCTCTCTCTCCCTGTTCCTCACATCCAGTCCTGCCATCTCCACCTCTCTGCTCCTCTCAGCCCAGCCATCTCCACCTCTCTGCTCCTCTCTTTCAACCCAGCCATCTCCATCTCTCAGTTCTTGACTCAATTCAGCACTTGCACCTCTCTCTGTCCACACTCTTCCCCTTTCCTGCTCAGCATCTAATTCTTCCCCCATCCTTCAAACTTCCCTCTCAAGTATCAGCATTATGAAGTATAGCGCTACAATGTGTACCCCGGCTCAAACAGCTGGTTTAGTAACTTTGGATGTAGCCTGTGTATGTGCATCCTGCAAGATAGGGCTTTAGAGGTTATTTCAACAGCTTTACAGAGGAGAGCATAACCTCTCAGGATTTCTACTGAATTTCTGATGACTTTATCTGAATTTGTAATTAAACGAAATTACTTTTGGTACAATGGTAAATTTTACCAACAAATCAGTGGAGTGGCCATATGGAAAAGTTGGAGTCACAGGAGATTTATTTGTTGGAAGAGTTTAAATCAGTTTTGGTATGGAAGGGATTTCTGGATTATGTGTTCTTTATTTGGACAGCATCTGAGGAACAGTTAAGAACATTTGTTACCAAATTGAATTGTTTGGATTATAATATTCAATTTGAAATATCATTTGATGTCAATAAAATAGAATTTTTGGACCTGTGGATTATTAAAGATAATGGTAAATTGGTTATCACTTTATACCGCAAATTGATAGCAAGAAATACCCTATTACATTTTTAAAGTCATCCCTTCTCCTGAAGTATAATTTACCAATAAGTCAATTTCTTCAAATACGATGGATTTGCACTACTTTGACTGAATTTAAATTACATACGACACAGCTGCAACAGATTTTTGGAAAGGGGTTACCCTAAGTCAGCAGTAAGAAAGGCTTATCTGAGAGTGCGGTATGTGCAACGTGAATTATTATGAGAGTGCTTAGTAGAACCAGAGAGGAGACTTTCAGGCTCATTTTTGAAAGAGAAGGATGACCATCTTTTGACACATTGGAAGATGGGCGTCCTCACAGGGTCGCCCAAATTGGCATAATCAAAAGCCAATTTTGGACGTCCCCAACTGCTTTCTGTTGCAGGGATGACCAAATGTCATGGGGGCGTGTCGGAGGCATAGCGAAGGCGGGACTTGGGCGTGCCAAACACATGAGCATCCTTGACCCATAATGGAAAAAAAAGAGCGTCCCTGACAAGCACTTGAACGACTTTACCTGGTCCTGTTTTTCTTACGACAAAGCCACAAAAAGGTGCCCGAACTGACCAGATGACCACCGGAGAGAATCGGGGATTACTTCCCCTTACTCCCCCAGTGGTCACTAACCCCTTCCCACCCTCAAAAACATCTTCAAAAATATTTTGTGCCATCCTCAAATGTCATACTCAGGTCCATCACAGCAGTATGCAGGTCCCTGGAGCAGTTTTACTGGGTGCAGTGCACTTCAGGCAGGTGGACCCAGGCCCACCTCCCCCTACCTGTTACACTTATGGTGGTAAATGTGAGCCCTCCAAAACCCACCAGAAACCCACTGTACCCACATGTAGGTGCCCCCCTTCACCCCTTAGGGCTATGGTAGTGGTGTACAGTTGTGGGGAGTGGGTTTTGGGGGGCTCAGCACACAAAGTAAGGGCGCTATGTACCTGGGAGCAATTTATGAAGTCCACTGCAGTGCCCCCTAGGGTGCCCGGTTGGTGTCCTGGCATGTGAGGGGGACCAGTGCACTACGAATGCTGGCTCCTCCCACGACCAAAGGGCTTGCATTTGGTCGTTTTTGAGATGGGCGTCCTTGGTTTCCATTATCGCCGGAAATCAGAAACGGCCAAGTCTAAGGACGACCTAAATGTCAAGATTTGGGCGTCCCCTACCGTATTATCGAAACGAAAGATGGACGTCCACCTTGTTTCGATAATATGGGTTTCCCCGCCCCTCCATGGGACGTTTTGCGAGGACGTCCTCAGGAAGACTTGGGCGTCCCTTTCGATTATGCCCCTCTGTGTGCTGCCCTATTACCATCTTTCTAAACAATTTGTACAATAGTTCTTTTGCACATAATGCAATTATATGCTTTTTTTTTTTAAGAATTCCCAGTGGTGGCTTTCACATTATACACTATAGCAGGGCCAATTTGGGAGCCCCCAGGTTCAACATATGAGTTTAGAGGAAGACACCATACCACATGTGATAGTAAAAATGTAGTTTACATCATTCCTTGCCCATGTGATTTAGTTCCCTGTTTACAAAGGTGTGTTAGTGTTTTTAGCGTGCCTACACTTAGCACGTGTGCTAACCATGTAGACCCCTATAGGGATATTGTAGTCGTGTAAATGGTTAATGCGCATTAAAAATGTTAACGCGCCTATAACACTGCTTAGTAAACAGGGCCCTTAATGTATGTAGGCTGGAGTAGTCGCCCAATTAAGGTTAGATTGACTGAGCATAAGTCATTAAGAGGGGGATAATCGAACGTGGGCGCCCATCTCTAAGGACGGCCCTGTAAAGGGGCGGGGCAACCCGTATTATCGAAACAAGATAGACGTCCATCTTTTGTTTCGATAATACGGTCGGGGACGCCCAAATCATGAAATTTAGGTCGACCTTAGAGATGGTCGTCCCCGGTTTTCGGTGATAATGGAAAGCGAGGATGCCCATCTCAAACGACCAAATCCAAGCCATTTGGTCATGGGAGGAGCCAGCATTCGTAGTGCACTGGTCCCACTAACTGAATGGAAAAAGCTCTTCCCTTACAGATCCGTAAAGGAATGGGCATGCATGAAGCAAATTGCATGCAAACGAGCTGCTCGCTGTTAGCTCATTTGCACACGATTTCCTTCCTAAGGAGGGGAAGCGACAGCAGTTGAGGACGTCCAAAATGTGGATGTTTCTGTGAGAAGGATGTCCATGCCCTTGCTATGCCTCTGACACCCTGCTTATTTATTTGGATTTTGGATCACAAGTAGCAGCAGTGGGATTTGAACCGGCCACCTCTAGATTGCAAGACCAGTGCTCTAACCACTAGGCCACTGCCACTCCTCCACTCTACTCCACTCCCTCGAAATTTGGCCATCCCTGTGGGGGGCAGTTGAGGACATCCATGCCTTCGTTATGCCCCCGCTGCATACTGCCTCCCCACAGGGATGGCCAAATTTCAAGGGAGTAGAGTGGAGGAGTGGCCTAGTGGTTAGAGCACTGGTCTTGCAATCCAGAATGGCCAGTTCAAATCCCACTGCTACTCCTTGTGATCCAAAATCCAAATAAATAAAGAGGGTGTTGGGAGGCATAGCAAAGACATGGATGTCCTTCTCACAGAAACATTCACATTTTGGACGTCCTCAACTGCCATTGCAGGGACGGAGCCATAGCGAAGGACATACTCTATAAAAAAAAAGACAAAAGTTTTTGAAGTTTTTTTCAGGGTGGGAGGTGGTTAGTGACCACTGGGGAAGTAAGGGGAGGTCATCCCCGATTCCCTCCGGTGGTCACCTGGTCAGTTCAGGCACCTTTTTGATGCTTGGTCGTGAAAAAAAATGGACCAAGTAAAGTCGGCCAAATGCTTGTCAGGGACGCCCTTCTTTTTTCCATTATCGGCCGAGGACGCCCATCTTTTAACCACGCCCTCGTCCCACCTTTGGTACACTGCTGACATGCCCCCTTGAACTTTGGTCGTCCCCGCAACGGAAAGCAGTTGAGGACGCCCCAAAATCGGCTTTCGCCCATCTCCCGATTTGTGTCGAAACATGGGCGCCCTTCTCCTTCGAAAATAAGCAGGTTATTCATATGAAGTCTTTTCATGCTCCTTTGGTTCAACTTTGGGTAGAGAAACTACACTCTTTACAAGACTTTAGATGGTGAGAGATAGATCAGGTAAATTTGGGGTGGGAGGGAGGGAAATGTTGAGAAGTTACTAAATTATCGTGAGCAGAATTGGACGTTTAAATTAAACACAGTATTTCCAATGGGATTGATTTTAGAAATAGAATGGATGACGTTACTGTGACCAAGAGCTATGTGATTGGTTTGTCATTTACATGATGTGATTAGTTTTGAGGAAGATAAAGATTAGTAGTAGAACACTGCTGTCATTTTGAAGCCATATGAGTACGCAGGCTGAGAAATGCCAGAGCTGTTTGAAATAGATAATTTTTACTTTTTAGATTAGCTAGAGCTAATTGTAGGATTTATGATAAGAGTGTAGATTTTTACATTAATCTATGCCTTTGTCATTTAGGGGGTGTTCCTTGATACAACTCTAATACTCTGGATTTTAACCCCCGATAGATTAACAACATCTTTAAGATGAGTATTTATAGATGTTTTAAAATTTAAGTGGTTAAAAATAAGATACAATTTCATTCAAATTTTGATGATAATTAAAAGAAAAAAGATGAAAGCTAGTGAAAAAAAAATTAAAACGCACATCATATGACCAATGAGGAGGTGGGTGTGTATGTGTTACTGGCAAAAAGCTAAAAATCCAGTAAGGAGCACTGCTGAGGTTCATGGTATAATTGTGATACGGTGGAGGCTATAATTTTGTTGGATACTTGATATTCTTGTCAGGACCTTTTATTTTCTGGTAAGCTTCCCTTTTGCTGCTGCTGTTACAGTTGACTGATTGCTCTGTTTCTTCTATAATTATAGGTGGAAGGAAAACTGAAGGTGATGAGGAAAGAAGGACGTGATAAGGGAGGGTAAGAGAAAAATAGGAGGCAGGAAGGAGAGCTAAAACTTGGAGAGAAGAGAACTTAAGATCTAGAGGACAGTCTGAGGGATGTTCTGTGTTTATGGGGGAAACAAATCTTAGTAAATCAGGCCCGAGTTGGGGAGGGGGGGGGGGGGGGGATGATAGAGACTGGAGAGTTTGAGAGACAGTTAAGAAAGAGAAAAGCTTTGAGGAAAACTTCTTACCCTCTGCAGGAAAGCTGAAACTGGGATAGAAGTTCACCTTCCACATGATAATATCCAGGGCTTTTTTTGAGGGGGTACTTGGGGGTACTGAGTACCGGCACCTTTTCCATTGTCTGCTAAAATTTTGACCCATGGACCCCAAATTTCAATGAAAGAGCTCAGGCTCTACACACCAATTCTGCCTTGGCTATTATGGGGTGGGTCCCTCAGTGATCACCTCATCCCTGAAGGGTGGCCTAGCATTTGAGTACCGGCACCTTTTTTGCTAGAAAAAATGCACTGATAATATTCCAAAACATAGCGAAAAATACAGTAGAGTGGCTGTAGAAAAAAAAAATGAATATCCTTGAGGAGTCCAGTCAGAACCTGACCTCAATCCAACTGAAAATCTGAGGCTGACTTAAACAGTGCTGCCTATTGGTGGTCTGCAAGGTGCTTGACAGAACTTGAGAATAAGCTAATTTTAAAAAATATACATGTAAAATGTTGGTGGAGACCTGTCCCAGCAGACTCAGTTGTAATTGCTGCCAAAGGTGCTCTTATAAAGTATTGACTTGAGAGGGGGAGGGAGATTTACCCAACTGTTGCATTTTGAGGGGGAGGGGTGCCATTGTGTCAATGCATCAGACTTACATGCATTTAAACAAAATGTGAAAAATGCTCAAGAGGGGATAGACTTTCTCTATAGACTGTAATTTATGGGGCATGCACACATAGTAAAGTTTGGAAACATTCTGGTTGTTAAAAGAACATGTGTAATCTCTGAAAGAGTTTCACTAAATATCACTTTCTTATGAAACAACGCATCTGTGTCACAGAATAGCTGCAGGGTCTAAAACTTTATTCCATAAAATCCATGTTTTTGCTGCAAGATCTACCCTTTAGTTTTTGTAGAAAGCTGAAGGCATTGGTACAATTTCAGTTTAAATGTTTCTACTGTGTTCTTAGGGGGCCTTTTACAAAGCCAATCTAGCATTTTTAGCTTGCGGTAAAAATCAGCTGGCAGTAAACGCTGAGATGCCCATAGAAATATAATGGGGCGTGTCTGCGTTTTCCGCCTGCTGATTTTTACCGCGAGCTAAAAACATTATCATGGCTTTGTAAAAGATCCCCTAAGTTGTTTGTGTGTGCTTATGTTTAAATAGGTGGAAGAAGAATTTATCAGCCAAAAATTGGGATCAGCACATTTTTGATTCATATTTTGATTTATTCATTTGAAGAAGTATGCCATTTGTTCTGGGAAGATGAATAAAGTGTGTGCCATATTTGGAGGATCCAGAGGAATTGGGAAGGCTGTTGCACAGTTACTTGCACAAAAAGGTTTCCATCTGGCTATTATTGCTAGAAATTTGGATGCAGCGAAAGCTACTGCAAGTCAGCTAGGCAGTGAGTACACTGAGAATTCATGAGATGCATTACTAATCATGTTTGCAAGTAAATGTTGTTTTGTATGCCACTGGGGGGGGGGGAGTTATTGATTTGGTCGTGGTTAAGATGTGTTATTTTAATGTTAACCTCTATTAACAACCTGGAATAATTTTTTAGTTAGATCTTCTTTTTATGAGAGACACTTTGCTTTGTTGGTCCAAATGTTGGTTTTTACCACATTTGTATTATTGTAATTCCTTCTTTTTAGGTTTGTCATCTAAACTGATGTATAAACTTCAACTTACTCAAAACACTTCTGTGTGCTTAATTTTTTGAATCAAAAAATTGGCAGTTTCGCTGTTTCTTGTTAAATTACATTGGCTTCCTATTTGAGCCTGTATCTTTTTTAGGGCATTATGTATGACTTATCTACCATTCTACGGTCTTACCTTTGTGTTTGTGATCAACTTATTAATTAAGAAGATATAGCTTAGATGTTCCCTTTGTCTTCAGTATCAATTAATATTGCATTATTGATCTGCTAAGGGTTTGCACTAAAGTGCATGTTTTTGTTTGTTTTTCAGGTAACTTTGTTTTAGAACAGTTTACCTATATGTATTAGGGCTGAACTAAATTATTTATAATTTTGGGAAAACTGAACTTTTATTTCATAGGTTTTGGTTTGTTTTTTTAAATTTCTTTTTGTGTGTTATTGTTTCTTCCCAGTTTTGTGTTGGTTTCATTTTGTAAACGGCATTGGACCTCTTTGGAGTAAAGCAGTTAATAAACTTTGCATTTTACTGTTATTTTATAACATGGAACCTGTGCTAAAATAGCATGTTAGTAGTAAAATAACAATACATCTTAACTTACCCCACATTGATAACTACGCCCCTTAGTTACTCGTTTGATATCTGATTTATCAAATGTAAAACGTGAAATATATATGTGGAAAGAATTTGTAAGCTTCTTAGTTTTTAGGCAGGGTATAAGATTTTTTTTATTTATTTTTTCTAAATAAAAATAAACAAGATCATCAGCAAGTCTATTTAATGCACAGAAAACCAGCGCACAGGAAACCCCTGCCCTAGAGGTAAATAATTAACAGCAGCTATGGAACTGTCGGGGTCCCATGCTAACTTTCCTATCAGTGCCTGAGTGCTGATTGGCTCTGGCTCAGGCACTAACAGGAAAATCTGCTGCTGCAGCCCCCTCTACCTCCCCAACATTTGACAAAATCTCCAGTGGACCCCCATCTGCCCCTTCCCAAACTTGAGCTTCTCAGGGGGGTCCAGTGAGCCCACTGACCCCCCCATCCTAATTTTAATACTGGGTCCGGGTGGTCTAGTGTAATCCCACCCCTTCCCCCTCCAACCCCCTCGTCATACCTTGTGTAGTCAGAGGCAGGAGGGAGGTCTACTCCCTCCTGCCTCTGGGTCTGCCTGCTGCAAAATGGTGACGCCCAGCTCCTGCCTGGTACATCCTGGAATGCACTGGGAAGGGCTAAGTACCATATAAGAAAAAAAAATTCCTTATATGGTACTTGGCTCCTCTCAGGGCATCCCAGGTTACACCAGGCAGGGGTTGGGTGCCACTATTTTGCAGTGGGTGGGCCAGGTAGCAGGAGGGGATAAACCTGCCTCTCACTTGACAAATTAGGAGGGAGTTGGGGGATGGGATTACACTAGATCACCAGGGCCCAGTGTTAAATTAAGGGGGAGGGGTTGGTAGGCCTGCTGGACCACCAGTGTAGTTTTGGAGGGGGTTGTGGGGTTTATTGGACCCCCAAGTGAAGCTTTTAAGTTTTAAGGGGGGGGGGGTTCGGAGGCTCCAATTGGTACTGGCACAAGAGTGTCCACCACACAGCTCTTGTTCATCGGTTGGTAAAGGGTTCCTGGCGTTTGCCCACAACATTAGCACCGCGCATTTATTTTGCATGCTGTTAGTGTTGAGCATTACTAATGAGCTAGTGTTTCTCTGGCGCTGTTCCTTACAGCTCCAAAGTTCTGTGCATTCGACCCTGAATTGGGGTAAATGGATAATTTCATTAACCATTGTGGGTTGTGAGCAAATACTAGCTTAAGCTCTGTCCCCACCTGTGTTTTGGAGGATGAGGAAAGGTTTGTGGTTGCTTTTAAATGCTGCAAACATTTATATATATTTTTTATTACAGCAGTCCATTTGGCCCTCAGCTGCGATGTTGCTAAAGAACAGAATGTACAAGATACATTTCAAGAGATTGAGAAGAATTTAGGTCATGTTAAGTACCTGGTAAATGCAGCTGGAATCAACAGGTTAGTTGGACTGTATACGTTATCTGGTACCGTGGCAGAAGTGAAGGGTCCTTAGAACAGGAGACGATACAGGGGTGGCTATAAATGGGCTTCCCTACACTACAGGACTTGCTTTAGCAGAATTTACTGCCGTGATCCTGTAGAAATGTTCTTAATATAAACTGAAATGTGTCCTAGAGTGTAATGTGGAAAGACAGTTATTTGACACTGTATGCAAGGGAACATTTAACACCTATCAGTGTGGATGGTTACATTAAGTACATAAATAGGACTTGCAAAATAAATATGTCTCAGTACAGATATGAAGAAGTAGCCTAGTGGTTAGAGCACTGGGCTTGTCATCCAGGGAAGCCTGGTTCAAATCCCACTGCTGCTCCTTGTGATCTTGGGCAAGTCTCGGGTCCATATACCTACTGTACCTGAGTGTAACTTGCCTTGAGCTACTACTGAAAAAATGTGAGCAAAATCCAAATAATAAAATGTTGTTGAGGTATGAAAAGGGACAAACAACTTGGGACATTTGCTGCTCAGAGTCTTTTGTAAAATCCTTACGGCACAGTGGGGAATATATATATATATATTTAGTGGCATTTGCAGTGGGGACAGCCATTATATATATATATATATATATATATATATATATATATATATATATATATATATATATCTTCAAAAAGAGCACAATCACACACTGGGCTTTACATGTGTAAGTGCTAGCATTTATAAGTGGCAGATTTTGCTCTTTGCATATGAAAGTGCTGGATTTTGAAAACAGCTATCAAGTAGAGACA
Organism: Microcaecilia unicolor; assembly: GCF_901765095.1. NCBI lineage: Eukaryota > Metazoa > Chordata > Amphibia > Gymnophiona > Siphonopidae > Microcaecilia > Microcaecilia unicolor. The sequence continues at coordinate 593,091,445 of NC_044032.1, forward strand.
GTTAAGGAGCTTAGCTGTGTGAAGTGATTCTAATATTGGTTGAGTTGTCCGCCTCCTCCCCCCCTTAAATCAGCAATCCAAACTACACGGCCAAATGAGCAGATAGCTGACAGTTATGCATGCCCTGGAGCAGGTATAAATGTTGACGGACATTTCAAGTATACCTGTATTTCCATTGCAAAATAGGATAAATGGATAATTTTAAAGTCTACAGAAGAACAAACACTGGAGGAAACCACTAAAAAAAGCAAATTCCATATCATCAAGCTGATCAATCCATAGACTGGTGGGTTGTGTCCATCTACCAGCAGGTGGAGATAGAGAGCAAACTTTTGCCTCCCTATATGTGGTCATGTGCTGCCGGAAACTCCTCAGTATGTTCTCTATCTCAGCAGGTGGTGGTCACACACAGCAGCAGCTCTGGCTAGGCCTCCAAGCCTAATCCTTAGGTTTTGTTGAGGCCTGGGGTTGAGGGCTCTTTTGAGCAAGTGCAAACCTGGTGGTGCCAGGTCCCTCCTTTTTCTCCCCCCTCCCGCTGGCTCCGTTAAAAAAAAAAAAAAAAATTTTAAACGTCTTTAAAGGCGTTTATTTCGACGTTTATTTAAACGTTCATTGCAGCTACTCACTGGGACACCAGTTCGTTACAGCTCCGAGCGGCAAGCAGGTAATTTTACCTTTTTATAGCGGGCAGGGGGTTCCCCGATTCTTCTCCTCGTGGCATATGGCGTCGGAGGGCGAGGGCGCAAAGGGTCGCTCCCCGGATCGCTGGAGCGCTTCTAGAGGGGATGCGGGGGTATTAAAGCCTGATTCGCCCTTGTTGGGTGACAGTTTCGTGACCGATGAATGTCCCGGTCCTTCCTCCGGCGCGGCGGTTTTTCCCGCCATAAACGCCCATCCCCCGCTCCTCGCCTCCGCCATCTTGGCCGGCCACGCGGCTCGGACGGCTTCTTCGTGGGCCGCCCTTGAGGTTGGAGACATTAATGCCATGAACGCCCTTAATTTGGGCGACGGCACAAAAGCGGCTAAAGTTAAGCGCCGTTCTTCCCGCGCGGCTCCTTCGTGGAGTGTCGCGCCGGACGCCATTTTGGATGCGCAGCATGTCTCTCCCCCGCTCTTGCGAGCGCCGGTTGAGAGTGCGTCTAGGGCTGTTGCCCAGGCTGCGGAAGTGCACAGTCTGGGGGGTTTCTCCCCCGAGTTTGTTTTGCTGCTGCATCAGGCTTTCCTCAGGCAAAACGCTGCCCCTGCTCCCTCTTCTGGTAAAGAGGTTGAGGTTCCCAGAGGTAAACGCCCTCGGGTTGATTTTTAGGCCTTGGAGGACTTGTCTCCTCCGATGTAGATGAGGGCAGCGTGTCTGAGGTCTCCCAACGGTCCTTTGCGGATTCCTTGGAGGAGACGGATCCCCGCTCGGATGGAGCGGATGACCCCTCTGCAGCGCGGCTTTTTAGCCCAGAGGATTTGCCCAACCTGTTGTTACAGGCCATGGACACTTTGAAGTTTCCTCTCCGGAGGACGTCTCTCCCTCAGCCCCTGTTGGCTCTGCCATTATGCTGGGGACGAAGCGCCCGCCTAGAACCTTCCACGTGCATGATGCCATGCACACCTTAATTTCGGCTCAATGGGATGTCCCGGAAACGAGCCTTAAAGTGGCTAGGGCTATGTCCCGCCTCTATCCTTTGGCTGTGAGTGAACGTGAGGCCTATCTGTGGCCTACCGTGGATTCTTTAATCACTGCGGTGACTAAGAAAACGGCGTTGCCGGTGGAAGGTGGCTCGGCCCTAAAGGACGCCCAAGACAGAAGATTGGAGGCGGCCTTAAGGTCGTCCTTTGAGGCAGCTGCTTTAAGTTTGCAGGCCTCAGTTTGCGGCTCCTATGTGGCCAGGGCGTGCCTGACTATGGTGCAGCGGGCTTCCCCCTCGGATCTTTCCTTGAGGGCTGATTGGCCGGCCCTGGAATCGGGCTTAGCCTATTTGGCAGATTTGCTGTATGATGTCTTGAGAGCCTCAGCTAAAGGCATGGCTCAGACAGTCTCTGCGTGGCGGTGGCTTTGGCTGAAACATTGGTCTGCTGACCACGCCTCTAAATCCCGCCTGGCTAGATTGCCTTTTAAAGGCAAGCTGCTCTTTGGGGTCGAGCTGGACAAAATCGTGACCGATCTCCGCACGTCTAAGGGCAAGAAATTACCAGAGGTCAGGGCTCGGGCTAGTACTCGTCCCGGTACCTCCAGAGGACGGTTGCAGGAAGCCCGTCGGTACCGCCCGGGCAAGTCGGGTTCCTCTGTCCCCTCTTCCTTCAAGAGGAATTTCTCCCCCAAGCAGCATTCCTTTCGCAGAGACCGCCGTCCCGGAGGTGCTCCCTCCGGTCCTCCCCCAGGGTCTCGTACCCAATGACGGGGCCTTGGTCCACGCCCCAGTGCAGATTGGAGGACGGCTGGCCTCGTTTCTGGGCGAGTGGACCACAATAACTTCAGACGCTTGGGTGCTGGAAGTCATCAGAGACGGCTACAAGCTAGAGTTCTGCCGACCCTTAAGAGACGGGTTTGTACTCTCTCCCTGCAAGTCTCCGGTCAAAGCTGTGGCAGTGCAGCAGACCTTGGACAACCTGATCCGCCGGGGTGCGGTCGTTTTGGTGCCAGAAAATCAGATTGGCAAGGGACGTTACTCCATTTACTTTGTGGTACCAAAGAAAGGAGGTTTTGTCCGGCCTTTCCTCGACCTCAAAGGGGTCAATCGGGCCTTGAAAGTGCGGCACTTTTGCATGGAGACTCTCCGCTCTGTTATAGCGGCAGTGAAGGCAGGAGAGTTCTTGGCTTCCTTGGACATCAAGGAAGCGTACCTGCATATTCCCATCTGGCCTCATCCTGCGTTTTGCAGTCCTGGGACGACACTTCCAGTTCAGAGCCCTCCCTTTTGGGTTGGCTACTGCTCCGCGGACCTTTTCCAAAGTAATGGTGGTCATAGCGGCCTTCCTGCGAAAGGCAGGAGTACAAGTCCATCCTTATCTGGACGACTGGTTGATCCGAGCCCCTCTTATGCAGAGTGCGGCAAAGCTGTGGACCAGGTAGTTGCTCTTTTGAGCTCCCTGGGATGGATCATCAACTGGAAGAAGAAGAGCCAGCTGCGCCCGACTCAGTCCCTGGAGTATCTGGGAGTTCGATTCGACACCCAAGTGGGCAGAGTGTTCCTGCCAGACAATCAGGCTCAGGTGGACTAGTTCCTAGTAGCCTCTCCTCTTCGGGCTTGGGACTATGTGCAGCTGTTGGGCTCTATGCCGGCCACGATGGAAGTAGTGCCCTGGGCCAGGGCTCATATGAGACCACTATACTCTCTCTGCTGCAGCGCTGGACTCCGTTGTCGGAGGATTATGCTGTGCGCCTTCCCTTGGACCCAGCAGTGCGCAAGGCGCTGAGCTGGTGGCTGCAGACAGTCAAGTTGTCTGCAGGAATGCCTCTGGTGACCCCAGAGTGGATTGTCGTCACGACGGACGCCTCTTTGTCGGGCTGGGGAGCCCACTGTTTGGGAAGGACAGCGCAGGGGCTCTGGTCTCCTGCAGAGGCAAAGTGGTCTATCAGCCTCCTGGAACTCAGAGCCATTCGGTTGGCGCTTTTGGAGTTCATCCCGGTACTGGTCTTGAAGCCAGTACGGGTCCTGTCGGACAATGCCACGGCTGTGGCCTATGTCTACCGCCAGGGAGGTACCAAGAGCGCCCCTCTAGCCAAGGAGGCCATGAATCTATGCCAGTGGGCGGAAGCGAACCTGGAGCAGCTTTCAGCGGCCCACATTGCCGGGGTCACGAATGTCAAGGCGGTCTTTCTCAGTCGCCATACCTTGGAGCCCGGAGAGTGGCAACTATCTGCTCAGGCGTTCTTGGACATCACGAAGCGCTGGGGCCAGCCGAGTCTAGATCTGATGGCGTCATCGGCCAGTTACCAAGTGCCGCGCTTTTTCAGCAGAGGACGGGACCCTCGATCCCTGGGAGTAGATGCTCTTCTCCAACAGTGGCCGACACAAGAGCTCCTCTATGTGTTCCCGCCCTGGCATGTTGGGCAGGGTGCTAGACCGGGTGGCAAGCATCCCGGCAGGGTAATCCTGGTGGGTCCGGATTGGCCCAGACGTCCCTGGTATGCGGACTTGATCAGGCTCTCAGTCGACGATCCTCTGCGGCTGTCAGTGGAGCAGGGCCTGTTACATCAGGGTCCCGTGGTGATGGAGGATCCCTCCCCCTTTGGTCTTAAGGCCTGGCTATTGAGCGACAGAGTCTGAGGAAGAAGGGCTTCTCAGACAAGGTCATCGCCACTATGCTAAGAGCGAGGAAGCGCTCTACTTCTACTGCTTACGCCAGGGTTTGGCGTATCTTTGCAGCGTGGTGTGAAGCAGGCTCACTTTCTCCCTTCACTGCTCCAATTTCTTCAGTGTTGGCGTTCCTGCAAGAAGGTCTGGAGAAAGGCCTGTTGCTCAGTTCCCTTAAAGTCCAGGTGGCGGCTCTGGCTTGCTTCAGGGGCCGCCTGAAGGGTGCTTCCCTGGCTTCGCAGCCAGATGTGGTGCGCTTTCTCAGGGAGTTAATCACCTGCGCCCTCCTCTGCACTCAGTGGTGCCTGCGTGGAATATCAACATGGTGCTAAGAGTATTGCAGAAGCCGCCTTTTGAACCCTTGTCAAGGGCATCTCTGAAAGACCTGACGTGGAAAGCAGTCTTTTGGTGGCTATCCCTTCAGCCAGAAGAGTTTCCGAGCTCCAGGCGCTCTCTTGTCGAGAGCCTTTTCTGCAGTTCACTGAGGCAGGAGTGACTATTCGCACAGTGCCTTCCTTTCTGCCCAAGATTGTTTCTCGCTTCCATGTGAATCAGCAGCTCTGTCTCCCTTCCTTTCGTAGGGAGGACTACCCAGAGGAGTACTCTGCTCTTAAATATCTGGATGTGAGGCGAGTCATCATCAGATACTTGGAAGTGACCAATGATTTCCGGAAATCGGATCATCTGTTTGTCCTGTTTGCAGGTCCTCGTAGGGGTCTGCAGGCTGCTAAGCCTACAGTGGCAAGATGGGTCAAGGAAACCATTGCAGCGGCTTATGTGGCCGCAAGGAAGGTGCCGCCTATCCAGCTGAAGGCTCACTCCACGAGAGCTCAGGCGGCCTCGATGGCAGAGGCCGGATCCGTCTCCTTGGAAGAGATATGCAAGGCGGCAACTTGGGCTTCGGCTCATACATTCTCCAAGCATTACCGTTTGACGGTGGCTGCACGGGCGGAGGCCCGGTTTGGAGCTTCAGTGTTGAGGTCAGGGATTTCAATGTCCCGCCCTGGGTGAGTACTGCTTCGGTACATCCCACCAGTCTATGGATTGATCAGCTTGATGATATGGAAGGTAAAATTATGTATAATCATACCTGATAATTTTCTTTCCATTAATCATAGCTGATCAATCCATAGCCCCTCCCAGATATCTGTACTGTTTTTATTCTGGTTGCATTTCAGGTTCAAGTTTAGTCTTCAGTTACTTCAGAAAGACTTCGTGTTCAAGTTTTTTCACTTGGATTCTTCAAGAGTTGAGACGAGTTTGTGTTACAGTGAGCTGCTGCATTCCTCTCCCCCCCGTTTTACGGGGCTGGATTGAGACATAAATTCTGCCGGCACTCCCTCCCGCTTCGTGCGGCTGTAGGGCAGCTTTGTACCCCTCCCGCTTCGGCGGTGTTAGGGTCAGTCAGCTCCTCCCGCGGTTGCGGTTGCAGGATAAGCCAGATCCCCCCGCATCGGCGGGTGTGGTGTCCCTCCCCCGCTCCGCGGGGATGAGCTGGACGGATTCCCCTCCCCCACTTGTGTGGGGATGAGCTGGGTTAATTCCCCTCCCCCGTTTCGGCGGTGGTGAGCTGGGCAGAGTGTCCCTTCGTGGGTGTAATTCTCTAAGTGCTGAGTCCTGCGGATGGAGCTTTGATATCGACATACTGAGGAGTTTCCGGCAGCACATGACCACATATAGGGAGGCAAAAGTTTGCTCTCTATCTCCACCTGCTGGTAGATGGACACAACCCACCAGTCTATGGATTGATCAGCTATGATTAATGGAAAGAAAATTATCAGGTATGATTATACATAATTTTACCTTCTCAACCAAGGTGCCACAAAGTCTTTTATTCTTGTCCTTCAAGCAACTCGACTCGAAACGTGTTTCGGCCTAAAGAGGCCTGCATCAGGAGTCTGAAGGTAAAAGTCCAACTGGTATGTAGGACTTCACTGTGCTCTGTGGCTAAAAAAAACAAAGTAAAAGTCAGCAGACTTGAAAATTCAGAAACTCCACTGTATACGCACTGAATAGCTAGCCGCTGATCCCCGAAACATACCAGTATGGAGTACTTTGTTTTCCCATTCACATTGCTGGTGTGAATGTGACCTGAGAAGCGTTGGCAGCAGGAGGAGCCTCCCTCTCCTTGGAAGAAGTGCTTGTGTGCAAGTCTCCTAGGTATGGGGGTTGCATGTTCTGTGCTTTCCTCAACTAGTACTAACTGCTGCTACAGATTTGTCTTTCCAAGAGATTCAGCAACATAAGATTACACTAATGCATACGAGAGAGAACAGTTGATCAATCATTTTGCAAATGTTGAGCCTCCAGGAAAGGTCTAATACCATAGATTATTTTTTAAATTAATAAACATCCTCTTTATTAATGTGCCATCATGCATTTCCATAGTAAACTTAGAATTAAAAGATTCCTAAACTTTTACCACAGTCCACAATGGTATTTCAATCCCACTCAGTACAGGAGTTCATTCATCCACCTAACCAGTAAATGTTAGTTTTAGTAGGATTTATTTTCAGATTATTACCTTGCATCCATTCATGTATCTTATCAGTCTCCATTATCATATAAGTTTCTGAGAGGGGTTTACATACAGGAAAAATCAACAAGATGTCATCTGGATATGATTAATACAAAATATGGAAAGACCTCAAAACTGAACCCAAATAAAGATTGAATAGAATGAGTGATAATTTATTAATTAATTTATTATTTATTTGTTACATTTGTATTCCACATTTTACCACCTATTTGTAGGCTCAATGTGGTTTACAGTGGAGAGCCTTGTTTCGTGGACCATACCCTGAGAGAACCAGTTCAATTCTGGACCAACTATTTTTACCTCAATTGACATAACAATGTGTTATGTTCCACTAAGTGAAAGATTGCTGATAAACTAGCATTTGTAAAGTAATTAGATTTACCTTTGTTTGTAAAAGATCTAAATTCTGTCTATAAACATGGCTTGATACACAGATTGTGCTGGGTCTAAAATATAATTTTGGCTAAGATGATATAGTTGCAGTGCTATATCTGCCCCTTTTAATAAATGGGTTAAAATGATTCTACTCATTTTGTACCACTTTTGTAATGATTGTGCCACTCAATTTCTTACTCGTATAAAACGTGGCATCTCATAAGAGTGGCTGAACAGGGATCCAAAATGCAGGATCTTTTTGCAAATTTCTTAACCAGCTTTTTTACTAAGGGGGTCTTTTACTAAGCCGCGGTAGCATTTTTAGCTCGTGGTAGAAATCAGCTGGCAGTACGCCAAGACACCCATAGGAATATAATGGGCGTCTCGGTGTTTACCGCCAGCTGATTTCTGTCTCGAGCCAGAAACGGTATCGCATCTTAGTAAAAGACATCCTAACTGACTGGATTCTAAAGTAAATACATTTATTTATTTAAAAACTTGTCTGCTAGACAACCATTTATTTCTGCAATCTCATATCCCATTTTATTGTCTATTGGGTTAATTTTCAGAGTATTCCTATCTTTTATTATACTACTGTATCTTGGATCTTTATTGTCGTCACTTGGAAGAAATAAGTAACAAGGTGCTGCTTGAAGTTTAATATCTTGATTTTGTTTTGGGGGGAGTGGGAGTGCTGAGGCTCCTACCTTAGGGCTCTGTTTACTGAGCCATGCTGTAGCCGCACTAGCGTTTGAGACACCCTTATAATCTTATGGGTGTCTCTATTGTTAGTGTGTGCTAATTTTTATCGTGTGCTAAAAATGCTAGCGTGCCTTAGTAAACAGGGCCCTTAGAATTCCTTGGATGTATAATTTCTTTATCTTTTTAGAAAAATATTTTTCTTCTGTTCTTTAATGGATGATTTTATGTTTACCTGTTTGCAATCTCCAATAATGTCTTGCTTCTTTCTTTTGTTGTCATCCCTCTTTGCAAGATGTGGAACTGGTGGCGGCGTTTCAGCGGCGGTCAACCCAAAATTGTTCCTCTTTTTGACCCTTACTAGGAACCCCAGTTTTGAGTCTGGTCTCTGGTCTGGGGGGAGGGTTCAGAATTGGAAGTCACGCGGATGTGTTCGGCTAGGCGACCTTCTCCAGTTAGATTCGGAGACTTTCCCCTCTTTTGCTCAAATTAGTGAAAAATAGCATCTTTCTGAGACACATTTTTTCTTATATTTGCAGGCGCATCATTATTTTTCTACCTCGTGGGGTAGACAGGAAAAGGTGGATGATCTCCGAGTAGTGGAAGAGGACAAGGACTTTCAGGCCTTGCCTCAGCATTTTACCACACTTTCTAGGTGGTATGGGGAGGGTTAATTTTATAAGCTAGACACTCTTCTGGATGGGGTGACTTGGGAGTGGTCTGAGGATTTGGCTTTGGAAATTACAGGGACTGAATTGGTTAAAGTGTTGGTGACAGGTTCTAAACTGCTTACCGATACCTGCTTTCAAGATACGCTCTTTAAGATTATTCATAGAGTTTATATTACTAGATGCCAGCTGCAACTATGGACAGATGAACGTTGTCTGCGGTGTAAGGTGGGGCAAGGAGCTTGGATCCATACCTTGGCAGAAGGTTTTTGTTCTTTTGGGGCAATTGGTGAGCACCCTTATAGACTGGACCTATGATTTGTTGATGCTGGGCAGTTGGGAGGATCATTCTCAGGTGCCCACCATCAAAAAATGTATTGTTGTGTGCCACTTTTACATTGCTTTAACTTATTTTGCAACATTGGACCGATGAATTGCCCCCAACCTATGAACATTGGCAACATCAACTACATCAGGTGGCCCAATTTGAACTCTGGTATCTTTCTCATCAAGGTAGGCCATCAATGGCGTCCAAGAACTGGCTGTGGAATAAACTGTTGTCCCTTACATCATCTAGTGTATGGGATCCTGTTGACACTGATTCCTGAGGTATTTGGGGATTTTTTCTGCCCTTTGGTTTTCACTCACCTGACCATGTGGAGGTATGTGGTTTCTTGGGACTACAAATAGAGGTAAAATTGGATGGCAGGAGGCCTAGGTCTGAACTCTCTCAGATAAGAATCAGTCGAGAGGGAGTTTATTTTTTAGGTCATGTTGTGCCCTGCAGTATTGTTTTGCTTGTGCCTGTTACTTTTGACTTTTTCTGTCTACTGTTTGACCTTTTGCTGTTGGTATAAATAAAGTTTGAAAAAAAACAGAACAGAAGGTTGAGAAACAATTGGAAACTAGCACCAAGGACTTTAAAGTTATGGAGGATAGACTGTACTTGGTAATCAAGAATAACTTTAGATAGTGTCTTGAGGAGGAATTCGTTGAGATTTATCAACTTTCCCATGTAAAACACTTCTTTTACAAAATGACCATGTAAATCATGCCCTGAAGTTATTTGTTTCTGCTCTCTCTATTTCTTGAAGATGGGAGACTGGGCGGCTAAATGGCAGATGACGTTTAATGTGAGCAAGTGCAAGGTGATGCATGTGGGAAAAAAGAACCCGAATTATGGCTATGTCATGCAAGGTTCCACGTTAGGAGTTACGGACCAGGAAAGGGATCTGGGTGTCGTCGTCGATAATACACTGAAACCTTCTGCTCAGTGTGCTGCTGCGGCTCGGAAAGCGAATAGAATGTTATGTATTATTAGGAAAGGTATGGAAAACAGGTGTGAGGATGTTATAATGCGACCGCACCTTGAGTATTGTGTTCAATTCAGTTCGCCGCATTCAAGAAAGATATAGTGGAATTGGAAAAGGTGCAGCGAAGGGCGACTAAAATGATAGCGGGGATGGGACGACTTCCCTATGAATAAAGACTAAGGAGGCGACTTCCCTATGAGGAAAGACTAAGGAGGCTAGGGCTTTTCAGCTTGGAGAAGAGACGGCTGAGGGGAGACATGATAGAGGTATATAAAATAATGAGTGGAGTGGAACAGGTGGATGTGAAGCGTCTGTTCACGCTTTCCAAAAATACTAGGACTAGGGGGCATGCGATGAAACTACAGTGTAGTAAACTGAAAACAAATAGGAGAAAATCTTTCTTCACCCAACGCGTAATTAAACTCTGGAATTCGTTGCCGGAGAACGTGGTGAAGGCGGTTAGCTTGGCAGAGTTTAAAAGGGGGGGGGGGGGAGGTTAGACGGTTTCCTAAAGGACAAGTCCATAAACCGCTACTAAATGGATTTGGGAAAAATTCACAATTCCGGGAATAACATGTATAGAATGTTTGTACGTTTGGGAAGCTTACCAGGTGCCCTTGGCCTGGATTGGCCACTGTCGTGGACAGGATGATGGGCTCGATGAACCCTTGGTCTTTTCCAGTGTGGCATTACTTATGTACTTATGGCTGTTAGCTAGGGAGTCAGTCCCACATCTGGTATTTTGCTTGTCTTCAGAGAAACCTTATCTGTAATGGTTGTTCCCTGAAGGCGGGAGAATCATCAATTATGGACTCTCTCTCTCTCTCCTCCCCTCCTGGAGCTGAGCTTTCTCAGTGTCAGATTTAACTAAGGCATGCTGTAGGGATGTGGGAGAGCGATACCTTTGGGCATGTAGTACACGTACAGTTATGTTCAAATGCTTCCTTAGAAAGCTCAGGACAGGATCAGATCATTGTTGAGCATTGATTTTATCATCCATTTTATATTCATGGTGATTCCCTGTTGAGAAAGAACACCTGTTTCAAGTAAGCATCTTCACTTTATTTGTCGATCTTCCTGAGTTTTTATGTTCCTTGTCCTGGCCTCAGAATGGTTGATGGCACCTGAGAAAAATGTTTGTATCTTGCAGACCTCTAAAACTATACAGATATTCTGCAAATATATACTGGCTCATTTATTTCTGGTACTATGGCTTACTTATTTTGTGTTTAAATAAATGTTTTATTAAGATAAGAATAGAACGAGATACAAACATCCAAAACAAATCTCTATGAAACCACTAGATGCTTATTATTGCAGCCCCTCACTACCTCTCTACCCTTATCTCCCCGTACGCTCCTACCCGAAATCTTCGGTCACAGGACAAATCCCTCCTCTCTGTTCCCTTCTTCACCATCGCCAACTCCAGGCTCCGCCCTTTCTGCCTTTCCTCTCCCTATGCTTGGAACAAACTTCCTGAGCCCATACGCCAAGCCCCCTCCCTGCCCATCTTTAAATCCTTGCTCAAAGCCCATCTCTTCAATGTCACCTTCGGCACCTAACCATTTCACCTCTATCCAGGAAATCTAGACTGCCCCAATTTGACTGTCTGCACGTGTTGTCCATTAGATTGTAAGCTGACTGCACATGCTGTCCTTTAGATTGTAAGCTCCTTTGAGCAGGGACTGTCCTTCTTTGTTAAACTGTACAGCGCTGTGTAACCCTAGTAGCGCTTTAGAAATGTTAAGTAGTAGTAGTAGTAGATGCTTATTATAGTCAGACATCACAACCAGCTTAAGAAATATGGCTTATTTTTGTAGAGATGCACTGTTATTGCGAAGCAAAGCAGAGGACATGGTGTCCCAACTTCACACCAATCTCTTGGGGACAATGTTGACATGTAAAGCTGGTGTAAAGAGTATGATGCAACACCAGGGAGGAGCTATTGTTAACATAGGTAAGATTTCTGGTTATCTGTAAACACAATTTAAAATAAATGAACTGTATTTATAATAGGGAGTGATCATGTTGTGAACCCCCCTCCCCTCTGTTTTCAGAATTGCTGTAAGTGTTCACTGGTAGCCCAGCGTATGCAGATAAATCTCAGCCTATGTGAGGAAATAAACATGCACTGATGCTGAACTGATTAATTCAAATGATTTGATTTTGGTTTTCATTGTGTCTATATAGCACAGTGCTCTAGGATCTCAAGATTTATGTCTGGATTGATCTCATTGGATTTTTGTCTTAAGTAGAGGAGTGTGGTAGCCATGTTAGTCCACTCTTAAGGTTATCAATAGAAATCAAACAAAATAAAACATGGAAAAGAAAATAAGATGATACCTTTTTTATTGGACATAATTTAATACATTTCTTGATTAGCTTTGGAAGGTTGCCCTTCTTCGTCAGATCGGAAATAAGCAAATGTGCTAGCTGACAGTGTATATAAGTGAAAACATTCAAGAATTACTATGACAGTCTGAAAGGGTGGGAGGATGGGGGTGGGTAGGAGGTATGCATGGGGACATCAAAGCATATCATTGATATTCTAACAGGATAGGTGTGGATAGGTGAGGGGTGGGGTGATCAACAGAGAAATACAGATTTATGGTTTATAATGGGCTAGGATCCCCAGATCCTTGTTAAGTCCTTTCTGTTGGGTGTTAAAATATTCAATCATTCTGACTTCAAAGGTCTTACGTTCTTGTATGATTTTAAAGTTACCTTTCAGGATTCTCACTGTGAAGTCACTGGTACAGTGTCCTGGTCCTGTAAAATGCTGACCAACAGGGGTGGGAGCCCTACTGGCACCAGTATTGTTCATGTGATATCTATGTAAATTGAATCTTGTCTTAAGCATCTGGCCTGTTTCTCCAATATAGCATCCTTCGTTACATTTTTTACACTGAATGATATATACCACATTGGAAGATGAGCAAGTGAAAGATATTCAACAGTGTGGGAACTTGAAGCCACAGAGGCGAAGGGATCCCCGAAACGGAAAAATAATTTTTTGCAAATTTGGAACCCGTGTGTCCATAGCTTGACCCCTTGCGAGTGTAATCTACTTCTGAACTGGTTGTAACCCCAGAACAGGGGTTATGGTGGAACTCCTGGCTTTCTCCCCGAGTACTAGTAGGTTCCTGGGGGGGGGGGGGGTAGTCCAGGGGGGCAAGGAGGAAGAGGAGGGGTTTATAGAGGGGAGGGAGGGAAGGGGGAGTGGTTGGGTAGGAGGTAGGATAGGGGGGATGATTCTATAGGATGGGGGGGAAGGTTGGGAGGAGGGAGGTAAACTGTTACAATTTAATGACGAAATGTACTATACTTTAATCTGTTGTATTATCCTTTGGGACAAAGTTTTTGTTTGTCAATTTCTGTCATCAATAAATGGGGTCACAATACTCAAATTTGGGGGTCAAAACCTGGGTGGGCTCTTCATAGGTACTTCATTAATCTGCACCTCCGGTGAAGTCACACAATTTTATTTGTCTGTTATCATGAACTCATGGCCACAAAAGATTGACAAGCAGTGATGTAGAGGGAGAGGAGAAAATGGAGAAGGATTGAGAAGAGCTTGATGAGTGATCAAGATTTATTACTAAAACTTAATTATGCATTTGGGGCACAAACTCAGTGGAGCTTGATAGAGGAAGGCAAGGATAAGAGATCTGGGTGTAATCTTATCTGATGGCTTTAGAGCTTCCAAACAGTGTGCAAGGCAGTGAGGAGAGCCAGTGGAATTCTAGAGTACACTGGGGAGGTATAATTGGCAGAAAAAACAAGATCATTGGTGAGACCTCATCCACAGTATTGTGACAAGTTTGGGAGCAGAATTTCCTAAGAGATATAGGCAAGGACAAACAAATATGGTTTGGACTTTAAACCATGATGTTCATGAGATGAAACACTGTAGGAGAGGAGACAGCTAAAGGGACCATTCATCCATCCATTTAAAAAATATACTCATCTACAATTTGAGCTCATGGAGAAGTCGAGAGCAGTTTTAGACCTAAAATTTCTGTAACCCATGCATAAGTTGAGGCTCCCTTCAGCCCTCACCTGGGTCAGCATCTCGCTTACCCCTCTCTTCCACAGCTGGGGTTCAAAGTTACTCCCTCCCTCCATCAGCCTAGAGGTTCAGCATGTAAATCCCCACTACCCTCGCTGTGTACAATACCAATGTTCTCTTATATTCTCCAAAGTTATTTAAGTTCTATGCGGATAACATAGTAAGAAATCTGGACAATCACCGAAGAAAACAAAAAAAAAATGCATTCCAATTAAATCTATATTTAAGAATGTCTTTAAAAAGAAAGCTTCAATAGCTTTCTAAACAGATCATATCTTATAAGTGTTTGATTTGGATAGGAAGAGCATTCTATACATGTGCAACCAGACAAGCAAAACTGGATGAAAAACAACCTTTGAACAAAGACCCTTTGGGCTTGAGAATTGAAACAATAATGGCTTCCTAGCTATGACTGACTTAATTGAAGATGGAAAACCGATTAACCTTGACATATTAGATGGAGCATTTCCATATAATATATTGAAAATCATGGTATATAATTTAAATTGAATACAATCTTTTATAGGAAGCCAGTGTAGTATTCTTAGAATAGGTATCACTCTCTCATTCTTATGGGCCTTCAAAATTAAATGAGCCACTGTGTTTTGGATACTTTGAATTTTAATCAGTAGAACGTTTGAACATCCTAAATAACACTATTACAATAATTCAGCTGTCCAAGAATAAGACTCTGCACAACTATTCTGGATTTTTATTTTTTTGATTTTCTCCAACCATTCTATAAGCCATTGGGTCTAAACGGTTTCTAATTCTACTCAATTTTAATAGTTCAATAGTTTAAAATATTTGATATAGCACCCTTCTAAAAAAAATGTCAGAGTGACTTGTGTACCAAAATATAGGCTGCATGCGGCCTGCCCCAGAGCACTCTTTCTGATCCATCCCACCTCCTCTGACTTAACTTCCTGTTTGGTGGGATGAATCCGCCAGGCAGGCCGCAAGCAGCCTAGGAGGATTGCTGCACTGCTGCAGCTCTATAGAAGCTGCTTTTAAACGTACACAGCAAAGTCGTTGAGGATTGACATGCTGAACCCATGGGTTAGTGAAGAGAGGAGAGGGGCAGTTAGCAATTTTGGACCTCAGAGATGGAAGGGAGAAAGAGGTGCTGGCCCAGGATTGTGCTTCCAAGGGAAATGGGAGGTGCTAAATTCTGTCAGCTTCAGAGGTAGAACGACCTTGTTTTTGTAAAGGGACTTTTAGTCAAAGTTTCTCAACTTATAGTTGAGTATATATGGTAAATTTATTCAAAAATAGTTAAACATATTGTTAGAAAAGGTGTTGTAGAACCAGGGAGTCATAATAGGCTACCAGATGCAAGTTCAGAAGTATCAAAAAGTATTTTCAGTACAAAAGGAGAGATGGATGCATGGCATGAGACAACTTCTGTATAGGGGTAATGGTGCAAAAATGGCAACCGTTTTCAAGAAAGCATTTAAGAAGCACAGAACATCTTTGGTGTTGGGGGTGGGGGGAGGAAAGCCAGAGATTCAAAGGGTATGGCATTATATTAGACAGGAAAAGAAGCGTACTAGGTTAGGTTTTACAGTCCTTAACTGCCATTATGTTCTGTGTTTCTAAATAGAGGAATCATGTATAAAAATGTATAGCTATTCATTTTTATAAACAGGTCGTAAGTCTTCTTGTGATGGAGTGACCTCCTGTATGTAATGTGCCTAGAACTTGATTAATATTTTCTATGATTTTTAGCATCTACAGCTTTGTGACTGTATTTTTCATTGATATTTAAGATATAACTACAACTTTTTGCTGAGTTCTGTAAAAAAATTCCTGAGAAAAACATAGTTCTTGAGGTAGGAAAAGAAGTCCAGTTCCTGTTTTATGAAGCAATTAAACTAACAATTTGAGACTTTGGTTTCTTTTAGTAAGATGCCTGCTGAACTCACAACAATAGCCTAGAAATAGTGAAAAAGTAATATTTAGACTGGTCAGGTGCATTCACACAGTTTTATTCTTGCCTTTATTACCTGTAGAGTTAAAGTGCTTACTCAGGTAACTTGAATGCTCAGTGAAACATCTGCACACTGTGCAGTATGAATCCAGGAATACAATCTACAAACATGAGAATTTTGAAATGGATTATTTTTACATTGAGGAGACAATTTTCAGTTCTCCCACTTAACCCACTTCTCTGTGAAAATCCTCCTTTGAAAATTGCCTCCTTTGAGTTCCTATGGGAAAAATACTGTTTGAGCGTTGATGCTAGATTCTTGAACACTGTGAATTTGCTATTATTAGAAGGGTACTGTATGATCAGGAGCATGATTGTTCCATGTATTTTTGTGTCTCTCAGGTGCTGGAATCTAATTGGGCTTTCCTCCCTTTCTTGATTTTATTATAGGAAGTGTTGTTGGACAGAAAGGTAATTCAGGTCAGAGTGTATACAGTGCCAGCAAGGAAGGACTAGTTGGATTCTCACGCTCTCTTGCTAAAGAAGTGGGGCGAAAAAAAATACGAATTAATGTGGTTGCTCCAGGTCAGTACTTGCTAAAGATACTGAGCACATTTGTGTTATAACATGTTGTTATTTCAGAGATTTGTTAAGCAAGATAACGGCAACGTTAGGGCGGAGTTGAACACAGATTTACATCTGCCTCGAAACAAGTGCCTAATTTAAGTATGCATTTGCACACATTCTAGGTACTTAGGCATATATGTTGTCTTGTTATAAAATTCCCCTCAGATTTCACATTTAATATATACCGTAAATCTTAATAAATTTAAGCAGTGTATAAAATAAAAATAACCTAAATTTGGGACAAGACCAAACAAGAGAGCTACACTTTGGAGGCTTAGGTTACAAAGTGAATATACAAGCAAAAAATAAGAGACAAAAGGAGGGAAGATGGTTCCATTACTCCTGCTGGAACATTGACAATTGTTCCTGCAAAATATGCTGAATAAGTTTGCTAATAAGAGGTATTGCAAAGATGTGCCAAATGTCCAGTGTCTACAGTACAGTGCCATCTCAGTTGACTAATTCTGGGACAGAGAATCATTTGCTTTTCTCAAGAACCCATTGTCTTGGGGATGAGCGATATGACAGCTCTTTGCCCAGTTTCTCAGCACGGAGAGTTTGCTTCCATAAGAGGAAAGGCAAGCCCCATGTGTTTCCTTTTGTGTTGGCGACTCTGGTATTTGGGGCTATGGATCAGTGTATGTGTTGAGAGATGACTGAAGGTAGACTCGGGTGGGATCTGGTGCAGGCAGCTCTATGGACTTTGACAGCACCCACTGATCTGGCAGTGGAGAAAAGGGGTGCTTTATTGAGTCAGCGTCTGATGACGTGGGAACAGTAACCTGACTACTTCCTGTACCGACCGGGTGGTGCCACATCTTTGTGTGCTGGAGATTCAGGCAGCTTATTGGCAGTACTGATGATCAGAAATCAGGCTGGCAAGGGGATGTTTGTGCAGCAGTAAAATGTGGCATCGCAGAATCAACAAATGGGAAGATTAGTGTGTTTTTATGAAAGCTTTTGAAGAAACTATCTGTGGTGACATCAGATAATTGTGGCATTGGAAATAATTGTTGGAACTCAACAAGCAGTTTCCCTTTCTAGATTCAAAGGGTTGAAGGGGAGGCCTCAAAGTAAGAGGGTCAGATGCAGCATGTAGAAGAACTGGTTGGAACTTAAGAAATTAGAAATCAATGCAGACTGTGGTTAAAGATAATGTATTGCTTCATAACATTGGATACTGTTGCTGCAATGGATTTTATTTTGTAGATAACTCCTGAGCAAGTTTTTCCTTCAATAGCTTGGACTTCTTATCTCCCTCCCTTCAAGAAGAAGGAAGGAAATGCACCTCATAACCCTCACCCGGGGTATCACACAGCACAATGGCTGGTGTAAATGCTCACGCTTAACTGTAGGCAGTTAGGTGCATAAATGATAATATTCTATAACCTGCAGGCAAACAAATCAGAGACTGGAGCATCCATAGAGTCTAAGAAGCACCAAAAGCCTAGGTAAAAAGATGGATCTTAAAGGTAGATAAATTTAACGTAGGATGGTCAAGTTAGGACAAAGGAAGTGTGTTTCCAGAGTGTCAGGGCTAGAAAAAAGAAAGCATAGTATCTAGTGGAATCAAGATGAGTTAGGGCCAGAGGGGTGGGCAGTCAACCTGAGTCTGGTTGACAAGTGCAGCAAATGGGAAGAGGTGTGAGGAATGGTATGGAAAGCTAAGTATGGTGGGCAACCTGTATGAAGTGTCGTATGTGTGAAAGTTAGGATTTTGAACTGTATTCTAAATCTGCTAGGTAACCAATGATGCTGGGCATGCAGAGGTGTGACATTTTTTTTCTTTTCCTTCCTGATATTGTGAACAAAGTGCTTTTTCTTCAATTGCAGGATCCAACATAGACTGATTCACTGTAACATAGGGAGCTATTCCATAAGAGGATGCCATGCAGTGAGAGCTTATTTCAGAGGTTTAGAGGTTTTCAACCCAGTCCTTGGGCCAAAACCATCCAGTTCGGGTTTTCAGGATATCCCCACTGAATTCATAAATTTATACAGGTTGCCCATCAGCTTTCCATACCATTCCTCATACCTCTTCCCATTTTCTGCACTCGTTAGCTGGACTCGGGTTGACTGTCCACCACTCTAGCCCTATCTCATCTTGATTCCAATAGATACTGGGCTTTCTTTTTTCTATGCTGAAAACTCCGACTGGCTGGGTGTGCACCAAGGACTGGGTTGAAAACCTGTGGCCTATTCTATGGGTGCCCAGATGCTGTTATATTCCATTGTAGAATACTAGCATAACCTGGTATTGGCATGCCTAAAATTTACACATTCGCAGTTATATTTTCTATATACCTAGCATAACTATGGAAACATAAATGTGGCAGGGATGTGAGTAACAGTATTCTGCAAGTCACATGCATACGTGGGAGCCCCGTTGATGTCACGCCTATGTTCCACCCATGTACGTGTGCCCTTTGCATTTATGCTCCATGCCACTTAAACGTGCTGTTACAGAACAGCACTTAAGTGCCCTGCTGGCACTTTTTAGGGTAACTGTACACATACATATGTAAATATTAGTATTCTGTACATTTACATGTTCAAGGGGTGGTTTTCCTAATCCAGCATTTGCTGTGGATTATGTGAACTACTTTCTTGTGAACACCTACTTTTAGAATTGCCCTTATAGTGATTAAGGAATTGCACCTTTCAAATTGCTTTCCCCTCTCATCTTCTCTCCTGATCACAAACACATACCAACACACATTATTATTATTATTAGCATTTGTATAGCGCTACAGATGCATGCAGCGCTGAACACCTGATACAAAGAGACAGTCCCTGCTCAAAAGAGCTTACAATCTAAATAATACAGACAGACATTTACTGGTGAGGGAAGTAATGGGAGCTAAAAAGCAGCAGTGAAAAGGTGGGTTTTCAGCATAGATTTGAAAACAGGTAGAGATGGAGCTAGACATATAGGTCCAGGAAGTCTATTCCAGGCATAAGGTGCCGTGAGAGAAAAGGAACGAAGTCTGGAGTTAGCAGTGGAGGAGAAGGGCGACGACAAGAGAGATTTGTCCAGTGAGCTCCCTATCCGTTTTCGCATCCTGTTCAAACTTCTTCTACTAACCTATAAATGTATTCACTCTGCTGCTCCCCAGTATCTCTCCACACTCGTCCTTCCCTACACCCCTTCCCGTGCACTCCGCTCCATGGATAAATCCTTCTTATCTGTTCCCTTCTCCACTACTGCCAACTCCAGACTTCGCGCCTTCTGTCTCGCTGCACCCTATGCCTGGAATAAACTTCCTGAGCCCCTACGTCTTGCCCCATCCTTGGCCACCTTTAAATCTAGACTGAAAGCCCACCTCTTTAACATTGCTTTTGACTCGTAACCACTTGTAACCACTCGCCTCCACCCACCCTCCTCTCTTCCTTCCCGTTCACATTAATTGATTTGATTTGCCTACTTTATTTATTTTTTGTCTATTAGATTGTAAGCTCTTTGAGCAGGGACTGTCTTTCTTCTATGTTTGTGCAGCGCTGCGTATGCCTTGTAGCGCTTTAGAAATGCTAAATAGTAGTAGTAGTAGTTCACGGGGAGGAATGTAGGGAGAGATGAGATGGAGAGGTAATGGGGGGCTGCAGAGTGGATGCATTTAAAGGTTAGTACGAGAAGTTTAAACAGAATGCGGAATTGGGCAGGGAGCCAGTGAAGTGACTTGAGGAGTGGGCTAGTGTGGGTATAACGATTCTGGCGGAAAATAAGTCGTGCCGCAGAATTTTGGACAGATTGGAGAGGAGAGAGATGGCTGAGCGGAAGACCAGTGAGAAGTAAATTGCAATAGTCCAAGCGAGAGGTGACAAGGGTTGTGGATAAGGGTTCTGGCAGCATATTCAGAAAGGAAGGGGCGAATTTTGCTAATATTGTAGATAAAGAAACGACAGGTACCCTCCCCACAACACACACATGCATGCATTTATATGCAGAGGGTTTGAAAAGAATTCTGCAGGCTATGCTCTGCGTGCTTTCCCCATTCCTTTGCTGACCACTGTTTCTGATAACAGTGGATTCTACTATTCTTTTTTTTTTCTTTTTTATTCAAATGAAAATATTAGAAAGAAAGAAGCTTTTATTTTTTTTAAACAATCCTTTAGTCTTGTTAGGGTATTGGCTCTCACAAGATGACTGTTGTTAATAAATATAGTTGAAGGAATCTACCTTGGAGGAGTAGCTTAGTGGTAGTGCAGTGAACTTTGATCCTGGGAAACTGGGCTTGATTCCCACTGCAGCTCCTTGTGACTCTGCGTAAGTCACTTAACACTCCATTGCCCCAGGTACAAATAAGTACCTGTATATACTATGTAAATCACTTAATGTAGTTGCAAAAAAAGAAACCCCCACTGAAAAGCAGTATGTCAAGTCCCATTTCCTTTCCCTATTTGTTTTATAACTGTTAACCGTGAAACAAACAAATGAAAATGTAGCATTAAATTTAAATTGCTTCAGTAAGGGAATTTTCTGGGCAGGGAGCTATCCATTTACAGAAGTGGGATATGCTAAACATCAGTGTCACACTCATTTAATTTTAATATTTTTGTTTTATATTTTTTAGGTTTTATTCATACTGATATGACATCAAGTTTAAAAGAAGATAAGCTGAATAAAATGATTCCACTAGGACGATTTGGAGAGACTTCTGAAGTTGCACATGCTGTTCTTTTTCTCCTGGAGTCACCTTATATTACTGGTCATGTTTTAGTGCTGGATGGGGGATTACAGCTTTTAATTTGATTGTCATATTTACTAGAAAACAGTAATAGAATTAAACACTGTAAAACATTTTTGGAAGAAGTAGTTTCTTACAACTTTGCTGCCAGCATGTACACCTAGATCATCGAATCAATTAACTGATTGCTGAAGACAGTACAAAACTGTTAGTGCATTACCAAACCCAGTCATAAGTAACACTGAATACCAAGTGAATGGCTTATTTATGTAAAACATCTTATAACTCGCACAATCCGTAGAGCTCTTGACAGTTTACAATAAGTAAATTCATAGTAATGAAATGACAAACCATAACAGTCATAACCATCACATACATACTACATCAAGGACGCCACACATAGTGAGCAAACTAACATCAATTACACATTACCAGGGGCATAGCCAGACCTCAAAGTGGGGGGAGGGGGTCCAGAGCCCAAAGTGAGGGGGCATATTTTGTCCCGCCTCCCTGGCGCTCCCCCTCCCCCCCTCCGTCACTACGCCACATACTTTGGCTGGTGGGGATCCCCAACCCCTGGCAGCTGAAGCATTTTAATTAAATTGTGCGAAGTGTTACACATGCTCAGTTTCACTAAAACTAAACATGCACCTAACGAGAAGGAAGCAGGGCAGGCAATGTATGTGGAGCAGATCTGGAGAAGCGCTTCAGCTGGCGGGGGTTGGGGACCCCCACCAGCCAAACCAGGTGCCCTGGATCTTTTTTTTTTTGGGGGGGGGGGGGGGGCAGGCCCTTGTGCCCCACCACCCCCGTACCTATGCCACTTTAACTCACTAGTTTACCAAAGCAGAGATGACTCATATCTAAACAGAGACTTGCTGGTCGCCAAATGCTTCTAAGAATAACAATGTTTTAAGCTGTCTCCTAAATTGATCTAAGGCAACTCTTTCCACAATTTTGGTCCCTCAACTTTAAAAGAAGACCTGCAATAATCATCTAGTTGATAACCTGAAAAGATGACACTTCCAAAAGGTTAGTGTTAGAAGATCTCAGAGCTCTTGCAGGTTGGTACGCTTGTAAGGAAGAGGATAGGAGAAGCCAGATTATTTTGCACTTTTAAAACTAATAATAAAGTTTTAAAAACAATCTTTAATAGGGAACCAGTGTAATGTTTTTAAGCAGCTTGACTCCTTTATTTGAAAATTCTAATGTTCTCCATCCCTTTCAGTCAGGTTTCTGTGTTAATCATAGCACAGAAACCCTTCTCGTGTTCCTATATGACACCATCTGTGTTGCCCTGGATCATCGTTTCTCAGTCATTGTTTCCCTTAACCTTTCCTCAGCATTTGACTTAGTTGACCACTCGCTCTTGTTGCATCGGCTTCGCTGTATTGGTACTGCTGGTTCAGTTTTTTTTTGTGGGTTTCCAGCTATCTTTCCAGTCAGTCCTTCCAATTCACTCATCACTCTTGTCTGTCCTCCTCTTTTCCTGTCCAGCCTTGGTTTGGTTAGGGGTTCACCCTCTCTCCAACTTTGTTCAACATCTTCTTGGCACCTCTTCTCGCTGTCATACAGGAACAGGCTGTCTGCCTTTTTGCTACTCTGATCATATACAGATTATCTTCCATATTTCTGATCATCTGACCACTCTAAACTCATGGCTCAAGAATAACGGTCTTGTTCTTAACTACACAAAGTATGAAGTGACTGTTTTCTCCGCTCCTCATTCAACGTTTCCTCCTGCTCCTGTTCTTGACCCTCAACAGCTACCCTTCAAAGAGTCAGAATTCTAGGTGTTATCTTTGATTCTAAGCTCACCTTCAAAACTCAAATAGATTCTGTTATGTGCTCCTCTTTTTTCGCTCTCCATCAAATCCGCTCTGTGTGGCCGTTCTTCTATTCGATCTCTCATTCTGGCTATGGTTATCTCACATATTGACTATTGCAACTCTCTATATGCTGGTCTTCCCCTTTATTACCCCTCACATAGCATTTTCTCCTCCACTGCCAACATTCTCTGTGTCCTGTCACCTTCAGCTTTGCACTGCCTTTAGTTATTTAGGTCCCAAACTTTGGAATTCCCTTCCCCGTACACTCAGATTGGCAATGTCTCTACAGTATTTCAAAGAACAGCTGAAAGCTCTTCTTTTCTCTGCTTCCTTTAAGAACATAAACATTGCCATACTGGAACAGACTGAAGGTCCATTAAGCCTAGTATCCTGTTTCCAACAGTGGCCAATCCAGGTCAAAGTACCTGGCAAGATCCCAGAGCAGTAAAACAGATATTATGCTGCTCATCCTAGACTATGCAGTGGATTTTCCCAAGTTCATCTTAATAGTGGCTTATGGAGGTTTGGTTTATGAAATTTTCCAAACATTTTTTAAACCCTGTTAAGCTAACTGCGTTTACTACGTTCTCTGGCAACAAATTCCAGAGTTTAATTTACTCATTGAGTGAATAATTTTTTTTCTCTGATTCATTTTAAATGTACTACTTAGTAGCTTCTTTGTGTGCCCCCTAGTCCTAGTATTATTGGAAAGAGTAAACAAGTGATTCACACTCCACTCAATTTTATATACCTCTGTCATATCTCCCCTTAGCCATCTGTTCTCCAAGCTGAAGAGCCCTAGCCGCTTTAGCCTTTCTTCACAGGGAAGTTGTCCCATCCCCTTTATCATTATTGTCGCCCTTCTCTGTACCTTTGGCTTTGGCGTTTGTCTCTGTCTGCCCTTTCTATTCTCTTCTACCTTTTCCTCCCCTCCTTTCAGCAATAACTCAGATTTTATTTTGTTGTGTTAACTGCTTAGTCATCTGTCCAGCAATAATTGGTGGTTGTGTATACCAGGAATAGTCATAAAGGACTGTGGCGGCAGCGTTTTGAGCAGCCTGCAAAACTTTTAAAATATTCCCACACAAGCCCAACAGCAGACCATTATAGTAATTGAAGCATGGAATAACAATACTCTGAATTGTTAAATGGAAGTTCGAGAAGGTAAAAAGATCCCGCAGACGCGTGGAAGGGGCATAATCGAACGGGGCGCCCAAGTTTTCATGAGGGCATCCTCGCAGGATGGCCCCGCGAAGGGGTGGGGAAACCCGTATTATCGAAACAAGATGGGCGTCCATCTTTCATTTTGATAATACAGTCGGGGACACCCAAATCTCAACATTTAGGTCGACTTTAGAGATGGTCGACCTAAATGTTGAGATGGTCGTCCCTGGTTTTCAGCCATAATGGAAACCGAGGACGCCCATCTCAAAAATGACCAAATCCAAGCCCTTTGGTCGTGGGAGGAGCCAGAATTCGTAGTGCACAGGTCCCCCTGACATGCCAGGACACCAACTGGGCACCCTAGTGAGCAGTGCAGTGGACTTCACAAATTGCTCCCAGGTGCATAGCTCCCTTACCTTGGGTGCTGAGCCCCCCAAAACCCACTCCCCACAATTGTACACCACTACCGTAGCCCTAAGGGGGGCACCTACATGTGGGTTTTGGAGGGCTCACATTTACCACCACAAGTTTATCAGGTGGGGGGGGGGAGGAGGGGCCCGGGTCCGCCTGGCTAAAGTGCACTGCACCCACTAAGACTGCTCCAGGGACCTGCAAACTGCTGTCATGGAGCTGGGTATGACATTTGAGGCTGGCAAAAAAAAAAAAATAAGTTTTTTTTTGAGGGTGGGAGGGGTTGGTGACCACTGGGGGAGTAAGGGGAGGTCATCCCCAATTCCCTCCGGTGGTCATCTGGTCAGTTCAGGCACCTTTTCACGGCTTTGTCGCTAGAAAAAATGGACCAAGTAAAGTCGGCCAAGTTCTCATCAGGGACGCCCTTCTTTTTTCCATTATCGGCCGAGGATGCCCATCTCTTAATCACACCCCAGTCCTGCCTTTGCTACGGTGCCGACACGCCCCATGAACTTTGGTCATCCCTGCGACGGGAAGCAGTTGAGGGCGCCCAAAATCGATTATGCCGATTTGGGCAACCCTGAGAGAAGGACGCCCATCTCCCGATTTGTGTCGGAAGATGGGTGCCCTTCTCTTTTGAAAATAAGCCCGCTAGTCAACCTTAGTCTGTAAAATACTTACTTAATTTTCTTTCTGAACATGCATCTTCAGTGTTAGCTTTGAATCTAAGATGACACCTAGATTTCTAATAGAGTTAACAATTGGGATAGACTCATTGACCATGACAAAGTCAGGAGGAAAACTATTGAACAAAGAACCAGACAGAATTAAGATCTGTGTTTTTGCCAGATTCAGTTGAAGACGATTATCCCACAACAACTGATTAACATTCAAATAAAGAGTAACTTAAAAGTATCATTAATAGAGCTGCTGAGCTCCACTAAAAATTGAATGTCATCTGCTTTTAGTTTAGTTTGTATTCATCGCGTAGAATAAAATATTCATGTCTTTTGTAGTACATTTCAAAACTTCATGCCCTTTATTTATAGCTTTCTAGAGCCAGCCAATTATTTTACCGCTTTGTTGCAGGTGCGATGAGCTGTATACTATTGTGCCTATCTGCTGTATTACGATGTATTATGCTGTAATGCTATGATATTTAACCTCATACAAGCTTTCTCAGAGGTACAGAAGCACTTATAGTCCTCTTAGCCAGCAAGCTAGTTAAATAATTTGTTTCTAGTTTGATGCCTGGAGGAAGGGGATTCCAAATCAATGGGGCCCATACATGGATGGATGCTGTTGTGGAGAGACATACCTAAACTGTTTAGAATAGCTAGATGAAAATCTTGCTGGGATCTTAACTTGCATGTCATAATACATTAAAAAAAAATAAATTAGGCAAGATAACTGAAGGCTTAGGTTTATGCCTCTTAAAGATTTAAAAATAATACATTTTAAAAGAATAGTTTGCTGGACTGGATAACCAGCCCAAAGTGAAGGAAGGGAAAAAACGTTTCCCATTTCTTACTGCTAGTAGTGATCTTTGTGGCAGTATTTTGCACCAATTGAAGCCAGACAAAACCATGGGAGAAATCATTTTGAATCTAAGATGTAATGTAAATAGCCATTTTAGTGAGCCTGAAGTTCAGGAGTAGAACTTAAGTCTTTGTATGCCAGCCTGCAGAATCTGAAATTCATGAGCTCATAGTTTGTTTCTGTCTCCAGGTGGTCAGAATGCTCCTTTTGCCATGTAACATGATTGCATAGCAACATAGTAGATGACGGCAGATAAAGACCTCAATGGTTCATCCACTCTGCTCAACAGTCACACTAATTCATGATTAAACCAATAATGAATCTAGTATAAATACATGAGCCTGATCTTTCTTTGTTCATTGCTGGGACATAGACCACAGAAGTCTGCCCAGCACTGTCCGTACATTCCCAACTATTGGAGTTGCCGTCAAAGCCAATTCCAGCCTATCCAAATCTGCCTTATCATATATGGGACACAGCTGTAGAAGTCTGCCCAGCCCTGTTCTCATGTTCCAACTATTGGAGCAGTGGCGTAGCCAAGAGTGGGCCTAGGCTCATCCACTTTGAGCTCAGGTCCACCCAGTAGCAGCACACCTATGATGTGGCTGACAGGGATCCTCAAGCCCCACAAGCCAAAAACTCCCAACAACTGTCCCCCCTCCTGCATATCTTTTAAATAGCAGATCTTCACCTGCAGTGAGCAGCGACTGATACTGCTTTCACCGGCCCCACAGCTTTCCCCTGATGTATTCCCACCTATACAGAAACAAGAATTTGCATCAGACAGAAGGCTGTGGGGCCAACATGAGCAGTGTGTATTAGTTGCTGCTTGCTGCCGGTGAAAATCAGGCTATTTAGAAGGTATGTGGGGGAGGGGGCATATTTGAGAGACCATATGGCATGCAGGTGAGAGAGGGAGAGACCAAATCACTTGTGGAAGAAGGCAGATTTCTTCTGCCCACCCATCTTGGCCCCAGGCCCACCTGAAATTGGGTGTCTGACTACGCCCCTGTATTGGAGTTTCTGTCAAAACCATCACCAGCCCATCCAAAATTGTCTTGCCATAAACAGTGTGCCAGTTGTTTTCCTAACCCAATATTTGCCAGGCACATAGCCAGACCTCAATTTTGGGGGGGGGCCTGAGCCCAAAGTTGAGGGGAGAACATTCTGCCCTGCCTCCCCACCCCCCACCACAACTCCACATACATGGGCTGGCGGGGGTGTCCCCAAGCTCCGCCAGTCGAAGCCTTCCTCCAATGCTGTTTGCTGTCACACACTGCCTGCTCTCTTTCCCCCTGTGGTGCACATGCTAGTTTTAATGAAATTGAGCATGTGCAAAGCCTTGCTCGTGCTCAATTTCACTAAAACCAAGCATTCACGTGGGGGGGGGGGGGGGGGGGGGGGGAGAAGGGGAGGAGAGGGAAGCAGGGCAAGCAGCGTGGAAGCAAACAGCACTGGAGGAAGACTTCTGCTGGCTGTGCTTGGGACACCCCACCAGCCAAACCAGCAGACCTTGGGGGGCCTGAATCCAAGCCCCCCCCCACCCACTCGTGGCTACACCATTGGTATTTGCTGTGGTTTGTGTACTACTTTCTTGAGTTGAATATTAAGGAATCGAAGCTGAATAAAGTCAGATGCAAATACTAGAGTAATATAAATGGTACAAAATCCAAATTAGTAGA
This sequence comes from Microcaecilia unicolor, assembly GCF_901765095.1. NCBI lineage: Eukaryota > Metazoa > Chordata > Amphibia > Gymnophiona > Siphonopidae > Microcaecilia > Microcaecilia unicolor. The sequence continues at coordinate 593,119,261 of NC_044032.1, forward strand.
AGTATTTAGAAACAAAGTAGGGTATCACTGCAAATCACTCCCATCTAAAAGTAAAAAATAGTTGTCTGATTTTTGTTGTTGTTGTTGACATTTTTCAAATTACATCTCAACACAATATTTAGAAAAGAGCATGTTAAGAAATAAGCAGTACAAGTAAATAGTGAAAATAATAAACCAAATTGTCAAAACTCCACATTACGGGATAAATACATATCAGAAAAACAGGGAACTAAATAATTCTCTAAATATCTGAACCAAATACATATATATGAATGATCTCATTAACCCTCCTTTTTTCTGTACCACCAACCATTGTTCTAATTATCACAATTAAAAAAAAATAAAAGCAACCCATTTGCCCTGAAAGATCATCAAACACAGAAGTACCTTAAGTAAAAGGAAGCCCCTGTCCTCGTGAATGGTATTTCTATACTTTGGCAGCTGCATTTATGCGCCTCTTTGTGCCTGTAAATGTAAGAATACTACCAGTTTCGTGGGTAAATGTATTTTTATGCACATAAGTGGCAGTAAGTACTATTCTGTAAGGGCACATGTAAATGGCATAGGGCATAAATTTCCCTAATTTAATCAGGGCCATCTATATAAATAAATAGCTAACTACATAGAAATAAAAATATTGTGTGAACATGATGTGCTCAGATCATAAGCGTGACTATTATGTGAGAATTCACAAAACACAATCACTGGTTTTTATCATTGTTCTTCCCGACAGTGATTTGTTGATGCAACAACTCCAAACAAATGATTCCCCTCTCTCAAAATGCATTCGCATATGGATGGGAAGACTTATGTTATGATGTTTCGATGTAATAAATAACTTGATCTTTTTCCTTTCAACGCGGCTTGATATTCTTGTCTCATGACTAAATCCAGGACTGACTGCATGCATTATTTGGTAGACTGATCCATAGCAGTGTGTCACCATTTTGGATCATGGCGGAGCCAGAAGGAGTGGGTGTCATTCCTACCTGGTTAGATTTGAGGTGCATGGGGTGGGTCATGGGGTTCAAGAAGGAGGGGAGGGGGTACACTAGATTACCAGGGATTATATATATATATATATATATATATATATATATATATATATATATATATATATATATATATATATAATCCCTGCTTCTATATATATACATACTGGGGTAGGGGTGTCAGAGGCCACAAGAATACCAGGGATTGTTGGGGAATGAGGTCAGCTACTGTTCAGGGGGTGGGCTTTGAGTCGTGTCTTGTCAGGGGGGACATTGGGTTAGCTGAAGTCAGTGGGGGGGGGGGGGGGGGGGGGGGGGAGATGCTGATGCAGAAAGCTGCTGGGCCGTCCTGGGTCCCCTATACTGCTTCAGACTTGGTGGTATTTTGTTGACGTTATGCTGGTGCAGTTCAAAGCAGCACACATTTTTACATTGCTGTGGATTACTATAAAGTCTATATACCATACACTTTAATATGCTGTGTGCTGATTTCTACCAAACAAATCAACTTCAGCACTTGGACCCTTCCTGCAGCCAGTAATGAGCATGTAGACCACTTCTGCATCAGATCCTCCCAGTATGGCAATTCTTATGTTCTTATGTTTTACTGATTGTTTAATATAAGGGCCCTTTTACTAAGCTGCGGCAAAAAAGTGACCTGCGACAGTATAGGTGCATGTTTTGGACTTGTGCCAGGCCAGTTTCTACCGCATCTGCAAAAAGGGCTTTTTTTTAATGGGACGGGAAAAGCGCATGCGGTAAAACAGAAACCAGTCTGTGCCTAAAACCGGCCTGAGCCTTTAACACCACCCATTGATCTAGCAGTAAGGGCTCATGCGCTACACGTTTAATGACCGGTCAGTGTGTGCCAACTGCCGATTACCACCGGAAAGGGTGTGCATGGGAGGAACTAATCAGGCATTATGAGCGTGCAGCAAATCTGAAATTACTGCCAGGGTGCGTGGTAGCCTGGTGGTAGTCTCATTTTGACATGCGCTGCAAGTACATAGAGCCTAACGCACCTTTGTAAAAGGGCCCATAGTGATCTGTTTGAAACCTATTCCTGACTAATTATCCTTTCTGCCTTCTTTTATTTCACCTGGTAATGTTGTCTGTCTTCCTCTTTCTGTGTTTGGATTTAACGAATTCTATCCCTTTTTGCTCCTGCATATCATTCCTAACCACCTGTGGCTGTTTGATGAGGTCGGATGTAAAGTCTGCGATTACATCTACATCTACCTGAATTTGGATCATAGAGTCCTTCTCTTTGCCAGGGATCCCTGTGGGAATCCTTTATTGCTCTGGCACTCTGTACAATTATTTAATTTAATCTGCTTTCCTTGGGACTGGTCTGCTTCTTTTCCTTATCCTTTTCTCAGGAGTACACAGTCCTCAATCCCCTCTGGCTAACATACCAGTTTATATTCTGCTTTGAAAGATGGCAAAGATAAAAGGGAAGTGAAACAGCCAAAACCCTGAAGCAATTATAATTCAAGAATGGATCCCCAGGAGGGAGTTGTTGATTACACAGCCTGAAGGAGCAGAATGCCTGTTCCTGAAATTGTCAAATAAATTAGGCATTTTATTAGTGTGCAGATCTCCAAAGGAAACCTCTTAATCTTCTACAAATATGTACTAGTTAATTTTGAATATTCGGATCCAATGCTCTTCATTATTTATTGCTTGGTGACTCTAGTATTTTTCTGCCCAATATACCCCTTAGCCTATCCTTGCAGGTAGGACTACTACAATTACAATACTTCTACTACTTATCATTTTTATAGCATTGCAAGATATATGTAGTGATGTGCATAAACACCAGAGACAATCCCTGCTTCACAGAGCTTACAATGTATTCAAAACAGACAAACTGGGCAAATAAGATTTTAGAAAGTTTCACTTATTAAGAGACTGATTAAAACATTTGTTCTAAACAGGCAAAAATGTAGCCCTCCAAAAGTGGGCTTTTAGTTTGGATTTGAATAAGGCCGGAGACGAAGCATGTTATACAGACATAAGGAATTTTATTTCAGGCTTATGGCATAGCAAGAATGAAGGAAGAGAGTCTGGAGCTGGCAGTGGAGGAGAAGGGCACAGGTAAGAATGATTTACCTGATGAATGGAGTTCCTGGGGAAAGGTGTAGGGAGAGATAAGAAAGGAGAAATACTAAGGAGCTGCAGAATAAATATACTTGCAAGTCAATAAGAAGTTTAAACTGTGTGTGGAAATTGATAAGGAGCCAATGAAGACTTGAAAAGGGGGGGGGGGGGTTATATGAGTATAGCAGTATTGACAGAAGATAAATTATGCAATAGAATTTTGAATAGATTGAAGGGGAGAGAGATGGTTCAGTGGAAGATCTCTGAGGAGCAGGTTGCAGTTGTCTAGGCTGGAGGTGATTAGCCTATGGATAAGGGTTGAAGTTTGGTGATATTATAGAAAAAAGAAATGACAAGTTTTAGCACTCTGGTGTATATGCAGAAAATGGGACAAGAGTGAGTCAAAGATGACGTTTGTGAGCAGATAAGACAGGGTGACAGTGTTACCACAGAAATAGAAAACAGAGGAAGAGGAGATGGTTTATGGGGAAAGATAAGCGCAGTCTTGGCCATGCTCAATTTCAAATGGAAGTAGGACATCCAGGCAGCAATCGGACAACAGGTTGAGGTATATGCCTGAATTCTTGGTGAAATTTCAGGTGTAGAGAGGGGAATCTTCATCATTAGGAAAATACTGAATATCATGGGATAAAACCAGAACATCAAGGGAACAAATATAGCGACTCTAAAGCTACAAATATTCCACATTCTATTTACATTGCACAAACTCAATATAAACTTAGAAACATGACGGCAGATAAAGGCCAATGACCCATCCAGTCTGCCCTTCTTCAGTAACCACTAACTCCTCCTTTTCCTAAGGGATCCCACATGCTTATCCCATGTTTCCTTAAATTCTGACACAGTCCTCTTCTCAACAACCTCCACCGGGAGGCCATTCCACACATCCACCACCCTTTCCATTAAATAGTATTTTCTTAGATTCCTCCTAAGCCTATTTTCTCTTAACCTCATCCTACGCCCCCTCATTTCAGAGTTTTCCTTCATTTGAAAAAGGCTCACTTCTTGTACATTAACACCACTGAGGTATTTAAACTATCATCTCCCTTCTCTCCCGCTTCTCTTCCAGCGTATACCGTTTCCCCGAAAATAAGACATCCCCTGAAAATAAGACCTAGTAGAGGTTTTGCTGAATTGCTAAATATAAGGCCTCCCCCAAAAGTAAGACCTAGCTCCAAATTGTATCTTCCGCCTCCCGCCCCCCGGCTGAGCCCGCCCTCAACTCCCCGACATATTACCTTCCAGCCCCCGTAGATTTCCTCCTGGACCCCTCTCCCGATGACCCTCTCCCTCCGCAAACCCTCCCCCGCCGTCGCCTACCTTCAGTTTTGCTGGCGGGGGACCCCAATCCCCGCCAGCTGACGTCCTCTTCATCCTGCAGACAGTGAAAAAAGTCTTTGTTCTTCTGTTGCACGTACAACGTGCAGGACGTCAGCATGCAACAGAAGAACGAAGACTTTTTTCACTGCAGGATGAAGAGGACGTCGGCTGGCGGGGATTGGGGTCCCCCCACCAGCAAAACCGAAGGTAGGCGACGGCGGAGGAGGGTTCGCGGGGTGGAGAGGGCGGGAGTTTGTCAAAAGTGGTGGCGGGGGGGGGGGGGGTGTCGGCAATTCTTCTTCATGAAAAAATAAGACATCCCCTGAAAATAAGACCTAGCGCATCTTTGGGAGCAAAAATTAATATAAGACACTGTCTTATTTTCTGGGAAACAGGACATGTTGAGGTTTATAAGCCTTTCCCCATATGTTTTATGATGGAGACCAAGTAGTAATTTTTTAGCCACCCTCTGGACCGACTCCATCCTGTTTATATCTTTCCGGAGGTGTGGTCTCCAGAATTGCATGCAGTACTCTGAATGGAGCCTCACCAGAGACATACAAGGGCACTATCGCCTCTTTTTTCCTGCTGGTCAGTCCTCTCCTTATGCACCCAAGCATCCTTCTGGCTTTGACCATTGCCTTTTCTACCTTTTTGGCCACCTTAAGGTCAAAAGACACAATCACCCCCAAGTCTTGCTCTTCTTTCGTACACAGAAGCACTTCATCCCCGATATTGTACCATGCCCTTGGATTCTTGTAACCCAAGTACATGGCCTTGCATTTCTTGGTATTAAATTTTAGTTTATAACACTTTTCCAGGGCAAAAAATATAATTCCGGTTTCTATTGGTTCACTTACTGAAGGGACATAAAGAAGCCTACTAATCTTATAATTGTGCACTGTGCAGTCTACTCATAAACTCTACCTCTTTTTTATATTTTAAATATGCAGATAGTGCTCAGTGGATTGGGGTTTCGTCCACAGGACTCATACGCAATGCATGCTAGCATAACCCCTTTCATACAACATTGCACACCACCTCCCTACCCTATTTTCCGTTGTACCAGGTATAGATTTGTTATTCAACAGCTGTTATCATTGTAAACAAACTACAGCTACTTAGCTTATCTCCGGGATGTTAGTTGTGCTCAGATGTATCACTGTCCCGTTGACATCCCCCTCCGTGGTGTGATTTAAAATCAATACTGCAGTCCAATGTAGCTCCCTAACATCGGGGCTAAACTCTGGTTGTTTATCATCATCAGTTCTTCCTGGTTCCCTACATGCTCGGCATGTTTCCCTTTTGTGTCATCAGGGGAACTTCATGTAGGCTGAGTAGGAAATGTGGCCATTCTTCAGACCAACCGCCGAGCATGTAGGGAACCAGGAAGAACTGCTGATGATAAACAACCAGAGTTTAGCCCCGATTTTAGGGAGCAGCATTGTGTGTTTAAGTTTTTTTAAGCCCTGCTATAATATTTTTCATTATGCATATTCCTTGGGGAAATCCTGAAAACCTGACTGCATTGCAGCTCTTGAGGGCCAAAGTAGAATTGATAACTGCATTAGCCATGCTTAGTGAAAACAATTTGGTGTAGTTTCTTAAAAGATACATTTGCACATGCACTTGTCCTGAAAAAACTTGATCCTGTTTCACATTGATTTCACATGCCTTCCAAGCCTTGGACCAATCTGAAAGTTCACAATTGATTTAACAAAGCAGCGGTATGTCTAACAATCACTGTCCCAATCTATGACACCTGTGATGCATGAGCAACTTTCTGACGAGTCCTAAAGATAATGAGAGGCACCAGTGTTTGGAGTATTTCCTTCTACTATAATGGATGTGCTGTATAAAAATTGTATTTGTGATAAACCATGGGATAAGAGGAGTAGCTTGGTGGTTAGAGCAGCAGGGTAAGAATCAGGGAAGCCAGGTTTCAAATCCTACTGATGCCCTTCTGATCTTGTGCAATCCGTGTTGAGTGGTACAAAGTTTGTTAGCAATTTGGGTAGAAGATACCTACTCTACATTCACCTTGAGCAGGAACAGGTTTGAAGTAAATATATATATATATATAAGCCACATTGAGCCTGCAAAAAGGTGGGTTAATATGGGGTGCAAATGCAATTAAAAATAAATAAATAAATAAATAAATAAATAAATAAATAAATAAATAAATAAACAGTTGATGCCTGTTCCTTTCACACATAAATTCACAAACGTTTATTCCATCCTTTTTTGTGATCTGTGATCTTAGTATAAGCAGGTCATGGTCAGGATCAAATTGTTTTCATTGATACTTGTCATCATCACCCTATTAAAGGTAGGATGCCACTGAAGAAGCAAATAAATGGGCTGGCTCATTTAGAAGCAGTGAGGAATAAAAGCAGATGAGTATGGTTAACCAGTCTACTCTGGGTATGCCTTTGTGGATGATGTCACTTGAAGGCATGTTAGGTTTCGAGGTGTGAGAGTTGGTAAAGTTAGATGCGATTGTTGCAATTGTCCAGGTCTTGGAACTGACTTTTCAAACATTGTGTTGTGGTTTTCTTCAGGGTCTGTAGGTAGTAGGTGTGATATGTTTTGTTTAGATGTAATTACTGAGACATACAGGACTAGATTCATTAAATGGTGCTAAAAATCAGCACACAATAATATTTTATATGGACACTCAAAGATGAGCATCCAGAATAACATTGGGTGCTGATTTTGACACCAGGATTTACACCTGCTAAAATCAGGTGTAATTATTATTATTATTTGTTACATTTGTATCCCACATGGGACTATTCCATAGATAATCTTATGGACTAAGGTGCAGATTTTGAAAGAGATGCGTTCTTTGATAGGAAGCCAGTGCAATTGTTCATGGAGTGGTGTGGCACTTTGGAATCGTGTCTTACCAAAAATCCTCAGTATTCTATAAAACTGTGTACAAATTTTAGGAATGTCTCTGACCCACCTCCTGGAAAGTGGCCACACTCCTTTTTGGGTTGCACACTGTAGGATTTGGGCGCATATTGTTAGACTAGTGCACACCAAGGTATGCATGCATTACAATTCAAATTAGTGCCAATTAGCACCCAATTATTGGTACTAACTGGCTCATTGGCCAGTTTAGTTGGGTACACATCTTAGATCCTGGAAAGTGGCCACACTCCTTTTTGGGTTGCACACTGTAGGATTTGGGCGCATATTGTTAGACTAGTGCACACCAAGGTATGCATGCATTACAATTCAAATTAGTGCCAATTAGCACCCAATTATTGGTACTAACTGGCTCATTGGCCAGTTTAGTTGGGTACACATCTTAGATCAACACACAATTTTTGACGCCATCTGTAGAATCCAGGCTATAGTGCTGGGATATTTTAGAATTTACTGTTAATGGATTATGTGTTTGTGGTGATATGGCTTTATGATTTTGATGAGTATATATTTTTTCTTTTATTTATACTTATAGTGTAATTATGTACAGACTGTTTTCTATGGAGCTTATTTTCGAAGCATATGGACATCTCAAAATGCCCACGTGCTTGAGACATCCAAATCCTGATTCTGCAATGGCAGAAATGAGACATCCAAATAGCAAGGGGGCACGTTGTGGGTGGGACTAAGAAGGGCCCAAAATCAGGATGTCCAAAATCGAATGGGAAGAAACATCCATGCCTAAAAAGAAGGTCGTCCTAAGTTAGACATTTTTCAGTCTTGTCACAGGAAAGTTTGCATGGCCATTTTTCTTCTAAGACTGCTGCCAGACAGATGTCCTTGTCCTTCATATGTTGGGCACTCCCATTTGTAAAATGGCTGTTCATGCTGGATGTCCTCAGCACATGGATGTCCATCTTACATCTTTTCAAACAGGAAAGTCTGATGTATTTCCTGTTGGAAAACACATGTGAAATGGACGGTCTATTTTGGATGTCATTGGTTGGATGTCTCTATTCTGATTCGGACGTCCTTTTGAAAATGCCTTTCCATGTATTCAATCTACTGTGAGCTGTTTTGAGCACTCTGGATTGTGAATGGAAGACTATAAAAATAGAATAGAATATTAAACCTTACACATAATCACTTACTGCGACATTAGAACAGGGGCTCTCAACCCAGTCCTTTGGACACATCCAGCCAGTCAGGTTTTCAGGATATCCACCATGAAAATGCATAAGAGATCTGCATACAATGGAAGTATATCTCATGCATATTCATGGTGGATATCCTGAAAACCCGACTGGCTGGGTGTGTTCCGAGGACTGGGTTGAGAATCCCTGCATTAGAAATGTTTTCCTCATTTATAAGTACCAGCTCTAATACTGCCTATAATGTGAAACTAGGCACCTGAGAAGTACCTTTTGAAGGGGGCTTCGATCTTCATGTCTCTATTTTTGCAGCACCTCCCTTTTCTTTGCAGGCGTGTAGATGTCTTAGACCAGGGGTTCTCAACCCAGTCCTCAGCACACATCAAGCCAGTCTGGTTTTCAAGCTATCCATGGCCTCCACTGTATGCAAATCTAACTTATGCATATTCATTGTGGGTATCCTGAAAACTTGACTGGCTTGGCACATCCCATGGACTTGGTTGAGAACCCCTATCTTAGTCCAATTTCCCAATCCAATTCCAGTGTTTGTGCTGGAGAGCTGTAGATCACGCCAATATAAATTCTTTCCAGTTTCAAGTCTAATTAAACCCAGATGCAACTATTAACCAGAAATAAACTTTCTACAAAATAGGTCATTGACAAATGTAGCAATTGTTTTTCAGAATACAAATAACACAAGGAAGAATTTAAAAAATCCAAACACCGTTTCTGAATTCTAGAGCACTTCGAGATGCTTTTGTGATTTAAAAATGTGTGTACGATTCAAAGTTTGCTTATGAATAGTAATCCTCTCTCTCTAGAAAATGCCAGCCGTTCATTTGTTTTACATTTATTGATATTAAACTCACATGTCAGCACAACAAACCAAACTAGTATATGACCATATGTATGATTTACTTTTATAAATACAAATAAGGAGGTGGCAATAGAATGCAAGTGAAAGCTCAGCAAACAGAAATTTAGTAAATTACATTCAAGAAACAATTGGCAAATATGACATACTTTTCTTCAAACTACAGGTAGAATAGTCTTATATGACACAGACTGTGTAGAGGATACTGAAGTCATGGAAGCTACGCTTGTAACTGTTAACAAAACCAGCACCAAACTATAGAAAACAGAGCTGCTTTATTACTGTGCTAAAGTAAAAACATTCCTGAAAAAAAAACCCAGTTTGTGTAAGTACAAAGATCTATAAGGCAGTTAATGCATAGCTGTAATGCAATATATATGATGGAGTATATAATTACAAAAACAAAATAGAAAACCAGAAGTACTTGATATGTAACTGAGTAGCGCTAAAACATTTCAACACTTTTATTATAAATAAAGAAGATATATGTGCTTCATATAAGGAATACAGTGTTTTCCTTTCATAACAAAGTACGTGTCGTACCATCAAAACCTTGTACTTTCTCCTCGTGATTCCAATTTATTTTACTCCTGAAAACTGGTTGGTAATGAGTCCAAACCTCCTGGCATGGTTGTCGTTCCCCTTTCATTCTGAAAGCAGTCTTTGTTTACTCACTGTAGGTGGTATGGTTTGGCATGGTAGGGTTATAGTTGGAGAGGAAATTGGAGGGGAAGGTAGGGAGAACACAGAGCACGAGCTTACTAGACACCACACATACAAGTGCCCCTGTAAAAATATATTTCTATGACATATTAGGTTTGGTCTACCTTTCATCTCTACGCCCATCAAAACATCTTCTAAAGTGTACCCCCTAGAGTAAACGTGCCACAGATCTTTCATACCCAGTCAGAGTTCAACTTGCGTTACATCCCTTTCCTCCAATCCTACACAAAATTATAACAGACTCCAAGTAATCTCAAAGCACAGGCTTCTTTTCTTACTGACTTTCTCAATCTATCTTTGGAATTTCACTCTTGTGAATGGCAGTGTTCAGTAACTAGAAATTTTTACTCTGCTCCCTAAGTAATTGAAGGTCCAGCCTTTCCCCCCTACTCTTTGTTACATCTTCTCTGTGTCTTTGTTTAGCTTTTCTTCTATTTTAATGCGGATGCACAGATCAACTGAATGTTAAACATCTGGTCAACTCTATTCTTTCTTCATTATTTTGGAAAATATTAAAAATTCTATTTTAAATTAGCCTTGAAATACATTTTTAAATGAGAATGAAAAACATCCTATGGTGGCAGGAAAAAAAAAAGGTTACTAGCTAAAGCGTCCTGAGGGTCAATACTTTAGGTATTAAGGCAATTAATTCCTTTATTGTTGCATAATGCAAAGAAATTTATCGAGAAAAGGCATTTGCTTAATTTTCTTTTTCATTCTTCCATTTTGCATCTGTTCGTTGCTGCTGTCAGAATGCACTACTATCTCAAAATCAAGAGAGAAGTAACCAGTGCAACTTTAATGTCCATTCATTAAGCTGTCTCACAAGAAATCTCACTATATTATACGCTGTAGGTTTTAAAAGGCACCTGGTGATACACAGCTTTCATTTAATCTGAGCAAGCCTGTTTCAGTAATACTTTGGCATGTATTAATAGGCATTTGTAACAGCTCCATCAGTGTAGGTATAAGAAATTAGATGGTGAACGTGACACTTTGTGCAATGTGTACATTGCCTTTCACATCAACTGTTCATATTTGTAACTTGCCATAAATAATATTATATGCTTAAGGTGTTCTGTATTTTTTGTAGCTGACAGTGTCTGCCTTTGCATGAAAAGTGATGTAGAAGTATTGTCGGTTAAGGCGATGGCTTTCAGTGTAATCCTCTTGGATAAATCTGCTACGGCGGATCTACAGGTCATCGCTTTCTACTAAGTCTGACTGCAGGTGGACAGGGTTGGCTTCAGACTGAAATGCAGCTTTGATGTCCAGTCCTTGGTCAGAAAGTGCTGCATATCGACTGGCAGAGGGCCGTACCTTTTTCGGCTTGATGTGTGGCTGTTGCTGCCACTGAGCTGTTGAGAAAGAATAAAATGTTAATGATTTGCTCTCCCAATCACAAATCTGGGCCAGGAAATGGAGGAAGGGACCTTAACTCAGATGATTTGATAAACAGGAGATGATGTGATATCACAAAGCTGAAGCCAGTCCACCCAAGGAAGTTTTCATTCTCCCCAATGCAACCGCCGCCATCTTGGTACACCCTAAATAATGTAATTGATAGGTTGACAAGCTCTGCCTACTGGCTTCAGGCCAGATAATAAGCCAAGCACAGTCCTGCCATCTCCTGTTCATCAAACCTCCTTGGTTTTATACCTCCCTCCCACAGACTAAGCTTCAACTTTTTTGGGCCATTTTCTAAAAACAGACCACCTCCTATTCAGATTTGATTGGTACCTTTCTACAGCGGGGACTCAGAATGTTCTTCCTGCAAGTGCAAAAGAATATTTTGGCAGCCTGCTACATACGTCTGCCATTCGGGCATGATTTCCTGTGAGACTTTAAAGGGGCTCATTTTCAAAGCACTTAGACTTACAAAGTTCCATAGGTTACTATCCTGCTTATAATCAAAATAGAAAAATGCCTATATTGTGACCCAAACTGGGAGATAGACGTTTATCTCACAAAAACGAATAAAGCGGTATAATAGAAAGCCGAATTTGGACGTTTTCAACTGCACTCCGTCGCGGATGCGGACAAAGTTGATGGGGGCATGTTGAAGGCGTGGTGAAGGCGGAACTGGGGCGTGGTTATCGGGCAATCAGAGATGGGCGCCTTTCGCCGATAATGGAAAAAAAATATGCGTTTTTAGCGAGAATTTAGGGCACTTTTTCTGGACCCTGTTTTTCCACGAATAAGGCCCCAAAAAGTGCCCTAAATGACCAGATGACCACTGGAGGGAATCGGGGATGACCTCCCCTTACTCCCCCAGTGGTCACAAACCCCTCCCACCACAAAATATGCCGAATCACAACTTTTTATTTTCACCCTCAAATGTCATACCCACCTCCCTGGCAGCAGTATGCAGGTCACTGGAGCAGTTATTAGGGGGTGCAGTGGACTTCAGGCAGGTGGACCCAGGCCCATCCCCCCCACCTGTTACACTTGTGCTGGTAAATGGGAGCCCTCCAAACCGCCCCCCAAACCCACTGTACCCACATGTAGGTGCCCCCCTTCACCCCTTAGGGCTATAGTAATGGTGTAGACTTGTGGACAGTGGGTTTTGAGGGGGATTTGGGGGGCTCAACACCCAAGGGAAGGGTGCTATGCACCTGGGAGCTCTTTTACCTTTTTTTTTTTTTGTACAAGTGCCCCCTAGGGTGCTCGGTTGGTGTCCTGGCATGTGAGGGGGACCAGTGCACTACGAATCCTGGCCCCTCCCACGAATAAATGTCTTGGAGTTATTCGTTTTTGAGCTGGGTGCTTTTGGTTTCCATTATCGCTGAAAAACAAAAATGCCCAGCTCAAAAAAAGATAAACGTCCATGTTTTTCGAAACTACGGTTCGGTCCGCCCCTTCACGGACACGTTCTCGGAGATAAACGCCCATGGAGATAGACGTTTCCGTTCGATTATGCCCCTTTATGTAATTTTGTAAGTCTAAGTGCTTTGAAAATATGCCTCCCTTGGTCTCTTTTTGATTAAAAAAAATGAAAATATGATTCACAGTTACAGAAGCAGGGATCACAACTTCAGGGCCAGTATTTTCCTGATTAAACTTTCTGCATAACTTGTTGAATTCTTTATACGTATACTACATATTATATAGATAGAGCTAGCTTTTTTTTTCTTTTTTTAATGAATTCTGTACGAGGTTGTCGTCTTTTTTTTTTAAGTTAGTGATAGGCTTTATTAATGAATTCCATTTGTGTTTGGCTGTTTCTGTTTTTTTTTCTTTTTTCTAATTAGTGCAGCCTTTTGGGTTGCCAATTCACACCAGTTTTAATTATCTAAGGGAAATGAATGGAACAATCAAAACAGCTCCATGCAACCAGCAGGACAAAATCAGCACTGCTTAAGCCTGCTCAGATGTCCTAGAGATAACTTGGCAACTTACTGACAATTTACTAGGCTTCCGTGTATTTTCTGTAATGAATTCTGTGTATGTCTAATTTTGTAAAACAGTTTTAAATAAAGCATTTAAAATACTGTTTTTAAAAATGGAAATAAGCAGTTCAAAATTGTATCCACTGAAAAATCTTTCAGAAGAGCATAGAAGTACTGGGTCTGATGTTCAAAGGATTAATGTTAGGGATGGGTAGCCAGAAAATGTTGGTGTTTTCATTTGGATTTTTTTTTTAATTCAAAATGAAGGTCATTAATAGTGCACCCTCTTCTTAAAGAGTGTGTATGAAGTGCACATGGAGGGGCATAATCGAACGCGAACGCCCATTTGTAAAAACGTCCATCTCCGAGAACGGGTCCGTGAAGGGGCGGGCCGAACTGTATTTTCGAAAAAAATGGACGTCCATCTTTTTTTTCGAAAATACATTGGATTAGGGCGTTTTTTGAGCTGGGCGTTTTTGTTTTTTAGCGATAATCGAAACCGAAGCGTCCCAGCTCAAAAACGACCAAATCCAAGGCATTTGGTCGTGGGAGGGGCCAGCATTCGTAGTGCACTGGTCCCCCTGAGATGCCTCTATGCCAGCCTCAAATATCATACCTAGCTCCATGACAGTAGTATGCAGGTCCCCAGAGCAATTTTACTTTAGTTGGTGCTGCGCGGGACCCATGCAGAGAGGAAAAATCGGAAGAAAAAAAAAACAAGCAAGCTGTCATGGAGCTGGGGATGACATTTGAGGCTGGCTTACAAGTTGGGAAAAAAGTGTTTAACATTCGGTTTTTTTTTGTGGGAGGGGGTTAGTGACCACTGGGGGAGTCAGGGGAGGTCATCCCCGGTTCCCTCCGGTGGTCATCTGGTCATTTAGGCACTTTTTTGGGACTGTTCGTGAAAAAAACTGGTCCAACAAAAGTGACCTAAATTCTCTCTGAAAACGCCTTTCTTTTTTCCATTATCGGCCGAGCACGCACATCTCTGCTCAGCCGATAACCACGCCTCAGTCCCGCCTTCACCACGCCTCCGACACGCCCCCGTCAACTTTATGCGTTCCCGCGACGGAGTGCAGTTTTGAAACGCCCAAAATCGGCTTTCGATTATACCGATTTGGGCACCCACAAGAGAAAGATGTCCATCTCCCGATTTAGGTCGGAATTTGGGCGTTTTTCTCTTTCGAAAATAAGCCTCATAGTGTACACTCTTTCCTGAGAGTGTGCACATGTGCAATGGTTTGTGCATACATTATAGTTAGCACATGCACCCTACTGAGGAAAAAAGTGCCCACTATCTCCCTGAATGTATAGAAGTTGTCAAAAATTGTGCATGCATATATAAGCATGCCCCCGATTTGCACATGAAATTAGCCAATTAGTGCCAATACTGCTAATTCCAGACTCTGTTCCTTTTACCTCGCTGCACCTCACGCCTGGAATAGACTTCCCGAACATGTACGTCTAGCCCCCCGTCTTTGCCCATTTTCAAATCCAGGCTAAAAGCTCACTTCTTTAACGCTGCTTTTGAACCTTAATCATTGCTCACTTGCCTGTACCTGTTATCCCCACCTCTTTAATCCCCCTTACCTCTTAATTGTTCTGTCTGTCTGTCTTATTTAGATTGTGAGCTCTTTGAGCAGGGACTGTCTTTCACATGTATGGTGTACAATGCTGCATATGCCTTGTAGTGCTATAGAAGTGTTAAGTAGTAGTAGTAATAATGGGCTTTTTAACCAATTATTGGCACTAATTAGATTTGAGACTTATCTGCATAAATTTAGGCATGGGATCTGCACTTAACATTTCTTAGTGGCCTTAAAAAGGGGGCGTGGAAATGGGAGGTTCCTTTGGGGCAGATCAGGGGCATGGCTTTGAGTTACACTTGTAATTATAGAATATGGGTGCTCTGCATGTAAATTTAAGTGCGGGCAGTTTCACTACGTTTTCGCTGGTGCACATGGCAGTGCCTACATTTACGTATGACCTCTCCACTTACATGTTATTCTATAAACTGTGCAAAACTTTAGGCACGGCTTATAGAATGCCAGTTAAGCAGGCTTTTTTCAGCGCTGATTTTTTTTTAAAAGGCTCCATTTATAGAAGCTAGACTTATATGTAACGAAGGCGCACTATTACTGGCAGATGACAGCCTATCCCTAATTTACACTCCTAACTTCGGGAGTTATCCTCCTTAAATGGCCTCTGAAAATTTACTAGGGTTGAGTGCATAACTTTATACTCCACATTGACGCCGGTATTTGGAGAGTAAAACCAGTGCAGGGCGGACTTCTACGGTCTGTGCCCTGATCGTGACTGAATAGATATGGATGGGCTGGAGTGTAAATTTTAAGGGGCTTTGATGTTAGCTTCAGAAGTTTTAGTACAGGAACAGTGCTGGGCAGAATTTTACGGTCTGTGCCCTGAGAAAGGCAGGGACAAATCAAACTCGGGTATACATATAAAGTATTACATACCATGTAAAATGAGTTTATCTTGTTGGGCAGACTGGATGGACCGTTCAGGTCTTTATCTGCCATTGTTTACTATGGAGAGGAGGAGTGGCCTAGTGGTTAGAGCACCTGTCTTGCAATCCAGAGGGTGGCCGGTTCAAATCTCACTGCTGCTCCTTGTGATCTTGGGCAAGTCACTTAACCCTCCATTGCACCAGGTACACAAACTTAGATTGTGAGTCCTCCTGGGACAGAGAAATATCCAGTGTACCTGAATGTAACTCACTTTGAGCTACTACTGAAAAAGGTGTGAGCAAAATTTAAATAAATATGTTACTATATTTCACTGAACTCCTAAATTTAGGCCCATAAAAAGTAGGTGGTAGCAGGGGCAGATTTCAGGTGGGACAAAAAGTTTGGAGCCTAGCACTGATTTTCAGCATTAGGCTCATAAATCTAGGCAAATGAATGGCAGCGCAACTTAATTAGTTAACAAGCCAATCAGTGACAATAATTTCCAATTAACAAGCAACTGAAACTAATTGACATTAATTAGAATTTACGCACACAACTGTGCGTGTATTCTCTAACGTGATGCACGTAAAGTCTAAGTCACATAGTTGAAAAGGGGACATGGCTATTGGTGTGGAATGGGCAGGTCATGGGCATTTCTAAAATCTATGCAAGTGGTTATAGAATGCACCCAGACCGCGCACAATTTAGGCATCAACATTTACATCAAGTTTTACTTGGCGTAACTGCCAGGGACTAAATTTAATTTCGTGGATGGGCACTTGGCATATTCTACAAACCATGTGGAAATTTAGGCTTATTCTATAAAGTACATAAATTTGACTGCAACATTTTTGTTGAGGAATTGCACTGGCTGCCAGTTGGTGCTAGAATTGAGTTTAAAGTGGCATGTTTTGTTTTTAAAGTCTTATATGATCTTTGTCCATTTTCTATAATTCAGCTCTATTTGACTCCTTTATTTAGATTGTCTTCATGTTTTTATTCAATTTTAAGTTTAGGTTTCCTAACATTTAAAGGTGTTTTACTGAAACGATTTCATGAGCACTTGTTTTGTTATCAATCGAGTTAGATTTGGAACTCGTTACTTCTGTCTATTCAAAAAGAATCTATTTGTTATTTAGGAAATTACTGAAGACCTATCTATTTGACAAATACTATGGTATAGGAAAATAGGGTTTTTTTCCTCTCATTATAATACTGTCTTTCGGTACTGTGACCTGCTTTGATTCTTATGGATATAAGCTGGATACAAATGCCGGAATGGAATTTAGACATACTTTATAGAATATACCAAGGGTATTTCGTTTCAGCCCTGATTTTTTTAGGCATCATATATAGAATCTAATCCATAAATGTTTAAGCTACTAAATTAAGATGAATTTTCAGCTGAAAACTTATGCTCAAAAGTTTGGCTGTTTGGAGAGAAATATAGGAGCTCAACTTATTTTGAATATTGATTCCAATATTTGAAACCCCAAAACCCCAATACACTAATGTTCCATAGTTTCCAAGAATGCCTAATTACCTAAAAAGTAAAGACCTAAATTTACAATTTATAGATTTCTTGAATGGGAAATTCAAATCGTATAATCATCCCTTTATGTACATAAATTGAATTCAATCACTCTTGGGAGCTGGGCAGACAGTCTATAAGTTTTTAAATAAAAATACAAAGAGGGTCATGGTAAACAGATATATATGTGAAGCATGAAGGACAAGAAGTGGAGGAGATACAGAAAGGTCTCCCTGTGCAATAAACTGGGAATGTACCAACTTTCCTCACATTCACTCTTCCTTCCCTATAAATAGCAAAGCTCATCTGCTTTATGCAACAATGCCCTCTTGTGACAAACCTGCAGAATGAAAGATGTGTTTTCTCGTCAGTGCTGTATTAATTTTTGATTATGTAATAACCTTCCTTAGATAGGGTTCTGACAGGCAGTTAATGCTCTTCTGGGAGCAGGTGAAGATAAAAGGAATAACTGGACATGGTCTTTAATTTAGACAGGGCATAATTCGATAGTAATGGCCCTATTAGAAGCTAAAATTGGCTGAACCCATGGGCTCCTTAATTTCCTGGAAATGTCTCATTTCATTAATTTGACTGCTCAATAGGTTTGTGCCGGCTGCTTTTCTTCTTTCTTGCTTTCTTTTTTATTATTAAAGAATCTTTTTATTAATATCCAAAATTAAGCAGAAACTAAATGCAGTACGCAGAAGTTGAAAGAACAACAGATTAAACAACCATCCCCTGACCAACCCTCCCATCCCTCTGCTCCAAGGAAGCTGCAACCAGTTACACTAAACACAAACTAGGGTTTGAGATCTGGGCTTTTACCGATTCTGGTATGAATAAATACAAGGTGATATTATGGTAGAGTAAGGTTTATGTATGATATACACATTGGGGGCTCTTAGAGAGGTATTGTTAAACATTATACTGATAGTATCATTCAGTTTAAATCCCTAAGAGGCCCTGTTACTAAACTGCAGTAAGCACTAATACATGCTTACCACAGGTTATAAACAGGGAGTGCTCAGGTAGTTTTTGCATATGTGTGCAATACCCATGTGCTGGGAGCAGAGAGAGGGTGTGGCTATGCTAATTGGTTAGTGCAGGGCACTGCTGCGTGTGAGCCCTTACTGCTTAGAAAAAAGGTGTAGTTAAGTGCTCACACACTAATGGCCACGTGCTAATGGGAAAATTAGCACATGACCATTAATGAGGTTAATGGAACTGTGGCCATTTTACAGCTGTGTTAACAGTGGCCTCAGTGCGTGGGAAACCCATGCACTAGTAATAATGCAGGCCACTGTTTAGCGCAGCTTAGTAAAAGGGCCCATAAATGGCCAAGCACTACCGGTCTGGGTTAGGGGTGGGGTGGAGGCAGCCCTAAAAATGATCAGTTTAGCTGTAACATTCAGCTGCAGATCTTGTCTGGGCCGGGGCATGCTTTTGTTACCATGGAAACTCTACACAGGGAGGGAGCAGTGTTGCCAGGTGGGCGGTTTTACCGCCCAATTGGGCGGTTTTCCGCGATCCGCCGCGGGAAATTTTTGCCCACGGCGGGTTGCGGTTTTTTGGGCTTCTTTTTTTTTCTTTTGGGCGGTTTTCAGGCGGTTTTTTTGGCCGCGGGGGGCGGGGTTAGTGACGTTTTGGGCGGGGTTAGTGACATTCTGGGCGGGGCCGATGACAGGGGGAGGCAGGGTTGATGACGGCGGGGGCGGGGTTGATGACGGCGGGGGTGGGGGTGTCAGGGGCGGAGTTTGAGTTTGGGCGGGTTTTGGGCTGGATTTAGGCTGGTTTGGGTGGGAAAAAAATTTTCCACCTGGCAACCCTGGGAGGGAGGGAGGGGCAAGACACTGCAGGCCTCATGCTGATTTCTGTTATCAGTGTTGCTGCTGCTGCTTGGGGATAGGTCTCTTAATACGACTGCAGTACCAGGCCCAGATTGATATACGGCGGCAGAAGTAATACTCCAGCGCCTACCAAAACTTTGATGCCAAAGGCAGCAATCTACATCAGTGTTTCTGAAGCTGGTCCCAGAGTACCCCCAGGCTAAGCTGGTTTTCAGATTAATGATAATGACATGAATATGTATAAGATAGATTAGCATCCAATGGAGATCTATGTGCATTGCCTCTCTCATACATATTCATTGTGGTTGTTCTGAAAACCAGACTGGCTAGGGAGTTCTCCAGGACCAGCTTGAGAAACACTGGTCCACATCGTCTATGTTTAAATCTGATCCTGACTACAGGATCAGATTTAAACATACCATGTATGAGCGGTTGCAAATGAGATTTCAAAGAGAAATGCCCTACTGAACTTCCCTTTGCAAATCTAGGGGTCCAGCACTGTAAGTTGGCAGCCTCAACACCCCAGCAAAGAACACAATGAGGGACTTAGTGAGCCCAACCTAACACCTCCCACTCCAACAAAAAACAAAAAGAGGGGCTTGGGGGCCCTAACAGTTCCCACCCCCAGCAGAGACAATGGGACTCCATGACCCCACCAAAACAACACCTGTACCCCCTTCCAAATCCTATTTATGTATATAATGGCATATCATTGATCCATATAATTTAGCATCTTATTTTGTGGAGAGTACAGTTATACAAATTAGATATGTAGCAAAATGATCGTCAAAATCAACTTGTGTGTCTATCTTATGTTTGAAAATCAGTATGGTGCAGGACCACACTAAGGCCGAACTCTTGTCACTTGACTGTTTAACTTATGCTACAACTCATTTTATCACTTAGAAACCTGTATGCAATGCCATAATGCAATCCTCTGTACCAAGTATGTATGCACCTTGATGCAAAACCATTGGTATGCAATACCACAATGTATTCCTCTTTACCATGTACAGTGGGGGAAATAAGTATTTGATCCCTTGCTGATTTTGTAAGTTTGCCCACTGACAAAGACATGAGCAGCCCATAATTGAAGGGTAGGTTATTGGTAACAGTGAGAGATAGCACATCACAAATTAAATCCGGAAAATCACATTGTGGAAAGTATATGAATTTATTTGCATTCTGCAGAGGGAAATAAGTATTTAATCCCTCTGGCAAACAAGACCTAATACTTGGTGGCAAAACCCTTGTTGGCAAGCACAGCGGTCAGACGTCTTCTGTAGTTGATGATGAGGTTTGCACACATGTCAGGAGGAATTTTGGTCCACTCCTCTTTGCAGATCATCTCTAAATCATTAAGAGTTCTGGGCTGTCGCTTGGCAACTCGCAGCTTCAGCTCCCTCCATAAGTTTTCAATGGGATTAAGGTCTGGTGACTGGCTAGGCCACTCCATGACCCTAATGTGCTTCTTCCTGAGCCACTCCTTTGTTGCCTTGGCTGTATGTTTTGGGTCATTGTCGTGCTGGAAGACCCAGCCACGACCCATTTTTAAGGCCCTGGCGGAGGGAAGGAGGTTGTCACTCAGAATTGTACGGTACATGGCCCCATCCATTCTCCCATTGATGCGGTGAAGTAGTCCTGTGCCCTTAGCAGAGAAACACCCCCAAAACATAACATTTCCACCTCCATGCTTGACAGTGGGGACGGTGTTCTTTGGGTCATAGGCAGCATTTCTCTTCCTCCAAACACGGCGAGTTGAGTTCATGCCAAAGAGCTCAATTTTTGTCTCATCTGACCACAGCACCTTCTCCCAATCACTCTCGGCATCATCCAGGTGTTCACTGGCAAACTTCAGACGGGCCGTCACATGTGCCTTCCGGAGCAGGGGGACCTTGCGGGCACTGCAGGATTGCAATCCGTTATGTCGTAATGTGTTACCAATGGTTTTCGTGGTGACAGTGGTCCCAGCTGCCTTGAGATCATTGACAAGTTCCCCCCTTGTAGTTGTAGGCTGATTTCTAACCTTCCTCATGATCAAGGATACCCCACGAGGTGAGATTTTGCGTGGAGCCCCAGATCTTTGTCGATTGACAGTCATTTTGTACTTCTTCCATTTTCTTACTATGGCACCAACAGTTGTCTCCTTCTCGCCCAGCGTCTTACTGATGGTTTTGTAGCCCATTCCAGCCTTGTGCAGGTGTATGATCTTGTCCCTGACATCCTTAGACAGCTCCTTGCTCTTGGCCATTTTGTAGAGGTTAGAGTCTGACTGATTCACTGAGTCTGTGGACAGGTGTCTTTCATACAGGTGACCATTGCCGACAGCTGTCTGTCATGCAGGTAACGAGTTGATTTGGAGCATCTACCTGGTCTGTAGGGGCCAGATCTCTTACTGGTTGGTGGGGGATCAAATACTTATTTCCCTAAGCAGAATGCAAATAAATTCATATACTTTCCACAATGTGATTTTCCGGATTTAATTTGTGATGTGCTATCTCTCACTGTTACCAATAACCTACCCTTCAATTATGGGCTGCTCATGTCTTTGTCAGTGGGCAAACTTACAAAATCAGCAAGGGATCAAATACTTATTTCCCCCACTGTATGTATACAACTAAATATATTACCATTTGAAATTCTGTAACCAGAAATGGCGATCGCCATCACGGCATAATGTAAGCCACATTGAGCCTGCAAATAGGTGGGAAAATGTGGGATACAAATGCTACAAATAGTAATAATAATAGTTGAATCCTGTGTGACTTTCCTACTGATGTCCCACCACTTCCAAGTGCTTCCCCACTACCAGTGAAAGGAGATAGTAGGCTGGGAGTGATTTTTGCACATCTTCATATTTGTGCCATGTGGCCGCACTGCTGGCACAGCTCTTGGTATGGTATGTATATTTCTTTAGACTCCTGAAGCAGGCGCATAGGCGCCGAAACACAGCTGCTGTGTCGAGTCACTTGATGTTCTTTAATAAAGACATTTTATTGTAAAATACGTCTCCTTTGGTTATTGACAGGGCCAGATCATCCTACTCCTGTCTTTGCTGCACAGCTCTTGGTATGGCACTGAATTGGCATTATGCATTCTTGAAATTGTACTTGTAGCTCTGCAGCTAGACCTGCCTCGGAAAATTTACCCTCAGCCCAAGGAGAGAGGGAAGTTGGCGATTGCTACTTTGGTGGATCCTGTAGGTCCTGAAAAATATCAGAGGGGGCCTCCCTCAGCTCTCTAGGTTGATCTGATTCATCTGGACATACAGTTGGGGGTGTGTGGATTTATTTATTTATTTAAATTATTAAAGTACTTAATACCCACCCCATCACTTAGAGTACAAGGCATACAAACAAACATAATAAACAAACACAATTACAATAAAATATAAGTTTAGACCCCAGCACACATTAAACTTTCATTATACACTAAGCACATCCTCAAATGCCTGTCTAAAAAGGTGAGACTTAAGGTCCCTACATGTATCAAATGCAGTGCCAAAGAAAAAGTGTTTCACAAAATGGGCAGCACAAACCGAGGGAACAATGTAAGCGTCATGAAGACAGGATTGAATCTGTCTAAAACAAGAATATGGTTGTAACATAGGAAAAAAAAGAGATGGAACGGGCAATTTGGGAACAAAATAGGAAAAGTCTTACAAAAATGTAATGAGTAAGAACAGAAACTTACTATAAACATCTAGCCTGGCAGTGCAGGAGACTATCCCAGCCTCATTCTTAGCAGACACAGTGTACCAACCAGCATCTTCTTTTGTAGTTCCTTGTATCAGCATGCAAATATAGCCATAGTTGTCCTGGTGCATGCTGAGGAAAAATAAATAAAAGTCAGAATGTAAATCATAATGAAACAGAAACTGTGCCCCAAAAGGTGCCCATTTACTGAGCTACATTAGCTGTTAACATGGGTGCTGCATTAATCGTTAACGAGGTTTCTTAGCAGTTAGTGCTCAGTATTCTCCGTATTAACAGATAAGCCAGAATGGGGTGGGGAATAGTGAGGGACTGAACCTTACAGTTAATGCAGCAGATAACATGGCGCAATTATAACTTAGGCATTCACACATTCCAATCAAAGCAATCAACAACAGCATCACTTTATAATAATAAATACTTTACTACATACATCTGAATGAGAGGCAAATCATTGTCACAGCTTTATTAATAGCATCATAATTTTTATAGCATGCAACTGCAAGTGGGGTGTGGACCTGAAGAGGCATGAGCAGGTCATGGGAGTGTCATGCACATGCTTGCAATTAGGTGCAAGCATTTATCCCAGCCACTGAGCTAGCCTAAGCGCTTGCATCTAAAGTTGAACGTGTGACTGCGGGCTTATGCTAGTATTCTATAATGACAATTGTGCAGACAACTGCCAATATAGAATTCCTGCTCAGTGCGCAATATCCTGGCGCCAAACTTTAGGCACGCTATAGAAAATTAACCCCTTGATGCGCATTATTTTAACTTAGGTCCCATTTTATGCAATGTAACGTAGTTACTAATAATGTGCATTAACAGCACAAAGGTGCAGTAAGATGGCCTTTTACAGAGTGGCGGTAAGCCCAATGTGGGCTTACTGCTCGCTCTTTCGGGACTGTTGCCAGCCTAACGCGGCCGCCGGTGGTAGTCCCGGCCCGAGCGTGCGCTATTTCCGGGGAAAAAAGAAAACCCTCGGAAATGGCTTGCACCGTGGTAACCCAGCAGTAATCGGGCATCGCCAGACGCTGCCCAGTTACCGCTGGATTAGTGCGGGAGCCCTTTTTGCCACCACAATGGGTGGCGGTAAGGGCTCCCCGTCGCATGGCCATGCGAGAGACTGGGCTGGGCCGGGGCAAGGCCGCCCCGGGGCCCTGCCCCCGCCCCCCCTCACCGAGGTCGCCGCTGATCCCCCTCCACCCGCCCCTCTCCGTCCGTCACCGGGCCAGGCCCCCCGCAGCTTGGTAAAAGGGTCCTTCTAGCTCTAAAGCGCCATTTACTTGTGTGTCTGACTTTGGAAATAGTACTCCAATGACCTGATTCAGTGCAAGTTTTTTCCCCACTGACACAGAAAAGGAGAAAAGCAAGGCCTTCTTGCTATATGGCTTCAGAAATGTCAGTCCCATTTTACAATGCTGCAGTAAACGTTTTCTGTTACTTTGCATTAGGTGCACACACAGCATCTCCCCATATCATTAATACAAAGACAATATGCTTACAACATATTAAAATGCATTGCAAATCATGTGGATGCATTTAACACCATCTGTTAGAGGTGGTGTGAACTGCTCTGTGTTATTTAAGCGGCACCTAGATTTAGGCGTGGTATATAGAATACACTTAGTTGATATCCCAGCGCCTAACTATGTGAATCCATTTACACCATGGCGTAAATCTTGGTGCGTAGATTTAGGCGCACTGGACCATATTCTATAACTATGCAAGTAAATTTTAGAATGCCCATGAAATGCCCATTTCCCTGTCCCTTTTTGGCCGCGCGCGTTACAAGTTAGGCGCACTGTGTTACAGAATACGCTTAGTAAGTTGTGTGTGTAAATTCTAATTATTGCCAATTAGTGCTCATTACTGCTTAAGTGCTGTTATCAAAGCCGACTGGCTTGTTAAGCCAATTATCTGCACTGTTACAGAATACGCTTGGATTTCGGCGCGGATCTCTAGGCATGCTATATAGAATTCAGGGTTAAGAGTCCACATGCTGTAAGTTACTCTATATTAACTGTAAGGTGCAGTCCATCCATCATTCCATGCTATGTAGTTTACATAGGAATCAGCATGTTCTAAAGTGTCAAAGCTCTGCATTAATTGTTAGTGTGGGCTAATTCCTTTATTAACCGCTTAACACACTTTAGTAGAGGAGGCTCTTCATGGGGTGTTCAGAGGATATAATCCCCCCCCCCCCCCCCCCCCCGAGCTACGTTATATGCTAGTCATAATAATTTAAGACCCTACCTCACTCTGTCTGTGCTGTAAGTGATTGAATCATTTTCTTTCTTCCAGAATATCTGAGGGGGTGGGGTCCCAGAGACACGGCACTCCAATCTCACAGGGTACCCTTCCGCCACCCCTGTGTTTTGCAGCTTCTCTACAAACACAGGGGGCTTGTGTGCATCTTTAGCTGCGCGAACAGGAAAAATAGAATAGATTCAATTATTTTTATAACATAGTCTGTATGTATTCTGTTGCAGATACAGCTGATCAGAACTTTTCTCTGTTTAAATGTTGACATGGCTGATGTGGGGTTTCAGACAGTGATCAAACAAGGCATCCTATATAATAATTCTCACCTCCAACGTTCGAATGTGCCTGGGACCGTGCCTCCCTCGGAGGTGGTCTGCTAGGCAGGCAGGCACTGACGTCAATGACAGCTGATTCCGAGGCAACTTGAGGAGTAGGGAAACATGCGGAGCGTGTTTCCCTACTCCTCCTCCTGCCTCAGAATTAGCTGTCACCCCCGTGTTACGGCCCCCTGGACCCCCCTTCCGTGACCCTGTCGACCCCCCCTCGCCGCCGTTGTCAACTACCTGTGCTGATGGGGGACCCAAACCCCCGACAGCCAAAGTCCTGTTCTGCCCTTCGCGCTTTGGTTCCTCAATGATCTTCTCTTCAAGTTTCTGTGCATGCGACAGAACGTCAGACGCACGCACAGAAACTTGAAGAGAAGATCATTGAGGAACCAACGCAGCGAAGGGCAGAACAGGACTTCGGCTGTTGGGGGTTTGGGTCCTCCGTCAGCACAGGTAGTCGACAACGGCGGTGGGGGCGGTTTTCGGCAGGAAGAGGGGGGTCCAAGGGGCCATAACACGGGGGCGGGGGAGTTTGAAAACGGAGGGAGAGCACACTGTGGAACACCGAGGGACGGTGGGGGATTGCCTGCCTAGCGCCCGTTTCATTGGTTACAGAAACGGGCCTTTATCCTAGTTTTAGATATAATTCAAACTTGGAACGTCCACCAATGAAGTGGTTACTTGAGCTAGTATGTTACATGGCTATGGGGTCTTGTTACACATCTATTATTCGATAATGTGTCCTCTGTGATCAGAGGAACATTCTGGAGTCCTTATTCCTAATCCAAACCTTCATACACTATGAAGTACTTATTTATTTATAAATAAAATCTTGTATCCCACCTATCTACAATTCTAGGCAGCTTACAATTAAAAAGATACATAATCAAATACATAAAAATCAAAATGCAAACAATAAAAACAATAAAAAAAATGTACACCTGCCTTTACAAAATAAATTCTCAAACAAAACTATTGTTGCATTTACCTAAAACCATCAATTAAATATTTGCCTTCTAAGGGAAAATCTGTTGGAAAAAATAAGCCTTTAACTGCTTTTTAAAGGTCAGAAGAGATGGAATAGGGTGTAAAGCGAGGGGTAAGGTATTCCACAACACTGCAAACTGCAGTATGGCTGGCAAGCTGGGGTTATTTTATTGTCCAGGAGTCTTGGGCTGCCAAGCCATGGCCTAATACCTCCAGGCTGTCACCTGCCCAGGCAGAAAGCCCCTCTTGGGGTCCTCCCCCATTCAAACCCCCCTAATCCTAAGCAGCAGCAGTGGCTAGAAAAATAGATGAACAAATCAAGCTAAAAGTAAAACAGCAAAATAACTCTCCTGTTTACTAAGCTGCGCTAGTGGCTGCCGTGTGCTAGTGCCAACACATCCCATTCATTTTGAATGGGCTGTGTCGGCATTGCCACGCAGCTTAGTAAACGGGGGAGGGGGGGGGGGGTTATTTTGCTGTTTTACTTTTAACTTGATTTGTTCATCTATTTTCTAGCCACTTTTCTTAATACTATTACTCTCCCCCCTTTCATTTTTCCAGACTCAGTCTCCTTCCTATTCCCCCTTCCCTTCTGCCTTCATCATTTCCTCCAGCTTCTATCCCCTCCCCTTCTTTATCCCTGCAGTTTACTACTACTACTACTACTATTTAGCATTTCTATAGCGCTACAAGGAGTACGCAGCGCTGCACAAACATAGAAGAAAGACAGTCCCTGCTCAAAGAGCTTACAATCTAATAGACAAAAAAAATAAAGTTTCTTACCTTTTCCTTCCACCCCTCTCCCCTTCTTTCCCCTTCCTCCTATTTCCCAACAGCAACTACGTGAACCTGGTAATTTTAATTATTTTTGCATGCTATAAGCTGGCACTATTGTACTGTTCAATGCAAACATACGACATGGTGATTACAGAATCCAAACAGTAGTGAGCTGTGACACACAAGACATGTACCTGCAACAATGAGCTCCAGGCTGAAGGAGTTCTGACCAGCACGGTTGGTGGCAACACAGGAGTAGATTCCTGCGTCCCTGGCTGTGACTGGTTCTATGATCAGAGAGTGAACACCATTCTCACGCACCAGCATCTTGTGAGAGCTATCCGGACGAACTGGTCTGCCATTGAGTTGCCAGCTCAAATCAGGAGTTGGTAGTCCGCTGACCTTGTGTAAAAAATTTAAAAAGGGAAAGAAAGTGATACCAGATTGTATTTTTGAAAGAGTAAACAAAGACTAGAGGACATACCATTAAATTGCATAGCAATACTTTTAAAATAAATAGGAAATGTTTGTTTTTTTTAATTCAGTGCATAGTTACTGTATATACTCAACTATAAGCAGAGTTTTGGGGGCCTAAAAATTTGAAAAATTGGGATCTCGGCTTATAGTTGAGTCAGCGTACATTCCTGCACTTCCTTCCTCCCTCCCCCCCCTGCACTGGCCAGCATGTCTTTCTCTTCCTCCTCCTCCCCCCCCCCCCCCCCCCCCCACCGTGACTGGCATTTCTTTTTACCGCTACTCAGGCAGTGCTGGGACAGGTCCAATTTCTAGGTGCCTCTGCCACTCCCTCCCTCCGTGGTGACCGGCATTTCTTCTTATTGTACCGCCTCTGATGCTACTGCTGATACCAAAAGTATGGCAACTGCTAACTAGGCTTGGTGCGGGGCCTTGTGCATCTGCGCATGCTTAAGGCCTGCTGGCTCCTGGTGGGATCGAACAGGTCTTGAGTATGTGCAGATGCTCAAGGCTCCTCACTGGCCCAGCTTTCAGTTACGGTACTTCAACGTTTCTCCTTACCGGTAGCGGTGGGGGAGGGGGGAGAGAAAGATGTGCCAGTCACTGCAGGGGGAGGGAGTGACAGATGCACCTGGAAAACTTATTGGACCTCTCCCTGCACTGCCTGAGTAGGTTTTAAACTGGGCCCACTGTATGTACATAAGGATGGGAAATCTTGAGTGTGATAGGACTTAGGGTACTAAGAAGGACCATTTTAGGAGCCTCTCTCATGGAAGTCAATATTCAGTGAGACTTCTTCTACAGCAAGTGTCCAATACTGAACTAGAAGGACCAACCAGAGCAAAGGATATATATATATATATATATATATATATATAGAGAGAGAGAGAGAGAGAGAGAGAGAGAGAGAGAGAGAGAGAGCGCAGAGGCAGTAGCCCTACTTCCGTCTGTCACCATGACACTTTCAGTCAGTCCATAAGCAGCAGCATTGATATTAACTGTTGCATAAGTGGCACATCAAGACAGTGTATCTTTGTGCTCATCTGAAACAGCTAAAATATGCCATGCTAATTTTTCTACTACAGTGGGAGGGAGGAACAGAGTTTTAAGTTTAAGTTAGGAAAGAAAACTGTGGTTCCTCTTTTGGTTTGAAAGTGCCGCTGCCTGACTTTTTTTTTAATATCTTTCTTTGAACCTTTGTGTGACTACTAGAACCTAATTTCACTTAATTGTGACTCAGAAAAAAAAGTGTCATCCTGAGTGGGAGTGGGAATTTAAGATGTCCTGTAAGACTTGTAAAATTAATCTCTCTTATAATGAGATGACTGTGTGGCTCTTGTAAGACTGGATATGTAGGGGGGAAAAAGGGGGGGGAGGGGGGAAGGGGGGAAAAAGGGGGGGGGAGGGGGGAAGGGGGGACCCGCCCCCCACCAAACCCAACTTCCCACTACAGAGCAAGGGACTCATGTCCCTATCTCCTACTACCTGTCACACTTGTGGTGGAAACTGTGACCACTTCTAAACTCACCAAAACCCTACTTGTATCCACATATTGGTGCCCCCTTCACCCATAAAGGCTATTGTAGTGGTGTACAGTGTGTGTGTGTGTGTGTGGGGGGGGGGGGGGGGGGGGAGTAAGTGGGTTTGGATGGATTTTAGAGGGCTCAGGGGATAAGATAAGGGAGCAAACGTGAGATATGTACCTGGGAGCATTTTTATGAAGTGCACAGAAGTGCCCTCTAGGGTGTCCCATTGCTCTCCTGGGATGTCTGGAGGGCCAGCCTACTAAAAATGTTGGCTCCTCCTACGGCCTAATGTCATGAATCTCTACATTTTGCACTTATTTGAAATGGACCAAAAACCAAAATGTCCAAAGCACAAAACTTGTTCGAGACAGTATTTTTGAAGAAAATGACCTTCTTTCCTATTCAGAGTTTGGACATTCAAAATCAGATTTAGACATCATATCGAAAATGCCCCTCATAGTAACCTATAAAACTTTCTAAGTCTATGTGTTTTGAATATATGTCTCTTAGTGTAACTAGATTTTCAGAAAGCTTTTGATAAAATTCCTCATAAGACATGCCTGAGAAAATTAAAAAGTCATGGGAACGGAGGTAACGTTCTGTTGTGGATTGAGAAAATGGAGAGTAGTGTTAAATGGACAATTCTCTCAATGAAGAAAGATGAATAGTAGAGTGCTGCAAGAATCTGTACTGGTGCTTTTTAACATATCTATAAATGCTCTGGAAACGGGAACAATAGGCAAGGTGATCAAATTTGCAGATGACATGACGTGAAATTACATGTGCATTGTGAGAAATTGCAGGGGGGTCTTCTGAGGATATAAAAATGGGCATCCAAATGGAAGACACAATTTAATGTGGATAAGTGCATAGTAATGCACATTGGGGTAGCAAATTATAGCTACATGATGCTAGGTTCCACGTTAGGAGATACCACTGAGGAAAAGGATTTAGGTGTCATCATGGACAATATGTTAAAATCTGATGCTCAGTGTGTGGTGGTGGCCAAAAAACAAACAGAGTGATAGGAATTATTAGGAAAAGAATATAGAATAAATCAAAGAATATCCTAATGCCTTCATATTGCCCATGGTGAGACCACACCTTGAGTATTATGTGCAATTCTGTTCGCCACATCTAAAAAAAAGGATATAGTGGAATTGGAAAAGGTACAGAGAAGGGCAACCAAAATGATTAAGGGGATGGAAGGACTGTCATATGAGGAAAGGCTAATGAAGTTAGGCAGTGCCGTAGCGAGGGTGCCTGACACCCGGGTGGGTCGCAGCTGCGTACCCCCCCTGGGTGCAGCGCACGGTGCCCCCCCCTCCGAAACACACCCTACCTTTCAGCGGGGGGGGGGGGGGGGGGGGGGGGGAGGCGGGAGGGCCGATCCGCCCCCAGTGCACGTCACTGGGAGCTGCGTCGGTTCTGCTGCTTCCCTGCTTTCTCTGCCCCGGCACAGGAAGTAACCTGTTCCGGGGCAGAAAGAGCAGGGAACCAGCGAGCCGACACCCCCCCCAGCGCGTGCACCCGGAGCAGACAGCCCACCGCCCCCCCTTCCTACGCCACTGAAGTTAGGGATCTTCAGCTTGGAGAAGAGATGGCTGAGAGGAGATTTGATAGAGGTCTATAAAATCCTGAAGGAGTGAAACGGGTAAATGTGAATTAATTGTTTACTCTTTCAAAAAGTACAAAAACTAGGGGACATAGAACATAACGTAAGAATAGCCATAATGGGTTAGGCAAATGGTCCATCTAGCCTAGTATCCGATTTCCACCAGTGGCCAATCCAGGTGACAAGTACCTGGCAGAAAGCCAATTAGTAGCAAAGTTCCAGGCTACCAATCCCAGGACAAGCAGTGGCTTACCCCATATCCATCTCAATAACATTCTATGGCAGTGGTTGCCAAACCTGATCCTGGAGGCACCCCAGCCAGTCAGATTTTTAGGATAGCCACAATGAATATTCATGAGAGAGATCTGCATGCAGTGGAGGCAATGTATGCAAATCTCTCTCATGAATATTCATTGTGGCTAGCCTGAAAATCTGACTGGCTGGGGTGCTTCCAGGACCAGGTTTGGGAACCACTTGACTATGGACTTTTCCTCCAGGAACTTGTTCAAACCTTTTTTAAACCCAGATATGCTAACCATCGTTACCACATCCTCTGGCAATACGTTCCAGAGCTTAACTATTCTTTGAGTGAAAAAATATTTCCTTCTATTTGTTTTAAAACTATTTCCATGCAATTTCATTGAGTGTCCCTTGGTCTTTGTACTTTTTGAATGACTGAAAAATCGATTCACCTCCACCTGCTCCACACCACTCAGGATTTTGTAGACCTATCATATTCCCCCTCAGCTGTCTCTTTTCCAAGCTGAAGAACCCTAACCTCTTTAGCCTTTCTTATATGGGAGCAGTTCCATCCCCTCTTATCATTTTGGTTGCTCTTCTTTAAACCTTTCTAATTCCGCTATATCTTTTTTGAGGTATGGAGACCGGAACTGAACACAATACTCAAGGTGAGGTTGCACCATGAAGCAATACAGAGGCATTATAATATTTTGGTCTTATTTAGCATTCCTCTCCTAATAATTCCTAGCATCCTGTCTGCTTTTTTGGCTGCCGCCGCCACACACTAAGCAGAAGATTTCAGCATATTGTCAACAGTGACATCTAGGTCTTTTTTTCTTGAGTGATAACTACTAAAGTGGATTATTCTTCCCAATGTGCATCACTTTGCATTTGTTTACATTAAATTTCATCTGCCATTTGGATGCCCAGTCTTCCAGTTTCCTAAGAGTTTCCTGCAATTTTTTAGAATCCGTATGCATTTTGACACTCCATGAAATTACATGGTAGCACATCTAGAAAGGAAAGCAGAAAACATTTTTTCCCTAGAACTCTTTGCCGGAGCATTTACACCTCTGGAGTCCTTATTTTGACCCCTCCTCCAACTCCCCTGAAAGATGTGCTGAGGGAACAAAAAATCATTTCATGGATAGGACAGACAGGAAACTCTTACTCCAAGGTTAAACCTGTCAGTGACCTCTCTGCTAAGGTTTGCCCTTATCACGTGCACCTGTCCAGCCTCCTTGAAACCCAAAAACATCGCCTCCATGCCATGACTGAATGCCAGGACACTGCTGCCGGGTCTACCAGTAAATACTCCTTTGGGTACTATTTCTCTGTAACAGACTTTGCTCCAACACAGCATTTTCAGTGGGATTTGGAAAATTTGTTCTCATAAAGCAGAATGTTATGACAGGATTTTTAAATTATAGTGGAATTTGCTCTGTAATATCCAGAAAGGCTTGAACTGTGCCCTAGTAACGCACAAACAAGCCATTGAAGGGAATACAAGAAAAATGTTTTGGCCAGTGGAAGCTCATTTTATCTGAGTGTTGTTTGATGGTTAACAGTATTGGTGCTGGCTGGTAGTGAATGCAAACAGTCTGTATAGATTTTCTGTTTAAAATGGGGAACTTATAGGATACTATGAGGGTATAACAAGGCAGTGTTCTATACAGTCAAGTCACTCCAAGACATTCACATATGTGGTAATAAGCATCGACACTCAATGTAGTTTCTAAGACACATGCTGAAATGCTGCTACTGTTCCTGCTCTGCCCTTCTTTATTCCTGGAAGTGCCTATACCTATGCTAGAGTATGAACAAGTGAGAACTGCAATCAATAAAAATTACACTAAATTAGAAAAACTAGGTGTTTGCAAAAAAACAAACAAAAAAAAAAAACCAAAACAAACAAACAAAAAATCCTCTCAAAGCATGTTACAATCAGCTAAAACCGTTCTCACCAACAAATTCTTTTGAAACAGGGGTATCATACCAAACCTTCCACAAAACATTTGCAATTACCATGGCTTAATGTGGAATTTTACTGCACAGTAGCTGCAAATTGAACTCAGCAGCTAGTGGGGGCGTACCCACTATTTTTTCTTGCAGGTCATTTGTTAACATTCAGGTTAACACATGGTACCTGCTCCGGGTTAACATGGAAACACTTACCGCCGGATTCTATATGACGCAACTTAGGTTATGTGCGCAAATCATGTTAAATTCTGGATTTGCATGTGCAACTTAATTAGCTATCTAGCCAATTAGGGTCAATAATTGTCAATTAACAATTCATACTAATTGGCATTTTTTTTTTTAGAATTTACACGTATTCTTTAAAGCGATGCTCATAAATTCTAATGCACATAACTGAAAAGGGGGGTGGCCATGTGTGTGAAATCTGTATGGAATGGGCAGGTAATGGGAGTTTGTAAAATCTATGTGTGTTATAGAATTGAGGTGTCAGCATTTACACCAAAGTTTTACTTGGTGTAACTTCCCTCAATTAAATTTAGGCACACGGATGGCTGCTTGGCGTATTCTATAAACTGTGCCCAAATTTAGGTGTATTCTATAATGTACCCCTAAATCTAGTGTAGTTTATAGAATACACCTAGGCGTATTTTTTTCAGCGCCAGTTTTTTAGGCGTGATATGTAGAATCTAGCCCTTAGTGCCTCCTGTTTAAGAGGTGGTAAGTGGCTCCACATTAAATCTTTGTCAGGCATTTAGGGGAAGATCCTACATATAGTGCCTAAAAAATCGGCGCAGAAATCAATGCCTACAAGCGTATTCTGTAAACAGTGCCTGGATTTAGGCTCGGTATATAGACTATGCTTAGTTGATATATCAGCACTTAAACTTACGTGCCTCCATTTACACCAATGAAAATGTGGAGTAAATCCCAGCGCGTAGATTTAGGTGCACTGGGCCATATTCTATAAATACCCATGTAAATTTCCAAATGCCCACAAAATGCCCATTTTCCTGCCCATAACCATGCCCTTTTATGCTCGCATGCGTTAAACTTAGGCGCACTGCATTACAGAATATGTTTTGCGAGTTGTGCACATAAATTCTAATTATTGCCAATTAGTGCTCATTATTGCTCGTTAAGAGCTGTTATCAACGCTGATTAGCTTGTTAAGCCAATTAAGTTATGCGCATTATTATAGAATCCTTGGATTTCGATGCCAATCTGTAGGAGCGCTATACAGAATCTGGGGGTTAGTTCGAGTTAAGTGCAGTGTGTTAACTAGTAAACACATTCCATACCCACTCTCTGCCCATGCTACACCCCCTGACAGCACAAGCATTTAGGGCTAGATTCTGTAAATGGCATCTAAAATCTAACGTGCACAGGCAAAAAGGGGTGTGGAAAAGGGCATTTCGTAGGCGTTCCAAAATCTGCATGCATTGTTATAAAATATGGACTGGTGCGAGTAAATCTACGAGCAGGGATTTACACTAGCTTTTCGTTGGCATAAACGGATGCACATAGATTCAGTCACATAAACTACACCTAAGCATATTCTAAAAACCACGTGTAGATTTACGCACAGTATTTAGAATACCCTTAGGCGTAATTGCCTATTGCATGTTAATTTTAGGCGCCATATATAGAATCAGTCCCGAAGGAGGGAATTTCTATAAATGGTGCTCAAAAATGTGCACTGAAAAAAAATCATGGCTAAGTGCTATTCTATAAAAACTGTGTGCTGATTCCCGTGCCTATCTTTGGGCGCCAGACTTGTGCCTGCTCAAACCTGGTGTAAATGCTGGTGCCCAAGATAGGCACACTGAGGCAGTATTCTATAACTATGCACATAACTTTTTACCGCCCCTGACATGCCCATGCCCCTCCCACGGCCATGTCCCTTACTCTCTTACCTATCTGTATGTTCCATCTTTGCTTATACCCTTCACTATCAATTAAAATGCTCTATTACGTATTGTGTTGACATTGTAAGCAGTACACTATAATCTATTATGAGTTAAATCCAAGGATACTTTGAATGTTGTTTTCACATGAGCATAACATTAAAGTATATATAGTTATTAACCAGACCTCAATACTACCACTCCTGGTCTAACACCTCCTCGGGTGTAAAAGAACCTTTTTTTCAAAAGGATTCCAGGAAACTGTGTGGAGTCAGTCTTATCATAGGTCCTGTTTTATCTGCCCCCAATGTAAACATCAATGAAAAAAACTCCTACTGAGAAAAACCATTCATGTTTCACTGTTGGTCAAATTAAATTTCTACACCCTGTGAAAACACATTACTTCAGCTATCTTTTACACCTGAGGAGGTGTTAGACCAGGAGTACTGAGGTCTGGTTAATAACTGTATATACTTTAATGTTACGCTCATGTGAAATATCCTTGGATTTAACTCATAATAGATTATAAAGAACCAGGGAACCCTTATAAAAGGAAAAATAGAGAGGTAAGTAGTATACTATGCCATACTTTGTATTGTTATTTCAATATTTTTACTGCTGTAATTGATTGACTATTGCTCATGTTTGATCTATTCTTGCTGTACACCGCCTTGAGTGAATTCCTTTAAAAAGGCGGTAAATAAATCCTAATAAATAAAATAAATTTACTGTTTTCAGGTTTACCTCACTTATTGTATTTATGCTTATTCTTGGTTACCTTTCTATTGTTAGGCTGTTAACAAAATTGTAAGTACCACCTTGGGTGAATCTCCACAGAAAGGTGGTTAATAAACCCCAATAAATAAATAAATTAAACTCTGAATTTCCAAATTATTCTAATGAATATCAATGCGATATTAGTATAAAATAGAGATAGTGTATGTGCATCTCTCTCATGAATATTCGTTAGGGCTAATCTGAAAACAGGTCTGGTTTGCAGCCTTTCAGGATTGTAGTTTGACACCCCTGGGGTAGTGGATATTGGAATAGCTTCTTGCTGCAGGTGGTGGAAGCCAGAACAGTAACAGAATTCAAGAAGGCCTACAGCAACGTTTTCCAAATCTGTCTTGGAGGACCCACAAAATGTTGGATTTTTAGGATATCCACAATTAATATGAATGCAATGTAGGCAGTGCATGCAAATCTCTCTCTCATGAATATTCACCTTCATGTGTTAACTAGCAGGCCTAAACTAACTGGCTAGTGTTGGCGGCATTACCACACTACATGCATATTCAGCACCACTATCTATACAGATAGCAGTGAGTGCTTAACTTAATCCACTGACCGCACTGGCTGGAAATCCAGCCCTGTATTTCTTTGTAACAAATAGAGAGACACAAGACTGAAAACCGTAGTGCCTAAGCCTTCATGAGGCCCCTTTTGACTAGAACAGTTATCCTCAGCAAGGGAAGGGGACACAAAAATTACTATAAAAGTTTAAAGTTGTGGAAAGATAGTTTTGAAGAAGGATATAACCACTGCAGCTGAGAAATTTTTCTAGATAATTTCAATCCTCATGAAAAAAAAATTAGGCTGTTTAGTAACCAAAATAATCTTTATCTTTCTTGCTTTTAGTTATCCAACTCTGAGCAATAGCTTGTGAGTTGCAAGCTCATTATTCAAGAAACAGTTCCCCAGGAGCGAACTGACAGTGATCTGGGCCCCCAGGCAGAAAGGGGTCATTAGGCCCCCACCTCTGATTCCAGCACCCTCCCTGCACACTACAGCCCCCCCCAGCCTACCTTGAAGGGCCCTGGTGGTCTAGTGGCCTCTTTGGGGGGCAGGAAAGAGCTCCACTCTTTTCTGCCCACCACCACAGATCTACCCAGCGCCGCCGCTTCCTGCATCAGTCTCGCAAGACTGCCACAGGAAGTCTAGGCAGTCATTTTGAAGATGCGGCGGTGCTGGACAGAGCAGCGCAGCGGGCAGGAAAAAGTGTGTGTGTGTGTGGGGGGGGGGGGGGGGGGGTTCCTGCCTTGGAAAAGGTAACTAGACGAACAGGGTCCTTCAAAGTAGGTTCAGGGGGCTATAGTGTGTGTGGGGGGGGGGGGAAGAGGGGCACTAGGCCCTCCTAGACCCTCTGGTCCTTCGGGCACTG
This sequence comes from Microcaecilia unicolor, assembly GCF_901765095.1. Classification (NCBI taxonomy): domain Eukaryota; kingdom Metazoa; phylum Chordata; class Amphibia; order Gymnophiona; family Siphonopidae; genus Microcaecilia; species Microcaecilia unicolor. The sequence goes on from NC_044032.1 coordinate 593,156,579, forward strand.
CCCAGTTACTCATATGGTCAATCTGGCCCTGCAGTGTTCTTACCTTGCAGTCCATTCTGCAGAGCTTCCCTTCCTGAACAATCAAGTCTCCAGGGGCCTGCAAGAAATGAGGTCGGAAAAATCGCTCTTGGATTGGTTCATTTTCATCTCCGCTGTCTCTTGATCGAGATCGAGGTCTAAAAAAAGAAGTGACATTTAAGATTTGCTCACAATTCCTCCCTATCAACTCTTGGCATTAATTTTGTTGGGTGACTGGCAGCCTCTCTGGTTCAATCATTTGGTGCAACTCCTCAGCCAGCACAGGATACTCTCCCTCAGAGAGGAAGAGGTAGAGGAAAATCTGAGTGATTGCTCAGGAACCCCATGCTTGGGGAGGGGCCATACTCGTACAGCAGTTCCATGCCCTGCAATTGACTAGATTGATCATTCATGACAGATCCTTCCCCCTCCCTCCTTCCTTCCTATCCTCCTTCCTGCTGGCAAGAGGCATAAAATGGCAGCACCTCCTCACTTCTGTTTAGGCCTTGAGCTTTTGCATCCCTGGTTTCACACAGGGAGGGGCTGAAGCAGTGGCGTTCCTAGGGGCGCTGACACCCGGGGCGGATCGCCGATGCGCCCCGCCCCCGGGTGCAGCATCCCCCCCATGCAGCGCGATCCCCCTGGTGAAAGGACACCCCCCCACCCCATCAAAAGAACCCCCTCCCCCCCGGGTGCACGCCGCTGGAGGGGTGCCGCGCGCCGGTCAGCATCGTTCGTTTCCATGCTCCCTCTGCCCCGGAAGAGGAAGTAATCTGTTCCGGGGCAAAGGGAGCATGGAAACGAACGACACTGACCGGCGCACGGCACCCCCCCCAGCGGCATGCACCCGGGGCGGACCATCCCCACCCCCCCCCCCTTGGTACGCCACTGGGCTGAAGACAAGAGACAGGAAAAAAAGAACCAGTGGAAGAGAAGACAGAGACAAAAGATCTCTCTCTTTCTCTTTCACACTCACTAGTGGGCATTTTTTCCTTTGGCGGCAATTAGTAGGTGTGTCCTTTTACTCTGAAAATTGGTGTGAAATCCAGAGGTATAAAGTACTCACATTCCCAGAACTGGATAATGTTTTGTGAAAATTATATGGAGAGGGGTCCAAGCAAGCATTGATTACTGTGAGGTGCAGGGAGGGAGAGGGGTGGTTAAGGGAGGGCATGTTTATTGTTAAAATTACTGGAAACGTGGTGCACTGAAATGTACACTATTATACAATTGAATAAAAATAAAATAATAATAATGCCCCTGCAGACTATGCAATAATGTGGGCAATTTAACATTTATGCTTTATGGGGGTAATTTTCTAACACTCTCTCAAGTGGGTGCTCATAAAATTACACTGGAGAGGAACCAAACTCAGTACAAAGCCAAAGGAAAATATGTAAAATCAATAATCCTACAGTAGAACATATCTATACATCAATCTTAGATTTTTAAATGAAATACAGTGCAATCCGCTTAAGTGCAAGGGTCTGGGACCAAAGAAATACATGCAGTTAACCGGAGCATGCACTTAACCGTTGTGACCCAAAGAAGCTTGACTTCTTGCAGCTGTACGTGCAGGACGTCAGACTCAGAAACAGAGCGAAGCCTTGCGCCAGAAGAGGACCTCGGCTGGCGGGGGTTAGGGCCCCCCACCAGCAAAGGTAGGTGACGGTGGGTTGATGGTGGGAGGGGGGGTCGAGAGGGTCGTCGGCAGGGGGTCCAGGGGCAAATCTACGGGGGCCCAGGCCATACTGGCTATGCCACTGGCAGCAGCCCTGCAGTATGTCCCACCCCTAGCGTGCCATCATATCTGGCGTTGCAAAAATATGGGTGGCGTTAAGGGCTCCCACCTAAAATGGCCAACAGCAAGTGCTTTACTTGCTGCATGGCCATTTCCTGCAGGAAATAAAGACTTCCCTTTTACCCGATGCGGTAAAAGGGGGCCTCAGCACACGTGAAAAACACACGCCGATGGCAGCGCAGGTTCCCTTTTGCCGTAGCTTGGTAAAAGGGGCCCTAAATGTGCAATGATTAAATAAGTTCTGTATGGACGAACAATTGACCCGTTATTGAGTATCGATGATTAATTCATAAAATTACACTGACATACACATAAGGGCTGTACCGAATATTTGGATCCTTAGTACCCCAAATGCATTAGTCAGGATTCGGTACAGCCCTAATACACAGGTGCGTAAAACTAGACATGTGGAAGACCATTTTCAAAAGGACGTCCACGTCAGAATCGAGACATCCTGATTATAACGTTAAAAAAAGGCTCCCCCCATCTTAGAACCATTTTCAAACTAGAAATGTGCTGCAATTTTGTTTCAAAATAAATGAGAATGTCCAAACTGAACAGCCATTTTACATACTGAAACATCCAAATTCTGAATACCAAAAATCCATGGCCAAGGACGTCTATCAGCCAGTATTTTTACAGAAATAGTCACACAGATGTCCTTGCAGAGCAAACGGGCAGCCTACTGGTCAATGCAATGGACTGTAAACCAGGCCACCCAGATTCTATATAGCGCTGTGCGCTGCAATTGCCGCAGATTCTATAACAATTTGCGTAACTTAACAAGCTTAACAAGCTGAGTGCTAATAACAGCACAAGAAATAATGAGCACTAATTGGTACTGATTTGAATTTGCATGCACAACTCGCTAAGAGTATTCTGTAACAAAGTGCGCAGGCAAAAAGGGGCAGGGAAATGGGTGTTTCATGGGTGTTCCAAAAATTAAAGACGTAGTTATAAAATATGGCCCTGTCTGCTTAAATCTCCGCTTCGGGATTTATGCTATGTTTTTGTTGGTTTAAATGGATGCGCATAGTTTTAGGCGCTGAAATATCAACTAAGCTTATTCTATAATTGGCGCCTAAATCTAGGTGCCGATTGTAGAATAAGCTTAGTCGGAACTGATTTCAGTGCTGATTTTTTAGGTGCCATTTATAGAATCTCCCCTAAATGTGCAAAAGCATTGCAGAAGGTCTCCTCTCAGTGCAGATTAACCAGAGAGGGAACTATTAAAGAGCGAAGGTGTAACTGCACGAGTGAGATGATAGGGAATTAGATGAGTGGCAAGATGTTATAGTTGGGCTGTATGGAGTGAATGATGGATCAAAACCAGAATCATACATTTCACCTGAGAAGATATGAGCAATTAGTTCAAATCAAAATCTACAGTGGGGTTGCAGGATCACATTTGTGTGCCCCATACATCAGTTTAGTAGCAGTATTTTGAATGATTTGAAAGTAACGTAACTATGTTTAGGGAAAGGGAAATGGGACTTGATAAACCGCCTTTCTGAGGTTTTTGCAACTACATTCAAAGCGGTTTACATATATTCAGGTACTTATTTTGCACCGGCAACCCAGTATAAAGTGTATTGAAATAACTGATTTTTGAAATAACTATGGAGTGTAACAAAATGTTGAGATCCCGAGGAGATAAAGATCTAATGGCCCCAAACCTTGCAGCATGTAATGAATGAGACTTTTAACCACATAAGGACAAATTCTTATTGCCATATGCACACACAAATTTACAATCTGTATACCTGTATGTATTCCATGTCTAGGGTGCCCTGTTATAAAATTATGCTCCCTGTAAGGCACTGGAATACTGGTTTCCCTCTTACGGAAAGGAACTCTGAAGAGAGTCAAACTTACAGAAGGCAAATTTATAAAGGGGCACCTATTGGAGTCTATTCTATTAAGGAAAATAGACACCTACTTTCCTTTAAAGAATACATTACCTAGGTCTTACATTCTGCCAATACCTCAACAGTTCTAGGTGGATCATATAATCAAGAAACCAGACCATACCATCCAGGAGTTATAACAAGGATATAAGCATACAAAGGGGAAAGGGAAATGGGACTTGATATACTGCCTTTCTGAGGTTTTTGCAACTACATTCAAAGCGGTTTACATATATTCAGGTACTTATTTTGTACCAGGGGCAATGGAGGGTTAAGTGACTTGCCCAGAGTCACAAGGAGCTGCAGTGGGAATCAAACTCAGTTCCCCAGGATCAAAGTCCACTGCACTAACCACTAGGCTACTCCTCCAGCTCCACACAAAGGAATTTTCAGTCTAATTTACCACAATCATATTTTCTAAATAGGAATGTTTTAAACCTTTCCTAAACACTGGGTAATAGCTACAAGGTCTTATTGAATATGGTAGAGAGTTCCATATAGCCACAGCTTGATATGCAAAAGAAGAAGAAAATAGTTTCATAAAAGATTTCTTCTTTGGGGCTGGGAAACTTAACATTAAAGTGTTATGGTATTATATATAACATTAACTCAATGTAGAAGAGATACTACTACTACTATAAATCACTTCTATAGCGCTACCAGTCGTACGCAGTGCTTTACAATTAGCAATTCAGTCACATATAAAGGGGCCTCTCCTGACAGAATCTTGAAAACCATAGTAAGTGATGGCAGATAATGACCTGCCCAATCTGCCCAACAGTCACACTCATTATCAATTCATGATTAAATCAACACTGAACGTGATATTATATACTTGATTATGGTCTTTCTTTGGTGGTTCTTGCATGTACACCATAGAAGTCTGCCTGGCTCTGTCCTTATGTTCCAACTAATGGAGTTGCAGTCTTAGTCCATGCCATCCTATCGAAAACCGTCTTGTCATTTGCACAATGCAGACTATGAAAGTCTGCCCAACATTGTCTCCGGTTCCTATTAAAGTTGCCATTGAAACCCTTTCCAGTCCATCCTAAACTGGATTGCCATATACAGAACACAGACCTACAAAGTCTGCCCAGCACCGGCCTTAGTTCTTCACAGCCGGAGTCACCATCCAAGCATCACTCACACTTCCACACACATGCAGCCATTTAAAAACAATACCATTCATTATATAAATAGAGATCCTCTGTGTTCATCCTACACCTTTTTGAATTCTGTCACCATTTTTGCCTCCACCACTATGTCCATGAAAAAGAATTTCCTGATATCACTCCTAAGTCTACCACCCCGCAACCTCAGCTCATGTCCTCTAGTTTTATCATTTCCCTGAAAAAGATTTGTTTCTATATTAATACCTTTCGAATATTTAAACAACTGTATTGTATCTCCCCTGCCTCTTCTTTTCACTAGGCTATACATATTCAGGTCTTCCAGTTTCTTCTTATACGTCTTATGGCACAAGCCCCCTATCATTTTTGTCGCCTTCCTTTGGACTGCTTCTAGTCTTTTTATATCCTTAGCAAGATACGGCCTCCAAAACCGAACACAATACTCCAGGTGGGGCCTCACCTGTGACTTGTACAGGTGCATCAACATCTCCTTTCTTCTGCTGGCTATGCTTCCCTCGATGCAGCCTTGCATTCTTCTGGCTACAACCAATATCTTGTTACACTGTTTTGTTGCTTTAAAATCCTCAGACACCATCACCCCAAGGGCCCTCTCCTTGTCTGTGCATATCAGCCTCTCACCTCCTAGGACATACGGCTCCCTTGGATTTCTCCTCCCCAAATGCATCACTTTGCACTTCTTTGCATTACATTTTAATTGCCAAACATTAGGCCATTCTTCTAACTTTTGGAGATCCCTTTTCATGTTTTCCATTCCCTCCGGGGTGTCCACTCTATTACAAATCTTGGTATCATCCACAAAAAGGCAAACCTTACCTTTTAACCCTTCAGCAATGTCGTCCACAAATATATCGAATAGAAAATCGGTTCCAGCACCAATCCTTGAGGCACTCCGCTACTTACCTTTCCTTCCTCCGAGTGAATTACATTGACTACCACCCTCTGGCATCTGTCTTTCAAACCAGTTTCTACTCCAGTTCATCACTTTGGGACCTAACTTCAGCATCTCAAGTTTATTTAAGTCTCCTATGAGGAACCGTGTCAAATGCTTTGCTGAAATCCAAGTAGATTACATCTAACGCACATTCTCGATCCAATTCGCTGGTTGCCCAGGCAAAGAATTCAATCAAATTCATTTGGCATGATTTACCTTTGCTAAAACCATGTTGCCTCAGATCTTGTAACTCATTGGATTCCAGGAAATTCACTATCCTTTCCTTCAGCAATGCTTCCACCACTTGTTCTCTGTCGCCACTTTTGTGAAGAGGGACCACATCCAATCTTCTCCAATGCTTGCAGAACCTCTTCCATCTCCAAGGATTTATTAAACTAATCATTAAGAGGACCCACCAGAACCTCTCTAAGCTCCCTCAATATCCTGGGATGGATCCCATCTGGTCCCATGGCTTTGTCCACCTTCACCTTCAATTTTTCAAGTTGTTCATAAACATGTCCTTCTGTGCACGGTGTGATATCTACTCCATTCTCATATATACCATTACCAGTCAATCATGGTCCTTCTCCAGTATTTTCTTCCATGAACAAAGAACAGAAATATTTGTTTAGTACATTTGCTTTTTCCGCATCGCTCTCCACATAACGGTCTACAGCATCTTTCAGTCTTACAATTTCATTTTTAGTTTTCCTCCTTTCACTAACATACCTGACATAACTTAAATTTCACCTGAACCTGCAACGGAAGCCAGTGTAATTTCAAATAAGAGGTTTTAATAGAATCGCTCTTATGTAAGCCAAAGTTCAAGCGAACTGCTATATTTTAGACAGTTCGTAATTGTTTAAGCAAAATTATTGAACAACCAGAGAAGATCAAATTACAATAATCTAGTCTGGGCAAGATCATTTGCACAATAAGTTCAAAGACTGATGTGTCAAAAAAAAATCCTAATTGCCCTTAGTTTCTTAAGTAAATAAAATTGTTTTTTTCACCACTGTCTGAACATGGGCTTTCACTGAAAGTAGATTGTTAAGCTCTACTCCAAGAATCTTTGAGACTTACTCAAACGAAAATTGATTGCTACAATAGAAAAGGTTTGGTTATGTCGAGGATCATTAGCTGAAGCTAACCACAGGAATTTTTTCTCCCTATTCAGATGATGTAATGTAACCCATCCTTCAATTAACAATGTAATTTTGTATCTCCACTAGGTTCTCTGAGCAATCTTTTGACACCGGGAGTAAAACATTAATATCATCAGCGTATATAAATTTTTTCATTTTAGCTTGGTTGAATATTAACCTAAGTGACCGCATTAAGACAAACAATGAAGGTGATAAAGGGGAACCTTGGGGGACTACTAGTATAACTGGGTATACAGTATGATCATGCACAGTTAGGTGCAAGCACTTAAGTCAGCCATAGAGCTGGTGTAAATGCTGGGACCTAGATCTGGGAGATATGGGCATAACTGAGTATAAGTTACCTGTGTGTGAGCCCTACTCACAGACAAGTAGCGTAGCCAGGAATTAGACAAGGGATGTGTCTACATTTCCTTCCTGCTGCATCTCTTCCTTCCCTTCCCAGCCAAGATCTGGCAATTGCCTCCTGCTCCTTCCCTCCCCCCCACCCCATACATTAAAATCATCTCCAGTCTTCACCTGGGCAGCACCAGGCGTAGCAGCACTTATAGGCTGTCTGCAGTCTGTACCAGGGCTTTCTCTTGGAACCATCTCACCCTTCAGGGAGGGAGGAGGCCTTGGGCTGATAGCATTTCCAGCCAGTGCTTTTTTTTGTGCCGGTACACGCCGGTATGGCGTACCGGCACCTTTTTTCTGAGGGCCGGCTCACCTGCTAGCCCTCAGCTCCCCGACTTTCCGTTCTGCTCCCTGAAAATCTTCTATTGACCCAAAGTCGCAGCGCGAACCGGCGGCAGTGAAAACAGCAAGCAGGCAGGCTCACCTCCTTGTTGCTTCCCTGCCCTCTCAGCGTCCCACCTTCCTCCGATGTAATTTCCTTTCCACAAGGGCGGGACGCTGAGAGGGCAGGGAAGTGATGAGGAGGCGAGCCTGCCTGCTTGCTGTTTTCACTGCCACTGGTTTGCGCTGTGACTTTGGGTAAATAGAAGATTTGCAGGGGGCAGAACGGAAAGTCGGGGAGCTGAGGGCGGGCAGGTGGGGCTGGGGTTGGAATGATCTCGGGGGTAGGTGGAGGCTGGGGCAAATCACTGGACATGGAAGGGAGGAGGATAGGGGACAAAGGAGAATCGCTGGGCATGGAGGGGAGGGCAGAGAATCAGTGAACAAGGATGGGAGGGAAGGATGGGGCAAAGGAGAATCGCTGGACATGGAGGGGAGGGCAGGGGAGAGAGGAGAATCGCTGGACATGGATGGGAGGAAAGAATAGGGGCAAAGGAGAATCGGTGGACATGGATGGAGGGGAGGGCAGGGAAGAGAGGAGAGTTGCTGGACATGGATGGATGGAAGGAAGGGCAGGAGAAATGCTGGACATGGATGGAGGAGAGGGAAGACAAGAAGAAGATGCACATGGATGGAGGGGAGGGGAGAGAGGAGAAATGCTGGACATGGATGGAGTGGAGGGCAGAGAAGAGAAATGTTGGAAGGAAGGAACGACAGAGGAAGGAGATGCACACAGATGGAGGGGAAGGGAGAGAGAAGAAATGCTGGACTTGGATGGAGGAGAGGGAAGACATAGGAAGGAGATGCACATGGATGGTGGACAGGGGAAAGAGTTGAAATGCTAGACATGGATGGAGAGGGAGGGGGGGGAAGGGAATTGGGACTTGATATACCGCCTTTCTGAGGTTTTTGCAACTACATTCAAAGCGGTTTACATATATTCAGGTACTTATTTTGTACCAGGGGCAATGGAGGGTTAAGTGACTTGCCCAGAGTCACAAGGAGCGGCAGTGGGAATTGAACTCAGTTCCCCAGGATCAAAGTCCACTTTGAACATGGATGGAGGGGAGGGGGAGAGGAGAAATGCTGTACATGGATGGAGGGGAGGGAAGACAGAGGAGAAGATGCACATGGATTTAGGGGAGACAAGAAATTCTGGACACGGATGGAGGGGAGAGTTGAAATGCTGCACATGGATGGAGGGGAGGGAAGAGAGAGGAAGTGAGATGAACATGGATGGAGGAGAGGGAAAGAGAGGAAGTGAGATGAACATGGATGGAGGGGAGGAGAGAGGAGAAATGCTGGATATGGATGAGAGGAAGGACGGGAGATACATATGGGTGGAGGGGACGGAAGAATAGGAAGGAGATGCATACTGACGGAGATGAGGGAAAGGGAAAAAAGGAGAAAACTGCACATGGATGGAGAAAATAGGCAAAAACTGGATCCACTCTATACCTCCTCCAGTCAAGTCTGCGGAGGACCCAGCTTTTACCTATGGATGTAGAGCAAGAAATGAAGAAGAAAGGAGGGAAGTAAAGAAATAAATGGAAACACAATAATAATGGGGGATTTCAATTACCCGCATATAGACTGGGGTAATGTAACATCTGTACACGCAAGGGACATAAGATTTCTTGATGAAATCAAGGACAGCTTCATGGAACAGCTAGTTCAGGAGCCGACAAGAGAAGGAAAAATACTAGACTTAGTCCTTAGTGGTGCTCATGATCTAGTGCAGGGGGTAACGATACGAGGGCCGCTTGATAACAGTGATCATAATATGATCGGTTTTGATATTGGCATTGAAGGAAGTGAAACTAGGAAATCAAGTACGCTAGCGTTTAACTATAGAAAAGGTGATTACGACAAAATGAGAAAAATGGTGAAAAAAAGACTGAAAGGAGCAGCTCGCAGAGTAAAAAACTTGCATCAGGCGTGGATGCTGTTTAAAAACGCCATCCTGGAGGTTCAGGACAAATATATTCCACGTATTAGAAAAAAGGGAAAAAAGACTAAACGTCAGCCGGCGTGGCTAAACAGTAAGATAAAGGAAATCATTAGAGCCAAAAAACAATCCTTCAGAAAGTGGAGAAGAGAACCAACTGAAAGTAACAGGATAGATCATAAGGAATGCCAAGCCAAATGCAAAGCGGAGATAAGGAGGGCAAAAAAGGACTTTGAGAAGAAATTAGCGTTGGAAGCAAAAATACATAGTAAAAAACTTTTTTAGATACATTAAAAGCAGGAAACCGGCCAAAGAGTCGGTTGGGCCGCTGGACGAAAATGGTGTTAAAGGGGCGATCAAGGAGGACAAAGCCGTAGCGGAGAAATTAAACGAATTCTTTGCTTCGATCTTCACCGAGGAGGATTTGGGGGGGACACCGGTGCCGGAAAGAATATTTGAAGCGGGGGAATCGGAGAAACTAAACAAATTCTCTGTAACCTTGGAGGATGTAATGGGTCAGTTCAGCAAGCTGAAGAGTAGTAAATCACCGGGACCTGATGGTATTCATCCCAGAGTATTAATAGAACTAAAAAATGAACTTGCGGAGCTACTGTTAGAAATATGCAATCTGTCCCTAAAATCGAGTGTAATACCGGAAGACTGGAGGGTAGCCAATGTTACTCCGATTTTTAAGAAGGGTTCCAGAGGAGATCCGGGAAATTATAGACCGGTGAGTCTGACGTCGGTGCCGGGCAAGATGGTGGAGGCTATTATTAAGAATAAAATTGCAGAGCATATACAAAAACATGGACTGATGAGACAAAGTCAGCACGGATTTAGTGAAGGGAAGTCTTGCCTCACCAATCTAATGCATTTTTTTGAGGGGGTAAGCAAACATGTGGACAATGGGGAGCCGGTTGATATTGTATATCTGGATTTTCAGAAGGCGTTTGACAAAGTGCCGCACGAAAGACTCCTGAAGAAATTGCAGAGTCATGGAATCGGAGGTAGGGTATTATTATGGATTAAGAACTGGTTGAAAGATAGGAAGCAGAGAGTAGGATTGCGTGGCCAGTATTCTCAGTGGAGGAGGGTAGTTAGTGGGGTCCCGCAGGGGTCTGTGCTGGGTCCGTTGCTTTTTAATGTATTTATAAATGACCTAGAGATGGGAATAACTAGTGAGGTAATTAAATTCGCCGATGACACAAAATTATTCAGGGTCGTCAAGTCGCAGGAGGAATGTGAACGATTACAGGAGGACCTTGCGAGACTGGGAGAATGGGCGTGCAAGTGGCAGATGAAGTTCAATGTTGACAAGTGCAAAGTGATGCATGTGGGTAAGAGGAACCCGAATTATAGCTACGTCTTGCAAGGTTCCGCGTTAGGAGTTACGGATCAAGAAAGGGATCTGGGTGTCGTCGTCGATGATACGCTGAAACCTTCTGCTCAGTGTGCTGCTGCGGCTAGGAAAGCGAATAGAATGTTGGGTGTTATTAAGAAGGGTATGGAGTCCAGGTGTGCGGATGTTATAATGCCGTTGTATCGCTCCATGGTGCGACCGCACCTGGAGTATTGTGTTCAGTACTGGTCTCCGTATCTCAAAAAAGATATAGTAGAATTGGAAAAGGTACAGCGAAGGGCGACGAAAATGATAGTGGGGATGGGACGACTTTCCTATGAAGAGAGGCTGAGAAGGCTAGGGCTTTTCAGCTTGGAGAAGAGACGGCTGAGGGGAGATATGATAGAAGTGTATAAAATAATGAGTGGAATGGATCGGGTGGATGTGAAGCGACTGTTCACGCTATCCAAAAATACTAGGACTAGAGGGCATGAGTTGAAGCTACAGTGTGGTAAATTTAAAACGAATCGGAGAAAATTTTTCTTCACCCAACGTGTAATTAGACTCTGGAATTCATTGCCGGAGAACGTGGTACGGGCGGTTAGCTTGACGGAGTTTAAAAAGGGGTTAGATAGATTCCTAAAGGACAAGTCCATAGACCGCTATTAAATGGACTGGAAAAATTCCTCATTTTTAGGTACAACTTGTCTGGAATGTTTTTACGTTTGGGGAGCGTGCCAGGTGCCCTTGACCTGGATTGGCCACTGTCGGTGACAGGATGCTGGGCTAGATGGACCTTTGGTCTTTCCCAGTATGGCACTACTTATGTACTTATGTACTTATCCCTGGAAACGGAGAAGGGAACAGATAGAACGCAGCAGAATCAGAGACTGGGACCGACATGATCAGAAAAACAAAGTCACCAGACAACAAAGGTAGAAAAAAATCATTTTATTTTCATTTTAGTGTTTGGAATATGTCCAATTTGAGAATTTATATCTGCTATTTTATTTTGCACTGGGTATACTGGAGCTGTAACATCTTACAGAAATTATTTATAATGAAAAAATTCAAGTTATTCTTTTCTCCTATACTGGTATAATATTTTCAATGATGCCTGTTTATATGTGCCATGGTTGGTATAAGGGGTGTGGCTAACATGGGTGTGTCTATCATAGGGGCAGAGCCATAGGTGGTGGCCCTACCCATAATGAGTACCCATACCTTTTCTCCTACAAAAAAAGCACTGTTCCAGGCATATCCTTTTTAAATGATAGAAGGGAGGGAAGATGCCTTAGGGCTGGCAAGCCCCCAGCACAACCTGCAAAGACAGGCAGAGTGAGGGACAGAGGATCTGGATGATCAAATATATGCAGATTTGGGAATTTCTAAGTACCGAACTCCTTAGGTGAAGTGCCTAAATCTTTTGAATACTGCCTTCATGGTCTGTAGCCTGAGATACTCTTTATTAACAATTCTGTTTCTTTCATGTAATCACTGTGTGCTTGAGGTCCCAAAATAGCTTATTACAGTGTCGTCATGGCGATCTAACCACCCAGCAAGATCCACTTAAGGAAGGCATGGAAAAAACTGGGCTGGAGTGATAAAGTATAAATTTCCTCCCACACAGATGAAATCCTGGGTCTGTTTCTGTTTCTCTCTGTTTGTATGAGTGTAGGCGATTAAAAGAGCACTTTGTTTACTTGTGACATTTAGACTTGTCCTGTTTGTTTGACATTTGGTCTTATCCCTGCTTCAAGAAAGTTCAGTTCAGCCAATACTTTTCATACCATAGAGGATTTTTTTTGTAACTTTTGGCAGCATTCTCACACTCGGTGTAGGAAGAACAGTCAACATGCTGTTGTTTGTTTTATTTATGAAATTTTTTTAATTTAACAACCAAGCATTATAACACTTGTACAGCAAAGTAATACAACATGCCAAGAAAAAACAAGAAAAAAATACAAATAAGAAGATACAGTTTTATAAGGAGTAGGAAGTACATGTGTAAATACCAGCATTCTAGTTATTTATGTGGAAAAATAACAATAAATCGGGCTGCGTGCTATTAAGTGCAGACCAATCTTTGATGGTGCGTACTTTGCAGGTTGGCGTTCGTATGGAAGGCATTTGGACAGAGCATGAGAAAGTAGTCCCAGCGTCGGTGGCCGGAGGCACCCTGCTGCAGTGACGATCCTAGGTCCCTAAGGACAGGGCTAGGCGGACTTCTACGGTCTATCACATTCATTGTTGGTTTAATCATGACTTGATAATGAGTGTGACTGTTGCTGCTCACTGGCTTCCAGTGTCACATTGCAAAACCTATAAATTGTTATTTCTCATCTACAAAACCATTCTTCAGGAGAACCAGTTTATCTATCTCGTTTTTTTACCCCATACTGGCCCCCTTGTGCTCTTTGATCAGCCCAACAGCATCAGCTCGTAGTCTCGTCTTTCAAAGAAATCCGTTATGATACTACATGTCAAACAATGTTCTCAGTTCAAAGCCTCAAACGTTGGAATAGATTACCAGTTCAACTACGCCTCACAACTTCTTTATCTAAATTTAAAACTGACCTAAATAATTTCTTATTTCATGATGTCTACAATTAAAATAGACTAGGATCTTCTGTGCACTGCAGACTTCTTGTACCCTGCAAATCACAACTTTCCTCCTTTTGTACATTCCCCACCTTCTTTCCTTTCATTGTTGTAGTTCCTCCCTCTTCCCTCATGGTCTGGTTTTACTGCACCCCCTCCCCCTTTAATATCATTTATAAGCTCCTGAGACATTATTATTTGATGGGCGGGGTATAAACCACTAATAAACTTGAAACTCGACACAGTCCTGCATTTCGGAACCACATGTGCCTGCATCAGGAGTCAAATAAATTATTTCAGCCACAGATGATAAAATGCAAACGTAAAGGTAAAACCCTCCAACAATACAGCAACAAAAACGCTTACGAGCAAAGTGACAAAGCAAAAGAGTGAAAATAGTTTACAAAATTACCCTCTGTTGACAAAATGTAGTAGCATTAGGACATTATTTCATGAACAAGTGTTTTCATTCTTTTTTTCTACTTTTTGGGTTTTCTTTGCATTGAAAAAGCTTCATGAATTATTTATTTGAGTCTATGATGATGTTTATATTTGTTAAATGTTGGCTCTGATGTCGGGCACATGCATGTATGAGATCCCATGTATGCTCTGATGTTTCTCTACTTCTGTAAGCTGATCTGTGCAGGTATCCATAGTGTGTACATAATTTGACCTGGTAAGTATGAGTTCCTGTTCCACTGTCTTGCTATCTGTCCTATTACTAGTAGGCTTCTGAACGTTTTCTTGCCCTTGGGTCCTATTTTACTAATTGCATTGTTGCATGCTGATGTGCATAGTGAGCAAATAGGCCCTACTGGGATTAATTCTAGCTGCATTGTTATTAGGGTTGATTTGATTTGAGTTATTTACTTGATATACCCCTTCATACAATAAAGTTTTAAAGTGGCTTACAATAAAACATAATATACAATTCTAATAAAAAAAATAATATGTAAAAAATGTAACTAAATCTCCATTAATGGACTAGAACAATTTAATCCTGAATGCATCTCCATTAATAGGCCAGCAGAGTTTAATAACCATACTGCCAAAGCTTCTTTCAAAGAGTTATGTCTTCAAGGCCTTATGAAATCCAATAATGTAGTGGTGCTACAGAAGTCATCTGGCAGAGAGTTCCATAAAGAACATCCAGGTTGCCAGTCGGCTCCAGATTTGCCTGACAGGGTTGATCTAGTCATGGGTTTATTCCAGTGCATGCAGCGACATGTAGTTCTGATTTCCCAATCCATTCCATAAGGGAAAGGGAAATGGGACTTGATATACCGCCTTTCTGAAGTTTTTGCAACTACATTTAAAGCGGTTTACATATATTCAGGTACTTATTTTGTACCAGGGGCAATGGAGGGTTAAGTGACTTGCCCAGAGTCACAAGGAGCTGCAGTGGGAATTGAACTCAGTTCCCCAGGATAAGTAAATCAAGACTATAAATTCATGCATGCATCCAGTGGGACCAGTCTAGCACTGAACCAATCCTGTTGGGTGAATCTACAGCCAGCTGTCAAGCCTAGTTAAAACCACCCCACTAGTGGCTGGATTTCACAAAGGGTTAGTAAATCAGCCCCACAGGGGGGTGAATTCTGGCACATTTGATGAAGCTTGACATATTCCTCCTGACCATTCAAATGATGCAGAGGAAGCATTGTTTAATGAGCACTCCTGCACCGATTGGCATCTGTTCTGGGCACACGGAATGATGTCACTAATAATAGCAGGCACCAGCACCAAAATGTTTCATCTTGCCATCAGCTCTAAGACTGGTTTATGAAATGCCAGTTAATTGCAGAGCTGACCTGCATTTCCCTTTTCTTTTCACACTTTTAAAGATCTTTATTAGTTACTCATGTACAATGAAACATGTTGGAAACAGATTCACTCTCATCTTTCAAAGTTTGCATTGCTATATTACAATATCATCGCAGCTTTTCTTCCTATAGAACTGTAGATATTAAATCAGATTTCTGTGTGCATCTTAGTATTAAGTAGTATTTCATTTTTGAATTTTGCTACACAGAACCCTGGATTCTATATATGGTGTCCAAAAATGCATGCCGGAATTTTGTCAAATGTTTGTCTAGAACTATGGTTCCAAACCCAATCTTCTAGAATAGATTCCAGGATGTACATAATGAATATGCAAATCTAATATCCTTTATACATATCCTGAAAAATAGACTGGCCAGGTGTGCCCTGAGAGCTGGCTTGAGACCCAATGGTCCCAAAATTGTCACAACCTCTTTGTTATTTAAGTTCTGTGGTGTGAGCTGCAAGTAGCATGAAATGGTCCAAGAGAACCACACAACATACCTTCTAATGTGAGCTGGGCCTGGGGGTGTGCGTGGGCTGCGCCCTCTTTGGTTAACAGCTTGGACCATCAGCCTTCCTGTACAGCTTACTCTGCCCTGTTTTCATGAAACAAAAAAGAAAAGAACTGTCATTTTACTGAATAAAGAAAAAGTTTACCAAGCATGAATGTTAAAAAGCAAAATCTTATCTCCTCAAAATCACTTATACTGGCTGAATTACTGACTGAACTATGTCATCAAGGCTGCCTTTTGGCTAACTGGTGCCCTATAAAGAACCAAAATTAATAATTCTCTTTCCTCCCTACCCATCCCTTGATAAACAAACATCACCTTTGCCACCATCTGAACCCTTGCACCTTGTAATCCCATCTCATCTAACGGTTTCTCATTCTGTTACTACTTTAAGTTTTTACTGCCCCTAGGCACTTTTAGTATCAAGCGCTCTCTCATTCCCCCCCCCCCCCCCACACCTTTCCCAAGGAAGGGTGGATTACCTCCAATGAAAGCTGGGGTCAATGCAGGATAGTACAGAACCCCAATACAAAAACATCAACACAAAATCCACTACTGGGCACTTTTAAAGTAAAAGAATACAAATGTCACTCAGAATCTATATTATTGAATTCTTTTCCATATACATCACATCAAGCAGGTTTCTTAGTTTTAGGCCTTCTTTCTTTCTTTCCTTATGAATGAAATAGTTGTACCACTGTTCAAGAGTGTATCATGGCAGTGAATAAATAGTTATAATATAGTCAGAACACATGACAGACAACAAGCAGTCTGGGTGCCGGACATGGCCGGGTGGGTGAAGGAGTAGCACAACAGAGAAAATCCAATACACATTAGTTACAGCAGGACACAAGAGGGGAGGAATCTGTCAACCGTCAAAAACGTCTCAATTTCCCAAATTTAGAGGCTAAAATTCAACCTAACTAATGAATGAGATCCAAAAAGGTGTAATGAAATAGCCAGGTATTAAGAATAACCTTTAATTTCTTTGTTGATAGTTCACTCTGCATATCGAGTAGGAGTTGGTTCCACAAAAGAGATGCAACACATCTATAATATGCTAAGTCCAGTGAAGAAGCAAGTATCAGTTTATGAAGGGAAGGAATAACTAAATAATTCAAGGTTATGGAATGCAATGAACGAGTCAGTTGGTATGGAGATCAGCAAAAAGGAAAGACAGGGAGGAACACCAATATAGAAAAACTTGTGAGTAATAAACAGAACCTTAAAGTGGATTCTTTTTTTGTTACATTTGTACCCTGCGCTTTCCCACTCATGGCAGGCTCAATGTGGCAGGCAATGGAGAGTTAAGTGACTTGCCCAGAGTCACAAGGAGCTGCCTGTGCCGGGAATTGAACTCAGTTCCTGAGGACCAAAGTCCACCACCCTAACCACTAGGCCACTCCTCCACTATTCTTGGAAGCAATAACTAATTTTGTTTATAAGGATGAGGTGACACATGATTGAATTTCTTCGTATTATGAACAAGCTTAACAACACTGGTTTTGTATAAGTTGTAGATGCTTTAAAGAGCAAAGCAGTACAGCTACTAGCAACACATTACAATAGCCTAAAGATTTTGAAAATGAAAGCATGAATCAAGGTGTTTAATGCAAAAGGATCTAAGAGAATGGTTTTAAATACCTTATCTTCCTTGGTGACATAAATGACCACTTCACTATCAGCATTCCTAAAGATAGCAGCTGATCCTTGATTGGAATCACCACATTGTTTTACTGAAACATGCGGCAGAGTGGATGAATGAGAATATGAAAACCTGAGGCCTTTTTGGTCTTTCTAATATTAAGTACAAGCTTATGATCACGTAACCAAGCAGAAATACTAGCAATTTTATTTTCAAGCTCTGTTTGAAAACTGCTACACCAATGCTCAGAAGCTACCAAGACCTGTATCTCAATCAGCTTAAAAGTAACCACGGAGTCCTAATGTTTGACTAAAGGTTGCAAGACGGCAAAGAGTAAAGAATAGGAGACAAAATGGACCCTCGTGGTACCCCACAAGACAAGTGGCAGAATTTAAAATAAGAAGAGTTAAATACTACTTCAAAGGAGCAATTTGAAAAGTAGGAACAGTACCAATTTAATATCAACCCTTCCCCTAATTCCTGTGCCCCTCAAATGGGCCAATAGCAAATCATAACTGAGTAAGCTGAAAGCAGAACTATATCAACATCACCTCTTTTCCATTGTCTAGAATAGGTAAGAATATCATTAATCATGGAAATCAAAGCAATTTCAGTACTATGTCCCTCACAAAGAAAACAGACTGATAAAGATGAAAGGTATTGTTTGAATTTCCAAACCTAATTGCGAAAGTACTGCTTTTTCAAACAACAAAAATCGCAGCTTGGAGGTATGCCGAAAACTTGCATTAGCGTCGGATCCAAATAAAGTTTTTGAAATAGGGCTAAATGAGTTTTTCCACAGCTGTGGAACCACTCCCTGTGATAAACTAGAATTGATTAAATCCCTGAATATGGGAGAAAGCATAGCAGAAAATACTTTTAGCAACCATGCCTGTGCTCCATTGTAATGACAGCCTGATTGCTGAACTGGAGCAAGAAGTTTCTGAAAGCCAATACAGTCAATGGAATAAAAGCAGAGAAACTACTACAACTACCTGAACCAGGAGCTATGGAAGTGAGACTGAGAGGAGGATTGGGAGTGGAAGTGGGAGGGGAGGGGAGGGGAGGGGAGGGGAGGAGTGCAGGGGAAATCATCTTGAAAACTGACCAATTTATTTGATTTTAATAGAGCCCTTAGCTGGGGTGATGTAACATGGGCATGAGTGTTCCCAATCCCTACTTTTCAATTGTTAGGGAAAGGAAAGGATAGACAAAGTAAGGAGGGATTTGATTGGTGGTGTTTGGACACAATAGTCTGGCTAAGATTTGGGTGGTATTCCTTTGGAGTTTCCCGGCAGTGGGGCAGAAGGTTTTTCTTCTTTTCTCCTCAGAAAATGTATTTAAAATAGATATTAACTGGATGTTAAATTTTAAGGTGATAGTTTTGCGGTAATGTGTGCTTACCTTGTTGTTCCATAATAGGGTGGTCTTGTTTTTGTGACAGTAATGCACGTGAGTAAGGCACAGTGTTTGGCAGTAGCCATTTTTGTTGCTGGCATTGACATTTACTAATGTGCCTGGCTGCTTTTTGAACTGTTGAAATGCTGGTGTGTGGTGGAGTAGCGAGGTGTGCATGGTTTTTGCAGGGTTTGCTTTGAATGAAGTTTTGCGGCAGCTGAAAAGCAAGAAAGGCAACTTCAAGTCTTTTATAACAGTTTTGGCTGTAAGTTTATAATGTTTCAGTAAGAAGAATTGCCCCTCCTTTTTTCCTGTATACTGGAATTTTGGCTCTGAATGGAGTTGAGTGAGTAAATTGCCTTCTATGTAGTTGTGGGGTGGTTCATTGTTTAAGGACGGTGCAGTAAAGCGAGGTGAGAATATGGCTCCTAAAGAAGAGTATGTGTGAAAATGGAGAAAGTCAATCTGAGACACTGAAAAAGAAGTTAAGAGAGTCAGGACCCGCTAAGCAAGCTCAAGATAAAAGAAAGAGGAATAAGCATGATATGAGTAGAAGGCAGAAAGGAAGTGAGAGAGAAAGAAAGAGAGAGATCAGCTTAGAAAGAAAGTGGATAAGAATGTTAAAGCTGTGGCTGTGAGAGGTAAATAAAGGAAAGGCTGTTAATGGACCTGCTGTATGTGAATCGGGAACATATTTCAATGCAGATTAGGAAGCAGAATATTTGGAGTCACGGGATGCTGATGGTGAGGATGCTGATTTTGTGAGGGGTGTACTGAAAAGAGTGGGGAAAGGATGTAAGGAAAAGAATGAGAAGGAGTTGTGAAAGCGATTGAAGGATAAAAAAATTTATGAGAAATTTGTGGCGTGTAGTAAAGCGTCTGGATATTAAGAAGCATAAGAGGAGGGTGGTTGGAAAAAATCCAATTGATGATTGTGAATAATCCGAGTCTGTAGATTCATCAGAGTTGTCTTCTACATCTAGCTCTTAGGAGGATTATGATGAAGATTGTCTTTTGATGCAGGAAAAGGGAAAAAAAAAAAGGATTTTCAAGGGTCTAAAGGGGTCAAGAAAGATCAAGGAATTAATAAAAGTGGTCATTCCTTTTGTGATATAGCCCCGTTAGGTATCCATGTTCTATTAAAAGTTAAACAAACATTTTTGAGAAAGAAAAAGTTTGTTAAATTGTTTTCATTATTAATCAGGGAGCAAGAGTATGAGACAAAGAAGAATGATGATCGTAAAGAAGAGAATAAAAAAAGGTCAAGGTGCTCAAGTCTGTTCATGATTGGTTATTAGCTTTTAATATTTATGCTTCAATATTGGGAGAAGCTAACCTGGAGTTATATCCTTGTTTTTTTTTTAAACATTCTGACATGATTTTGAGTGCTTACAGAACATAAAGAGGTTGGTCATGGTTAAACTATGACAGTCAATTTAGGAGGCACTTGGTGCAAGATAGGTCTGATACCTGGGGATTGAAGCCTGTTGATATTTGGTTGACAGAGATGACTCTTGTAAGGCACTGGTCCTTTTGAGGTTATGGACAGCCAAGTGTGTTGGTAGGGGTTGGGGAAATGTCAGATGGTCAGGCAGAACATTGTAAATTGCGAGGATCTCTCTAGTCAGGAACATTTACCGGGAGTGTCAGTTGGTCGGGGTATATAATGGGAGAATGAGGGGTTGGAGGAGGCAGTGCTTGCTTTCAATTTAACTCAGGACAGTGTTTGTGTCATTTCTGTAAGTTTCGACCCAAATGCTCAATTTGTGAAGGAAGTCACCCAGCATTCAGATGTAATGTCAAACCAAGCACAATTGCCAAAGCTTCTGGACCGAAATATTTTGCAATGGCCCATTGCCAATTAATGTTTCTGTTTTGCAGGTATGGTTATTGAAGTATCCTAGGAAGGATGATGCTAAATTAATGTGGGAGAGTTTTAGTGAAGGATTTAAGATTCCTTTTAAGGGTACCCTGTTGAGCAATAAGTTCCGTAATGCTTCATCAGTTTCTGTTTATTCTGAGACTGTGGTTTAAAAACTGAGCAAAGGAATAAAATTAGGTAGAATTTCTGGGCCATTCTCTAATCCGCCATGGAATGATATAGGGCGTTTTCAGTTTGCCTCAGTGCTGCAGTCAACATTAAAGTTGGCTAATTTTGATCCAAAGTTATTTGGTACTCACTCTTTTAGAACTACTACTACTACTAACTAGCATTTCTAAAGCGCTACTAGGGTTACGCAGCGCTGTACAATTTAGACATAGAAGGACGGTCCCTGCTCAAAGAGCTTACAATCTAAAAGACAAGAGAACAATCTAAAGACAAGTGAACAATCTAGAGGACGAGTGAACAGTTAATCTGATAGAGTGGATAGATAGGGGCATTCTGTCTATCTAGAGCGGTTAGGCGCCGAAGGCAGCATAGAAGAGGTGAGTTTTAAGCAGAGATTTGAAGATGGGTAGGGAGGGGGCATGGCGTATGGGTAAAGGAAGATTGTTCCAGGCATAGGGCAGCATTATTTGCAGCGAGTGGATCAAGGGATGTCTGCAGAAGAGATTAAAAACACAAGTAGATGGAGTTCATCTAGTTATAGATCTTATGTGCACTAGTAAGGTGATTAACCTATTTATTTTTTCTTTATAGTCTTAACTTCGATTCGGAGAAATGAAGAGATTGGGGTTTGGATTTGTGGTGATTCTTAGGTATTTTGGGCCCAGAAGCAAGTGGTGAAATTGAGAGTGGGAATGCACTTGGGACTGGCAGTACAAGGATTTGGGATTTACTGGTTGGGACTTAGAGGAATGCACTGGGAACAGTTTACCTACTTTATTGCAAGCAAAGCGGTAGTTGGTGTTGGAATGTAATTGTATTTTACATGCATTGACTGTCACCTATTATTTCTCTGTGATTACTCTGTGACCTCTGATGTAAATTACTTAGAGAGGTCACACAGCTATGCAACTTCCTGTGGGGGATAGATGCAGCACATGCAGCACATGGAGCACATGGAGCTCATGATCTCTCCTAACCTGAGAGGATCTATGGTGGTGTGAGCATCCATTACCATCTAAGCACATGGAAGGAGCTGATAATACAAATGTATAGTAATATGTATATATAAGCCTGTCTGATTATAATCTAACTACAAACTGTGAGTAAACAGATGTTTTGTTACTTCAACTTTAAAGTGACTCAGCAGTGAATTATTCAGGGGTGAATGAGAGAGAGATGAAGAAAGAAATTAACATTTCTAAAGCTGAAGCTGTGTGTACTAAAATCTGCTAATTATTTACTACAAATAATCCAACAAAAGGGTTACGGGCCCAGGGCCAGGAATTGAAAAAGAAGAGAAATATTACCAGGCAGAAAAAAAGGCCACATTTTTCTCTTAAGTTTTAAAGGAAAGATTCAGTCTGTCTCTCTCTCCCCCCACACAGCAGACAGAAGGCTAAGAAAATGGCTGAGGGAAGAAATTCACCATTTTTCTATTCTCTCAAGGTGCCTAAATTAACTGAGTTTAATTATCGGCAGTGGGAACTAAGATTCATATGTCTCCTTCGAGCAAAAGGATTAAATATATGCTTAGACCAAGACAGAACAGCTGAAAATATGGCTGAATGGGACAATGCAAACTATTATGTGAAGTGCATGCTTTTGGAAGCTCTCTCAGAGAAACAAGCCATATTAGTGGAGGGAAAAGATACACCAAAGGACATTTTATATAAACTGAGAACTATGTATGCAACTACATATGCAAAGCAGCAACCAATTTGTTTAGCAGAGTTGAATGAAACCAAATTAAGGGATAAAAGTAAATGTAATGATCACATTATGTATCTTATGTCTTCATTTCAAAAGTTAGAACTTTCTGGAATTCCCATGTGTGATGCATTGAAAAGAGCATTTCTTTTTACCTCACTATCAAAGAAGTTTGATGTTTTTAGGTCTGTAAATGAGGCCATTGAAGGGCAATCTTTTGAACAGGCAACATCAAAACTAAGGCAGGAATGCATAATAAATGATTCTGAGGAGATGTGTTCTCAAAGCAAGTCAGAGAGAAATGAAACAAATTTCTTGGCAAAGAACAGAGGAAGGCGGAGCTATGGGAAAACTCCACCCAAGGGCAAGCTGATTTGCTACTCATGTGGAAAGGAGGGACATGTATCTAAATGGTGTAAGGAAACACAAAACACTCCCTCTAGCTCACCTAAGCCAATGGAAACTAAAGAATTTTCAAACCAGGAAATGTATGAAGGACAAAGATAAACACAAGGGCTTTCTAATGACAGAAAAATCTTTGACTATGGTAAATAATAATTCAAATGAAAGTACTTGGATTTTGGATTCAGGGAGTACATGCCATTTAACCAATTGTAAGGATTTCTTTCAGGAAATGTGTCCAGAGGAAGGTATTCTTAAAACTGCAAACGCAGGGACTGCTAAGATCCAAGCAAAAGGTATTGGATTCTTAAAATGCAAAGTGTCTAATGAAGTTAAAGAAATTCCTGTAAGTGATGTCTTGTATATTCCCCAAGCAGTTTGCAATATGCTTAGTGTATCTACATTAGATAAGAAGGGATTTGTGATTCATTTTGAAAACAGTAAGTGCACAATCTCTAAAAATGATGAAGTGTATGCTGAAGCTTTTATGCATAATGATGTTTATAAACTGAACATTTCAGGTGAAGCCTCACATATGGCGCAAGTAAGGAAGAATGATGGTAAATGTAGTCTGGAAATCTGGCACCGCCGCCTGGGACATCGTGATTCTAAGGTGATCCAGGATCTTTACAGTAAGCAACTAGCCACCGGCATTCAGATAAGTGCAGATGCTGGTAAAATGGAGAAATGCATAGACTGTGTTACTCAAAAAGGTGTGAGACCCTCATTTCCTGCATACACAGGAAATAGGAGTAATAAAGTGCTGGACTTAATACACAGTGACTTATGTGGACCGTTTAATATCCCATCATTGGGAAATAACAGATTTGTGCTAATATTCTTGGATGATTTCTCTAGATATTGTGTGGCCTATTTGCTGAAAGAAAAAAGTCAAGTCACAGACATGCTGAAGAAATACGTAGCCATGGTGAGCAATAAATTTGAAAGAAAACCAAAGGTTCTTCAGACCGACAATGGTGGTGAGTTCACTTCACAAAGCATGCGCACATTTCTAGAACAAGAAGGCATTCAGCATATCACAACAGTAGCTTACACACCAGAGCAAAATTCTGTTGCAGAGAGAAAATTTAGGTCACTTGTGGAAATGACCAGATGTATGCTGTCAGATAGCAATCTCCCTAAAAGACTATGGGGGGAAGCAATTCTCACAGCAGTGTACCTACAAAACAGAATGCCAACTAAAGGCGCTGAGCGCACACCACATGAGACATGGCATGGTAGGAAGCCAAACCTGACACACATAAGAACATTTGGAAGTACAGCATATGCTCATGTACCAAAGCAAAGAAGGCATAAGCTGGATTCCACAACAGAAAGGGGCATTTTAGTTGGCTATGCTCCAGGACACAAAGGATATAGAATTTTGAATCTGAAAACTGGCATTGTTGGCATAAGACATGTTACATATTTTGATGAAAACAAAAGGGTTGATAAAGGCTGGATTATCCCAGATGAGCCTTATCATCCAGAATATGAAACTAGAACCATAATAGACATGCCAGTGTATATAAATGCCATACCAAGGCAGATGTCTGAAAGCAACTCATCTGTATCTAACGAGGAACAGACAGAGGAAGCAGACACAGAAAGGATCATTGAAGAAGACAGTACAGTTGGAGAAGGGGAATCAATTGGAGAAGAACTCTCAGATTTAGAGGATGCGGAAAGGTCAGACCAACCTGTTGTCAGACGCTCATCCAGGGAAAACAAAGGTGTTCCACCCCCAAGACTGTCTTACCTAACAAAGTCAGCAGAAGCTCAAGAGCCCTTAACATGGGATGAGATTGAGAAAATGCCAGCAGAAGAAGCTGCTGAATGGCATAAAGCTGCACAAGAAGAAATTGATGCATTGGATAAAAATAATACTTGGATTCTTACAAAATTATCTCCTGGCAAGAAAGCTATAGGATGCAAATGGGTATTCAAGTTAAAAAGGAATGCACAAGGAAAAGTGGAAAGGTATAAAGCCAGATTAGTCGCAAAGGGATATCTTCAAAAATATGGAGAAGATTTTGATGAAGTGTTTGCACCTGTAGTGAAACACACGACAATAAGAACACTTCTGAGCATTGCAGTCTCAAAAGGCATGCAAGTCAACCACATTGATGTGAAAACAGCGTTTCTTCATGGAGATATAACTGAAGACTTGTACATGGAACAACCAACAGGTTTCATAAATACAAAACAAAGACAGCTAGTGTGTAAATTAAACAAAGGTCTTTATGGATTAAAGCAAAGTGCAAAATGTTGGAATGAAAAATTGCA
This sequence comes from Microcaecilia unicolor, assembly GCF_901765095.1. Classification (NCBI taxonomy): domain Eukaryota; kingdom Metazoa; phylum Chordata; class Amphibia; order Gymnophiona; family Siphonopidae; genus Microcaecilia; species Microcaecilia unicolor. The sequence continues at coordinate 593,182,039 of NC_044032.1, forward strand.
TGAAATATTGACAAATTTAGGATTTAAGCAAGGTGAAGCAGATAAATGCTTGTACACTAGGTGCAGAAATGGACAATATGCATACATTTTAGCTTTTGTTGATGATCTGCTCATTGCAAGCAAAAGTGAGCAAGAGTACAAGGACATTGTAAAGTGTTTAAACCTCAATGTTGAGATAAAAGAACTTGGAAATGTGTCATACTATCTTGGTATAGAAATTGAGAAACAAAATGATGGTTCTTATCTTCTAAGCCAGAAGCAGAAAATAAATGAGCTTATTGAAAGTTTAGGTATGCAAGATGCCCAAGTTGTAAGCACTCCCATGATCACTGATTTTCTGAAGGATGAAACAGTAAGAGAACCTTTACCAGATAACATCCAATATAGATCAGCCATAGGTAAGCTTTTATATCTAGCTACCACATACAGGGCTGATATAGCAAATGCAGTAGGAATTTTGAGCAGAAGGGTCAGCTCACCTACCAAATCAGATTGGACTGCAGTTAAAAGGATGGTAAGGTATTTAAAGGGTACCATTGATTGTAAATTAAAGGTTTCAGCCAATAGTAATCCAAAACTAATATGTTACTGTGATTCAGATTGGGCAGGGGATCATTCTGATTATAAATCCACAAGTGGATATGTGTTTATGTATGGAAATGTACAAATTTCATGGGCCAGTCATAAACAAAGTATTGTGAGTTTGTCTTCTACAGAAGCTGAATACGTGGCCGTATCGGAAGCGTGCAGAGAACTGATGTGGATTGAAAAACTTTTGCTGGATTTCGGAATAGCTGAACAGAGACCAATCCAGATAATGGAAGATAATCAGAGCTGCATCCGACTGTCACAGAATGACAAGGTTCAGTCACGCACCAAGCACATCGCAACGAAATACCACAACGTGCGAGAGTTGGCGAAAGAAGGGGTCATCAGTCTACACTATTGTCACACCAGTGAGATGACAGCTGACATCATGACCAAACCGTTACCCAGAGAACGTTTTGTGAATCTGCGTATAAAGCTTGGACTTTGTATGAATAAATAATTGCATGACAGTTATGCATGAGAAGGGGTTTGTTGGAATGTAATTGTATTTTACATGCATTGACTGTCACCTATTATTTCTCTGTGATTGCTCTGTGACCTCTGATGTAAATTACTTAGAGAGGTCACACAGCTATGCAACTTCCTGTGGGGGATAGATGCAGCACATGCAGCACATGGAGCACATGGAGCTCATGATCTCTCCTAACCTGAGAGGATCTATGGTGGTGTGAGCATCCATTACCATCTAAGCACATGGAAGGAGCTGATAATACAAATGTATAGTAATATGTATATATAAGCCTGTCTGATTATAATCTAACTACAAACTGTGAGTAAACAGATGTTTTGTTACTTCAACTTTAAAGTGACTCAGCAGTGAATTATTCAGGGGTGAATGAGAGAGAGATGAAGAAAGAAATTAACATTTCTAAAGCTGAAGCTGTGTGTACTAAAATCTGCTAATTATTTACTACAAATAATCCAACAGTTGGCTGGGCCTCATATCATTTTGTTGCATGTTGGGGGCAATGATTTATATATTGTTAAAAGGAATGGACCTCTTTAGGTAGATGAAGAAAGATATTTTGGGAAATTTACGACCTTTTTTTCAAACAGCTGTGTGATTTGGTTAAACATTATTTCTAGAAGAGTTTGGCATGGTGCTCTTATTATCAAAACTATTGAGCGTTTAAGGAAAAGAGTGAATTCTGAAATGAACAAATTGATATTTATTTATATTTTGCTCACACCTTTTTCAGTAGTAGCTCAAGGTGAGTTACATTCAGGTATACTGGCTATTTCTCTGTCCCAGGAGGGCTTACAAGCTAAGTTTATACCTGAGGCAATGGATGGTTAAGTGACTTGCCCAAGATCACAAGCAGTAGCAGTGGGATTTGAACTGGCCACCTCTGGATTGTAAGACTGGTGCTCTAACTACCAGGCCGCTCCTCCACTCTGTATTGTTGCTAAATGGTAGTATTATTCATCACAAATTGATTACTGCTGATTGCCCTGGACTTTATCGGTCTGATAGGGTCCATCACTCTGAGACTGATTTGAATATTTTCTTGACGGTTTTGCAGGTTGGAGAATTTAGGGAGGGACATCAGGGACACAAAGTGGGGAGTTGAAGATGAGCAATTTGCTGTCTTCAGTCTTGGCAGTGGTGAAGGTATGCCCTGGTATATTCCAGCTAAATTATTATAATTTATTATATATACCCTGGTATATTCCAGACAAATTATTATAATTTATTATATTTGAGCATTAATATTCATCTTCCCTTGTATTACTTCTTGAGAATGATTTGAATGCTGGGAAAGTATATTGAGGCCTGTTATACAAATGGCCCTTTGCATCACCACAAGAGGTTAGGAAGGCCAGCAATCATGTATGGATGGATATCTGTATGACTAGGAAGTTACTGCCTAGTCAAGTAGTCCAACTAGTTTGGTATTATCTTTATGTATGGGTGGATAGGCAGTACAAATGTATTTCTTATGTTTATTGTAAAAGCTGTGGCTCTGTTGCCCATACTACTACTACTACTACTACTACTTATCATTTCTATAGCGCTACTAGACGTACACAGAACTGTACACTTGAACATGAAGAGACAGTCCCTGCTCAACAGAGCTTACAATCTAATTAGGACAATTAAGAGATAAGAGAATTACTAAGGTGGGAATGATAAAATATGGGTATTAAACAAGTGAGTAAGGGTTAGGAGTTAAAAGCAGCATCAAAAAGGTGGTCTTTTAGCCTAGAGATGGAGCTTGATGTACCAGCTCAGGAAGTCTGTTCTAGGCATATGGTGCAGCAAGATAAATGGAACAGAGTCTGGAGCATGGGCGTAGATTGGGGGGGGGGCAAGGGGGGGGGCATTGCCCCCCCCAAACAAGTCGCACCGGCGAACTGGCGGGGCTTAATTGTGTCTTCCCCGCTGGCGCTGCCTCGGTCCCTGACTCCCTGCAGCATTTTTGTCTTCACCCGTCCTGTACCCGTCGCCGTCAGCGCTGCCATTCATTCTCTCACAGGCAGCCTCGTTCCCGCTCCCCTTTGCCGCGTCCACTCCTCCGGCTCTCTCTGATGCACTTCCTGTTTAACAGGAAGTGCATCAGAGAGAGTCGGAGGACGCGGCAAAGGGGAGCGGGAACGAGGCTGCCTGTGAGAGAATGAATGGCAGTGCTGACGGCGACGGGTACAGGACGGGTGAAGACAAAAATGCTGCAGGGAGTCAGGGACTGAGGCAGCACCGGCGGGGAAGACCGAGGCAGCATGCTGGCTGGTGGCAGGGAGACAGGGAGAGACAGTCACAGGAGCACTGTTGGGGTGATGGGGTAATGCTAGGTAGAGGTGAGCGAGAGAGGTGGGGAATGTTGGTGGGGGGAGATGCATGGGGGAGAGAGAGGGAGAAATAATGCTGGATGTGGAGGAGGAGGAGGGAGGGACAGCAAGAGAAAAGGGGAAATGTTGGCACATGGAAGTGGGAGGGAGGGAGACAGAGAGAGATGCTGTATGGGGATGGGAGGGATGCTAAAAGGGGAAGGAAGAGAACGAAAGAGATAGATGTTGGGCCCAGGGTGCAAGGAAGGGAGATACTGAGAGTGATGTGGGCAGTGGGAGAGAAGAAGGAGGGAAGAGAGGTTGTACATGGGGATGGATGAGAGGGAGGGATAGATATACATTAGAGGGGAAAGAGAAAAAGAGGGAGATTGTGGATCCAGGGACAGAAGGGAGTGAGGGAGAAATGCTGGACAATTGGAGGGAGGGGAGAGAGAGAGGAAGAAATGCTGGACCACAGGGAGGGGGGGGGGGCTGGAAGATACTGGGGTGTGGATGTGTGTGTGGAAGGGACAGGGAGATATTAGGCTACAAGGGGAGAAAGGGAGCAGGCGTGCTGGGCTAGAAGGTTGGAGGGAGGAAGATGCTGCAAATGGTGGAACTATTTGGGAGAGGCCAAAGGGGAGGTTGGAAGGAAACAAATGAGAGGATGATAGTGATGGGGGGGGGGGGGCAGAAATGTGGTAATGGAGAGTTGATTAAAGATGAAAGGAAATGGAAGGTTTGAGGAAGGACTGAGAAGAGGAATGGGGCAGCTAGTGGGTGAGAGAAGGAAATGGAATTTGATAGCTGAAAACTAAAAAGGAGAAGGATGAGGACGAGGGTGAAATTTAAGTGAACAGAGAGGCAGCAAAGAAAAAAAAACAGAGGAAACAGCTAAAAAAGAAATAATGTGTCAAAGGTAGGTGTAGTGAAGGAATGGAATAAGACAGGAGAGAAGAGAAAATACAAATGGACAGCAAGCAGTTGAAGGAGAATTAGCAGAAAGACAGGAAAAGAGGAAACTGGAACCAGCATGATGGAACAGTAAAATGTCCAGACAACAAAGGTACAAAAAAGTATTTTATTTTGAATCTATTAAATGGAATATCAAATGGAAAGAAGACACTGCATAAAACAGAAGACACTGGGACCAAAGCGAATAGAAAAACTAAATGATCAGACAACAAAGGTAGAAAAAAGTATTTTATTCAGAATTTATTCATTGGAATATGTCAGCTTTTTGAAATGTGTATCTGTGAAATTTTGCATGTAAGTTTCAATTTTTCTGGTATTGCTGCATGCTGAGTCTGACTTCTTTAGTTAACTTTCCAGTTCAGTATTTTGCCTTCATATTTTTTGCTTTCTAGTTCCTTGTGATATGTGTTTTTCACGAGGTAGTGTATTGGTGTTTTAGAGCCTGGTGTAATTACAGTTCTGCCTTTTCACGCATAAGGTTGCAGCTTGTCCTGTCCTTGGAATTAGTGCTGTTATGGTTTAGTAAGGTTATGAGTGTGTTTTTGCACAAGTTTGTGTATAGTGTATTGCAGTGGAGAGATTGTGTGTTGGCTTTACTGAGGTGGCACCAAAACATCAGAAAGGGTGTAGAGCCTAAATCATGACACACTACCTCTTGAAGGATCTACATATAGAGCTTATGCATTTCTAAGGTCAACACTGGCATGGTATGGGAAAGGGGGTGGGGAAATACTACTGGAGTGGAAGAGGGAGTGCTGGGTAAGGAGGAAAGAAGGAAGGAAAGGAGAAAGAGCTGGCTTGATATCTCATACATATTCATTATGGTTATTCCCAAAAAAAACCAGCTCTTTTTCCCTTCCTTCCTTCCTCCATATTAGCATATCATTTGCATATGTATATATGCAAATGATATGCTAATATGCCCCGCCCCATCCTTTGCCCCCCCAAATGAAACAGTCAAACTACGCCTATGGTCTGGAGTTAACAGTGGAGGAGAAGGGTACAGATAAGAGAGATTTACCCAGTGAATGGAGTTCCCGGGGAGGAGTGTGGGCAGAGATAAGAGTGGAGAGGTACTCAGGAGCTGCAGAGTGAATGCACTTGTAAGTCAATAAGAGGAGTTTGAACTGTATGCAGAAATGGATAGGGAGCCAATGAAGTGACTTGAGGAGAGGACTAATATGAGCATATCAACACTGGTTGTGCAGCAGAATTTTGAACAGAATGGAGAGAGATGGCTAAGTGGGAGACCTGTGAGAAGCAAGTTGCAATAGTCTAAGCGAGAGGTGATAACAGAGTGGATAAGGTTTCTAGTAGTGTGCTAAGAAAGGAAAGAGCAAATTTTGGTGATATTATAAAGAAATGACAGGTTTTAGCAATTTACTGAATATGTGCAGAGAAGGAAAGAGAGGAGTCGAAGATGAACCCAAGGTTACGAGCTGATGAGATAGGGAGAATGAGAGTGTTATCCACAGAAACAGAGAATGGGAGAAGAGAAGAGGTTGGTTTAGGGGGAAAGATAAGAAGCTCAGTCTTGGTCATGTTTATTTTCAGATGGCAGTGAGACATCCTGGCAGCAATGTCAGACATTTGTGTTGTGTCATTTGTAATTGAAAAGAGGGAGGTGGACTGGGAAATTGTCCACATTATACTAAGCAAAGAAATCTAGAGTAAACTGAGGTTCAGAAGGGAGCCTAGACTACCATAAAACTTCAGTCATGAAAAAAAGTTGTTTAGGGTATCTTTCAGCTTCAGAAACTCATTTAGAAATGAGTGTTTGGCTTCAGTCAGTTGTGCTTTATGCTCACTTTGGAAGGCCCCACTCGTCCTCAAGGCACTGAATAATCTAGTTTTCCTCCACTCCCATTCTACCCTCTGCACAGTCCATTTACAAATTCTCAATTTAGGGCAGAAACATGGGTAGTGTTGATGATGAGGTCCAGGAGGAGACGAACAATGGAGCCTATTTATCCAAAACTAGAAACACATGCAGAACCAGCACAGACACTATCTTCCACAGACAAGTGGGAAATATCTGCTAATGCTGTAATATGTTTATGTTTATTTAAAACTTGATATACCGTCTTTACGTAACAATAGGCCAAAGCGGTTAGCAATATAAAATATTAACATAAAATCAGGACAAGCAAAGAAATGTCAGTTGGAATAGGAAAGGAAACAATCACTCAGACACAAGCAATCACTCAAACGCAGTAAAAATATCCCAAGATACAGTGTGTTCAAATCAGATAGAAATAGGCTGGGCACGATTAACAAGAGCTAAATGGAAAAGTTAAGTGAAAGAAGTGAGTTTTAAGTTGTTTTTTGAATTTTGTAAGAGAACATTCTGATCTAATGATGGAGGGTAGATTATTCCATAGAGACAGTGCTAAAAAATAGAATCTAGAATTCCGGGTTGACTCATATCGAGCTTGCTTACAACGTTGAAAGAAGGTATTTTTATCAAGAACTGAAAATATTCCGATTATTTTTAGGTGGTATGATAGTACAACCAGGGGAATAATATAGCCTACAGCAACTGAACTGAATCAAAAAATGTTCGGACCAAGAGACTGGTATAGAAAGATCAATAGTAGCAGCAACAGGAAATTCCTGATTGCAGTGACCTGCTCGGTGTGTATCAGTAAAGTCAAAAGTAAAATAAAACAGGTCTCCTTTAGCAAATGCATGAAATGGGATTCTAAGTTGGAAGATGGATGTTAAAATCCCCCATCAATAAGAGTGGACCTGACCAAAGCGTGGACTCTGCAATTAGAGAACTAAAATAATCAACTGAAGCTACAGAGAGAGGCAAGGCAAGATATATAAGTAGACTGGTACGAGTAAAAGGTTTATACCACTGAACTATTAGGTATTCAGAGATGGAAAAGGACCCCTTTCCTGCAACCAAGTCTCTGTCACTGCCGTTACTGCAGGTTGGACTTGTTCAATAAGTGTCAAAAATCAGAGAGCTTTTAGGTTTCAAAGAATGTTCATGTAGCAAACATACAAAGTGCATAAACTTCCCAAATTTTCCGATGCACAAGACAAAGTCTATGGGGGTAAAACCAGGCACTTTACTGAAGGATGACTGCATGACACAGGAGCTGGGTGGGAGCCAAAATGCACAGGTATAAAGCAAAAAAAAAAAAAATAAACCATCAAAAGTATGAGATAATGAAGATGTGAAGGCGACACAAGAAGAAGCGTGCAAAGGAGCATGACGGTCGCAGGTAAGTCAAAATTTATCCCATCTAGTGTGGTCACCTTCCAATGACATTAGGGATGAGGGAGGGGCTACTGTCAGATCTTTCAGCACAGAAACAGAAAAGCACTAAAGCTATACAAAAGCAAACAGTAAGAGCAGTTACAGATAGGTATGCTGCAGGAAAGTCAAAATTTATCCCATCCAGCATGGCCACCCTCCAGAGTTGTTGGAAATGAGGGCAGGGCTGCCATTGGGTCTATCAACACAGAAACAGGAATGTCCTTTTGATATTGGGGATAAGGGCAGCGCTATCATAGGATCTATCAGCACAGAAACAGGAATGCAATTTCAATGTCGTCAGGATGAGTTTCCTCCTGACATCCAGGATTCCCCCATATTTTGTTTAAACCCAGGTTAAAGATTGTTTTTGAAGGTTGTTATGGTTAGTTTATTACTTTGTTTTTTTATATTAATATGTACCATTAGTCTGCCCCTCTATATAACCCTCAGAATTTTCCTCTGATAGGCGAAATAAATACCAAGGGGAAAGAGAAAGTGAGAGTGATGCAAGAGGGGAAAAACAGTGAAGATGTACCCTGTTACTTTATGGAAGAAAGAATAATTATTCGGTTTTATTGACATATTACTACTACTACTATTACTACTATTTAGCATTTCTATAGCACTACAAGGCGTACGCAGCGCTGCACAAACATAGAAGAAAGACAGTCCCTGCTCAAAGAGCTTACAATCTAATAGTAAGCTTGCATTCACATATGAGTGAATGCAAGCTTTTGCACTGTGGGTTAGATTATTATTTTTTTGGTATCATGAAAAAATACCAGAAGAAATTGCAGTTAATACAAAACACAGCAGTGAGATTGATTTATAGACTGAACAGCTATACCAGTGTTTCATCATACCTCATCAAATTGCATTGGATTCCTATAGCTGAAAGAATAAAGTTTAAAGCTGCTTGTATGTTTTTTCAAAGTTTATATGGCTTTACATATGAATTGTGGGTTAATATTGTATCATTATGTATGGGTTGATCTGCTCGACTGCGAGAACAACTGATTTTATCTCCAACTTTTTATAAGAGAGTTTGGTTCCAAAAGATACTTAATCCCCAGATCACAAAGCCATGTGGCATTGCCAACTGTACTGTACTGCCAACTGCTAGCACAACTTTGTAAAAAGGGGCCTAAGGGGTCCTTTTACTAAGCTCCAGCAAAAAGGGGCCTGTGCTGGCATCAGCGTGTGTATTTGACGTGCGCTGAGGCCCTCTTTTACCACAGTGTGTTAAAGGCTGTTTTTTTTAAAGAAATGGTTGTGCGGCAAGTGAAGCACTTGCCACATGGCCATTTCAGAGGGAAGCACTTACTGCCACCCACTGAGGTGGCGGTAAGGGCTTCTGCGCTAACCTGTAAGTAATCGATTACCACCGGGTAAACACCAGCGCTACAAAAATAAAAATATTTTTGAAGGACCAGACATGGTGCACACTGGGGAAATAGTGCACGCATTGGGCTTATCGCCGCTTAGTAAAAGACCTCCTTAATTTTTTATTTTCCGTTTTAGGAGTTTCTTTGTGGCATTCTCTGTCGCTTGCTATTATGTTAGACAATAATTTTTTTTAGCTTTAGAAAGAGGTTAAAAACTGTTTTGTTTCAGAAAATATGTGATGGTTTTTAATTGTTTAATGAACTGTTTTATTTTGTTGTTTTATTATACATGGTGTAAATCGCACTGAACCCTGGAAGTGTACTTTGGCGGTAAATAAGATCTGTTTTAATTTGATTTGTTTTAATCTGTATTATGCTGATGTTTTAAAAGGAAATAAATTCCCCCTCTTCATGTAGAAAGAGGGAGAGAGGTATATCCTGAATGGAAAAGAAAAATGAAACCAGTTGCTGGCTGGTGAAATAAAGAAGCAGAAAGCATAGATGCCAAAATGTCTTTGGCATACCAGGAAACTGCCCGGGGAGACAACAAGGGTCTGGAGTAAATCAAGTCAGTGAAAGAACCAAGGACTTGCCGAGTGCTTGCTGTTGCAGAGAATGGGAGAGATGCAAATCCTGGGTTATAAGTATAGCAGCTGTGGTGTTATTTATTTTTTTAAATACATATATAGTGCCTTCCTGAAAATCATCCAAAATGGTTTACAATATACTGTACATAATCAGTATATACAATACACAAACTAAAACAATGTAAAATATACAAAAAAATCCAACAAAAAATACCACCTCTATATAAACAATCATTAAAGTTATATCATGTTGAATGAGACTGATGGAAAATTTGATCATTAAGTAAAATGGATATTGGAACAGCAACCTATAGTGCGACTATTCCTTTCCTTGAGAAAGGAAAATTGAAGCCATACACTCTTCCTCATGGTGAAGCTGACAGTGAGTTAAGTGGTGTAACATTGTAAAGTGCCCTCATTAAGGCCACCCACTAAAGGTGTAAATAAAATCAATTAACAAAAATTCCAAACGGTTAATTTGCAATTGCAATCGTATCCTGTGGCCCCAATATCTACTACCTACTAGTTTATGTCCTAACTAGCTTAATGAATTTTAGCTTTGGCCAGTTCAAACAAAGAATTGATTTATGTGCCGATGATCAGAAGCAAACACAGGCGCTAAAGGCTAATAGTGCCATACTAGCGCCCTAACACCTGTGTTTGCTCCCGTCCGATGATCAGAGCCATTGAGCCCTTGTAATAAAGTGCTTGCCGGCTCTGAATGCTAATTGCATGCAAATGCATACAAACAAGGGTCTCCCGCATTCATCCCTCATGATCAGCGGGCAGGGCGCCAAACAAGAGTGCTGCTACCGCTGCAAACCTTATGCCAGCTCAGAGCTGGCATGCTAGTGAGGGAGGAATGAGGGAGACCCACTAAAGAGATTTGACGGGTCCTGGATTTTCTCCCGGATCTGTCAAACCTAAGCCTGCCCCCCCCCCCCCCCACCAAAAAACAAGACCTGGAGGTCCGGTGGACCTCCAGGCCTCCCACCCCAAAGCACAAAAACCCTGGTGGTCCAGTGGGACCGCTATCAAACTGCCCCCCTCCACCCCCGGCGGCCTACCTGTCTGTAGTGGTGGTGGTAGTTGGAGAAGGGAGGGACTGGCACTCCCTCCCTCCTCTTCGGGTGCCTTCTCAAAATGGTGGCATCCCGCCCAGTCCGGTGCATCCTGGGATGCACCGGGAGGGGCTTAACCCATATATGAAAGTTAAGCCCTACCCTGCGCTTCCCAGGATACACTGGGCAGGGCAGGACGCCATCATTTTGGGAAGGCCCCCGAAGAGGAGGGAGAGAGTGCTAGTCCCTCCCTCCTTCAACTACTACCACTACTATAGAGAGGTAGGCCGCAAGGAGTGGAGGGGCAGATAGACAGCAGTCACACTGGACCACCAGGGCATTTTTCTGTGATTTGGGGGGGGGGGGAGTGGGAAGCTAGCAGCTCCACCTGACCACTAGGGTTTTGTGCTTTGGTGGGATGGGCCTGGAAGTCCACCAGACCTCCAGGTCTTGTGTTCGGGGGGGGGGGGGGGGGGGGGAGCTGGCTTAGGTTTGACAGGTCTGGGAGAAAATCCGGGACCTGTCAAACCTCTTCTGCTGTTTGACAGGTCTAGGTTTATGATAGCCCAGATCTGTCAAACAACTTCTGTGGGAGGACTGTGCCTTGGGCGGTCCACAGGAAGGAAACAAAAATGGTATGGCATTTTTGCCAAAAGACGTATAAGAAGAGACTGGAAGACCTGAATATGTATACCCTAGAGGAAAGAAGGGACAGGTGAGATATGCTACTGATGTTTAAATACTTGAAATGTATTAATATAGAAACAAATATTTTTTAGAGAAGGGAAAACAGTAAAACTAGAAGACATCAATTGAGGTTGTGGGGCAGTAGCCTTAGGAATAAGGTCAGGAAATTCTTTTTCACAGAGTGTGTGGTCGAAGCCTGGTATGCTCTCCCGAGGGAGGTGGTAGAGACAAAAATGGTGACAGAATTCAAATTGGCATAGGATAAACACAGAGGATCTCTAAAAACTTAAATGGTTGCATGTGTGTGAATGTGTTGACTGAAGTTAGATGGTGACTCCGGCTATGATGAACTAGGGCCAGTGCCGGGCAGACTTGTACGGTCTGTGTCCCGTATATAGCAATCCGGTTTAGGATGGGCTGGAAAGGGATCATGCTGGGCAGACTTTTACAGTCTGTGTCCCGCAAATGACAAGACAGGCTGGAGTGGGCTTTGACAGCAACTCCAATAGTTGGAACGTAAGGACAGAGCTGGGAGGACTTCTATGGTATATGTTCCAGAAATGCGAAAGAAAGACCAAGATCAAGTATTTTACATCATATTCGTTTTTGATTTAATCATGAATTGATAATATGTGTGACAGTTGGGCAGACGATGGACCGTTTCAGTCTTTTCCTGCCATCACTTACTATGTTACTATGAGAAGCTGAATATTGGCCAGGACCCACCTTAATTCAGGGAGTCAGCAGCAGTGTCTGATATTCAAATGAAATTAAAGTGCAGTAAGTACACTGCCTGTTAACTGTATGGGAAAACATTACAGGCTCCTCCAACCATTAACTCAGCTTTCCAGTTATTACACATTAATTTTAACTATTAATGCATAACAGCAGCAAAATATTAATGTAGCTTAGTAAATGAGCTTTAGATGCTAAGTTTCACCTAACACAGCTTTTGAAACCACATATTTTTGCCAAGTCCTAACTGGCTTGCCTCTTTTCTATGTCTTTCTGAAGGAAGGACCCATAAAAATGGGCACAGTACAAGTGTGGTCTCACCAGTGATCCATACAATAGTGTCATTTCTTTTTTTTTGTACTAGTTATGCTTCTCCTTATGCATCCAAGGATCCCTCCTGCTGTGCTCACTGCCTCATTGCACCGGTTTACTACTTTGAAATCACTGGATATATCATTCCAAAGTGCTCTATCACCATCAGTAGTTTTGCCTCATGCTACGTTACTGTTCCCTTGGATGAATGCACCAAAGGCGCAATTCTGAATTAGTTTAGTGTTGGAACATAGTTTACGAAGCTATTGAATACTCCCTGAGTTTTACGAGATCACTTCTTATATCATCTACTCCTGGCATACCTCATCTATTGAAAATGTTAGCGTCGGCCACAAAAAAGACAATCACTCTTAACCCTTCTCTGTACTGCTCACAAAAACATTGAGCAGAACATTATAAAAGGAAAACTCTTCAGAATGCCAAAGTCAATGAGCATCTGCAAATATAATGAAAGAAAAATATATAAATGATGCTGACTTTTCCACTCCAAATTAGGAATGGAAACTTGGAGTGTCATCAGATTTGATCTGAGCCATTTTTCAGTTGCTTTCCTCAAGGACAAACCAAGGACAGGTATACATATAACGTATCACATACAATGAGTTTAGCTTGTGGGGCAGACTGGATGGTCTTTATCTACCGTCATCTATTATGTTACTATGAAGGCACAATGAATGGTCTCTGTCTATTGGGAGACTCAAAGTTTGAGCTGGTGTGTCCAACATTTCAAGGTTTGAGCTACTTTCAACAATTCTAGTCTCACTTTGGACCTGATCTGCAAGTCTTGGCAAGGAAGCCTTTTGAGCCAGATCCTCTCTTAGCATCCAGCTGCTTTAAAAGTGGCCCCAAGAGTTACGAGTCAGGTGGAATGCTTGCTGTGATCATGAAAAATTATCCTGCCCATCCCCATCTGGCAGTCAAACACAAACCTGGTTCAGAAGATTTGGATTTTAATGAAAATCAGGATAGACCAAGAGTTCAACCCAGTCCTCAGCACACAGTGGGTCTGGTTTTCAGGATGTCCACAACATATGTGCATGAGATCAATTTGCCTATAATGGAGGCAGTGTGAAACAGACCTTGCACTTGGAAAATATATTATTAAAAAATCACCCTAAAATGGAAGCCTCTTCCCATAAATTTAATTTGAGGTTAGGACATTTGGCCGCAAGACCATATGGATGGCTTTCCAGTTAGCAAATAGTATAGTCCAATGATGCCCAGCTCAAGCGGTTAAATTTAGCAGCTAGCCACTGCCAGACCCCCACCCTAAAATCTGGTGTTCATTTTTCTCCTCCATATCAATCAGTTGAGCAGGGGAAACCTGCTCCCAGATAGAACCTATTCACAGTTCCCATGAATATGTCATTCAAGTGACAGTTGAGCTTGTTCCCCACGATTGCTTACAGCTTCTCCAGATGGCAGTCCCAATGCCAAGGGGGGCAAGTGGTGATAAGGACCCTGCTTAAAATAGAAGAGGTGACTCTCTGTATGGCCCCCCATTCTCTTGGGCAGACTTCCACTCAGGAGGGTCCACTTCTCCTCCTCCTCTCCTGGACAAGAGCACTTTAAACCAGGGGTTTGCAACCCAGTCTTGGGACACAACAAACCAGTCTGGTTTTCAAGATATCCACAATAAATATGCATGAGATAAATTTGCATGTACAGCCTCTATTGTATGCAAATCTCTTTCATGCATATTCACTGTGAGTGTGAAAACTTGACTAGCTGGATGTGTTCCAAGGACTGGGTGAGAAGTGAGAACCCCTGCTGAAGACTTATTCCAGGGTTCAGGCATACCCTCTGCTGACTGGGAATGTTCTGTTGGTCCACATAAGTACACTGGACTGCATCACTCCCTAGGGACAGCAGTTCACGGTAAGTCAGATAAGTGTGGCCCTTAATTTCCCTTTCTATTTCCAAAGCCTCCTTTTTGCTTTGAGATAATTTAACTGCACCCATATAATGCTCCACAAAGAAGCAACCCAGTGCATTTGGCCTCGATTACTGTTCACTGTGACGATGATGAACAAGGGACTATTCTGAGAAACATACTAAATTGATAAACTGGGGTGAAATTATCCTTTAAAATCTCACATTATGCCTATTTGAAGGTAAACCTTTGATGTCTAGAACAGTGATGTTTCATGTGTGCTTACATTATTAAACCATGCCATCAAATGCCACTTGGATCTCCAGTATTCATAACTTAATAAGGTGGCCTGTCATATCCAAAATCCTCCTCAGTTGTTCTGCAGAGGATTATAGTTGTAATCAAAGGTATTATTAAGTATCAACTGGATTTTCCAAGTGCCAAAAACATTATTGAACCTGCAGGGGTTTAGATGCACATTCTCTATTGCAGTAATCAAACTTCTAACTCAAAATGATGTAATAGCCTGTGGTGGGACTGTGTTGTTTACACAGTGTGGAAATAACATTTATATTTTGCAGTCTAATAAATTCAATATGTGGTTTAGCATAGTTGTGCCATCAAGAAACAAGATCAAGGATTGACAGCTAAAGGACAGTTTCAAAGAGGAAGTGACATGCACAGAAACTTAGCAACGGGAATAACATTACACAGCACTCGTGTTTAGATTATACTGAGTCTTAATTACAGACTTTGTTATTTTAGAACATAATCCTATTTGTATTTTTAGCCTAGCTCGTCTCTTCTGCCATCATCTCATCTACAGTCATTCCATGCACCAATTATGCAGATGGTCCAGTTGCCTTTCGAGTTTCAACTTGCTTTTTTCACGGATGCACCGTGCTGCTAAATTTAAACACAGTGACACATCATAAGCACCTTGTTCTATTTCTCTTTTCCAGGCATTTTGATGCTACACAATTACAGGCATGGAACTGAAATGCAGTACACCTAATTTGTAGAGTTATAAAGTGGAAGCATCCCACATGGAACATGACCTTGCTTAGATGGTGGTTCTGAATTGGTTGATCTCGATTGGATTTTATTTTTCAATTGTCCACTCTGGATCTAGCTCGATTTGCATTGAATGGTAAAAGTTACTGGGCTTTCTGAAATTTGTCACGGTTCTTTTTGTTTTTCTCAAACTGCCTGCATTGCAAAAAAAAGCTACAGGTTCTTTCTACTTATGAATTTTATACCTTTTTTCAAGAAGAAACTATGCAGTGGAGGAGTGGCCTAGTGGTTAGGGTGGTGGACTTTGGGCCTGAGGAACTGAGTTTGATTCCCAGCACAGGCAACTCCTTGTGACTCTGGGCAAGTCACTTAACCCTCCATTGCCCCATGTAAGCCACATTGAGCCTGCCATGAGTGGGAAAAGCGCAGGGTACAAATGTAACAAAAATATATTTTCACTTGGAAGCTTTTTGTGTGCAGAGTGCCTGTGGATGTTTTTTTTTTTATTTGTATGGGAATCAATGAACTGGGATAACATGAAGTTTGATGAGCTATGTTGAATATGACGTGAGATACACTGAAACACACCTGGCTCCAGTTCAGGAAACCTTACGCATGTTGACCTTCATGCACCCTGAATGTGGTGAAAAAATATTTATTTATTTATTAGGATCTAATAACTCCGTTTATGAAGAGATTCACCCAAGGTGGTATACAGCAAGTACAGCTTGACATAAAACTTATGATTTTGTTAACAGTATAACCAAGGCTTTTTTGAGGGGGTACTGAGTACCGGCACCTTTTCCATTGTCTCCTAAAATTGACCTATGGAACCCAAATTTTAATGAAAGCGGTCAGGCTCTACACACCAATTCTGCTTTGTCATAGATTCTGTGACTGGTTGCAGGAAGCCTGGCCATCGTGGGGTGGGTCCCTCACAGATCTCCCCACCTTTGAAGGGTGGCCTAGCATTTTGAGTACCGGCACCTTTTTTGCAAGAAAAAACACACTGAGTATAACAATAGTAAAATGACCAAATATAAGGATAAATATAATCAAACAAGGTAAACTTAGAAATGGCAAACTGAATCCTAGTACTAGCGCTAATATGATACATTTTCAGAACTCTAAACATGTAGTAGCACTAAAAAGAACAAACAAAAGTCACATAACAGAAATGTGAATGATACCGTAATAAACAGGATGAAAGAACATTATATAACAGATAAGATAAGCTGTTTCATTGGTATTGTGCAGACATCTTAAAAGGTAAGCATTAGAACCTTCAAATAACATGGTAATGCTGTTTGTACAATACAATAAAACATCTTAATAGGCAGCAGAGGGAACAAGATGGATAGTACTGAGTCATTGGGAAAGATGGGAGGCTAAACTGAAGGCAAATTATTTATAAATGAATAAGATGTAAGGAACTGTCTACATTACGGAGTGTGCAGCAAATTAGTCCACATGAGAAGTGAGTGGATAGTCAGCCACTGCATGTATTAAAGGCTTGGTAGAGGAGAACAGACTGCTTATCAATTATCTCAACTACAGCATTATAATGCTATAAAAATATGTTAAGACAATGATGAAATTATAAGATCAGTCCAGGTCTATAGCATTATAGTAACATAGTAACATAGTAGATGATGGTAGAAAAAGACCTGCACGGCCCATCCAGTCTGCCTAACAAGATAAATTCATATGTGCTACTTTTTATTTGTACCTGTCCTCTTCAGGGCACAGACCGTATAAGTCTGGCCAGCACTATCCCCGCCTCCCAACCACCAGCCCCGCTTCCCACCACCAGCTCTGGCCCAGACCGTATAAGTCTGCCCAGCACTATCTCCGCCTCCCAACCACCAGCCCCGCCTCCCACCACCGGCTCTGGCACCTAAACTCAATTATAAGAACAATCCAGCAGAGCATAAAACAGGTCAATCCATACAGAACCTTTGACCAAGAGGACAAGCTAGAAAACAAACATCTCTTTTCTGGGAAAACACATACAACAAAGCCCCCCTTTTACCAAGCTGCGGCAAGAGGGGGCCTGCGTTAGCACGTGTTTTACATGAGTGCCGAGGAACCCTTTTACCAAGCTGGTAAAAGGGCTGGTCTAGCTTTCCTTCAGGAAAGCACTTGCTGCGTGGCCATTTCGGGGTGGGGGGGGGAGCCCTTACTGCCACCAATTGAGGTGGCGGTAAGGGCTCCCGCAGTTATGCGGTGGTAACCCCGATTACCGCTGGGTAGTATCCAGGGCTACAAATTTGCATAGCACTGGAAATTATGGCGCAGTGGGGGGAGGGGGGAAGTACTGTTGGGCTGCTGTGTTAGGCCGGTGGTACTTCCTAAATAGCGAGCAGTAAGCCCGCATTGGGTTACCACTGCTTAGTAAAAGGAGCCCAGACTGAGTGGAGGAGTAGCCTAGTGGTTAGTGCAGTGAACTTTGATCCTGGGGAACTGAGTTCAATTCCCACTACAGCTCCTTGTGACTCTGGGCAAGTCCCTTAACCCTCCATTGCCCCTGGTACAAAATATGACCTGAATATATGTAAACCACTTTGAATGTAGTTGCAAAATCCTCAGAAAGGCGGTGTATCAAGTCCCATTTCCCTTTCCCTTTCTACTCAGTGAATGGGTAAAAGAAAGAAACCAGCTGGATCCATATCAACTGGATTTAGACCTGGTTATGGAACAGAAACAATTCTCATTTCTCTGCTAGACAATCTCCACAGAAACTGTGACAACAGGTCCATCCTAATCCTGGTGTTGCTTGCTTTTCTGCAGCTTTTAAGACTGTGGCACAGCTGTCAGAAACAAGTATCAATGGACCAGTATTTGCATGGTTTAGATCTTGTTAGACAGACAACAATCCATTCTATTCAGTAACACATCATCCCCATTTACGGCACTGACCTGTAGGGTACCACAAAGATCACCTATTAACAGGCCAAGTTTCAAATGAAACATCCAGCAACATTCAACTGGGCACCCAGAGCATGCGTCTAGATTAGGTACATTTTTAGCAGATCTGCACATATATCCCTAGATTTTAAAAGGTCAACGACAATTGTGTGTCAAATTTTGGTTGAAATCCAGAGATGTGCATGGAAATTAATTACTCAACAAGCCAACTGACAATTATTGGTGCTAATGGGCAATTATTTGGATTTGCATGTACTTCTGCCTGTGTGCTATTCTATAAAGTTGTACGTCGACAATGTCTCATGCAACCCAAAAGGGGTGTGGCCAAGTGCATTCCAGTAATTTAACTGTGATGTTATCGAGCGCACAACCCCGGGATTCAATTTGTGTGCCGGGATTTACACTGGGATTCACTTGGCATGTCTGTGTGTCCAAAGTTGGTCATGGGAATTGGTACTATGCACTATTATATAAAGGAGCTTGACATAAAATACCAAACATACGATAACAGAGAAACAAACATACCATAAAATAAACACACCATAACAAATTTCAGCACTGACCAAAGATTATTCAGCCCGAACATTCTTTTCTAGGCCAATCTCTCCATCAAATCTCAATGTGCTCCACATCACTGCTGGAAAGAAATGTTTTAAGCTCTTTCTTGAGCTGTCCTAATGTTTGCAACTCACGTATCTTGAGAGGTAATGAATTCCACAATCTGGGTCCAGCAATAATAATAATAATAATAATAAAAATCTATATTTTCCTATCTGACTGAGTGAATAGAAGGAACATCTAGTAATATGCACAGATCTTAATGCTCTGGTAGGATGGTAAACCTTAAGATTCGAGGAAACTATTACTGAAACAGAATTGGCTAATACTTTAAAAAATTAGTAGCAGGATCTTACAGCACACTCATTGCTCAATTGGAAACCAACATAAGGGTTTTTGTTTTTTAAGTAAAGGTATAATGTGAGAAAAACGGGAGCACCTTGCCATAACTTTTGCAGTGGCACCTGAAGCGCTTTCATCAAATTCCTTGAAATACCGACCAAGAAGTCATTACAATAATCAAAAGTTAGACAAACTATACTCTGTACAGCTATTCGAAAAGTACCTGTGACAAGCCTGATCTACAGAATATGTTTGACCCAGAGGGTCCCGGTTACAACTGGTTTGATACATCCAGGCCAAATATATACCCTAGAAGGGAAATTCCATAACTCTATGCATCTAGTTGCAAGCGCCATATCCATGTATTCTATAAAACATCAGCTAAGTACATTAGTATGTAACTGCAAGGGGATGTACATGAGGGCAGTGCATGAGCATGATGGGTAGCACTTAGGCACACTCAGGGCCCTGTTTACTAAGATGCGCTAGCATTTTTAGCTCGTGCTAAAAACTAGCACGCGCTAAATGCTATAGATACCAAGATATTCCTCTTCAAGATGCAAGTGAAAGCCTAGCTCTTCTCCCAAGCCTTTAATGGCTGTGACCACTGATCAGCCAGTCATTTGCACTGTATCAGGGCTCACATGCCACATGCCCCCCATCGTCGGGTACCTCTGCTGGCGGGGGTCCCCAACCCCCCGCCAGCTGAAGTCCTCTTCAGCCGGTCTCCGGGCCGATGCGTTGCTGCAGCTGATGTGGAAACCTAGGATTCTTTTTCTTCTGTGTGAGTTGTCTGATGTGGAAGCCTAGGATTCTGTTTCTTCTGTGTGAGTCGTCCTGATGTCCTGCACGTTCAACGTGCAGGACATCAGGACGACTCACACAGAAGAAACAGAATCCTGGCCTTCCACATCAGCTGCAGCAACGCGCCGGCCCGGAGACCGGCTGAAGAGGACTTTGGCTGGCGGGGGTTGGGGACCCCCGCCAGCACAGGTACCTGACTGCAGCGGCGGAAGACTCGGGGGAGGGTTGGCGGCGGCGGCGGGGGGAAGGGGGGCTAAAATGTGCCCCCGCACTTCGGGCTCTGTCCCCCCCCCCCACCGAAGTCTAGCTACGCCCCTGCCCCAAGACCAGTTACATATAACTTATTTGAATACATATACAATTCTTAAACCTACCTATTCACTTTACCCCCATGCCCATTTTTAAAATGGGCAGAAGAGAGGTGTCCTAGAAGCACAGTCTGGGAAAAACTAAAGAGTTATGCAAGTGCTGGCAATATTCAGCATCGGTGCCTGGACAGATAAGTGGCCAAATAGGACTGCATAAAAGGCTGTCCTAACTTTGGTTACTTAGAAATATGGGTGCTGGTGCAGAATATTGGCCAGTACCTGCTTTTGGCTAGTGGTGTGCTAAGTTCACCCCTCCCTTCTGCCCCCCTCCATGTGATCCAACCACCTTCAAGACCCCCCCCCTACAACTGAATCTCCACCCACAAGACATGCCCCCCTGATATTCTGCTCCTTCCTCCTCCCAAGGAGATCAGATTGGGAGGTGGACATTTGGCCTAGGGGAGGGAGTGAGGGAGATGGGGGGGGGGGTGTGGAAACGACACTTTGCTTTTCAGGAGGGAAGCAGAATCAGGGGAATCTGACCACAAACACTTATGCAGATCCCACCTGAATTTCGGCTAGGACTCGCATAAGTTCTGGTGGCTAGCTTCAGTCTGGTGAGGTCCAGATATTCAATGCTGGTTTCCACACATGACTGACATTCAATATCCAGAGCTAATTTAGTTTGTGACAATCAGCGTTTAAAATAATGCTGACCGCCGATGGATGAATATTTTCAAGGATGTATGAAACAAGCAAAAAAAAAAAAAAACCCATGCACAAATTAGGAAAAAAAGGCAAAACAACTGAAAATGAGCTGAAATTTTTTCCCTTGCACACATCCCTACAGAAAACCCAATACTGACTAGTTAAAGTGCTGAACTATGAATGTGCTTTCCACTCTTTTTGTAATTGCTGACTCCCTGAGCCTTTTGAAACAATGTTCCAACTTTTGTGCTCCCCTGTAAATACTTCATATTTTGCTGACCTACTTTGTGTAATACATTTTTTTTAATTATTTGCTATTTGCATCAGTAACTGCTATGCACATTTTTGGAACTCTAAAAATACCTTTAAAAAAAAGGTTAAGTGAACACACCCTTGAGTAAGTATGGTGTGAAGGTGAAAAAATACAGGTGACAAGCCAACAATTGCAAGGATACATGAACATTTTAAAATAATCTTTAACAAAAGCCATCTGTACTTCTGAAGGAACATGCTGGCTCCTCCCTGTGAAACAATAAGCACTTCTATTTTGTCTGTAAAATAGATCTGTGAGGTATTTTAGGATGACTTCATCCTGTAATGAAAGAACAAAGGATATCGTCCAGGCGCATGCATAGCCCAGAGCCACACCTTGGTTTACCTGTGGATTGGCAGCCATTATGGTGTAATTCCCATCATCATCTAGGGCTGCAGCTGTGGTGTGGAGAGAACAAGTCCCGTCAGTTTCTCTCTGAATTTTATAGTGATCACTTCTTACAGAGATCTGCTTCCCATCTTTGAACCAATAGATCTGTGGTGGAAAAGAGGAGGGTCAGGAGAGATGGTGAGATTTATCAGCATCGCCATCGCAGGACTATAAGATGCTTTAGTCAGACATTTTTATAACGGAGCAGCTGGGGCTCAAAGCTGTTGTGGAGAAAATGAGAGCCACAGCAACAGAGAATATTCCAAACAAATAATGGCATGCTGGCCTAGATATCATAAGCTATTTCTGTAAAACAAAGACTTCCTAATCCTACCTTCCACAAACTGTGACCTTTCAAAAGCACTAGCACCCTTAAATGACATTCATTTGAGACCTGGTTCTTCCAATAGGCAAGGTCAAGTTAATTACAGGCTATTTGCTGTTGAATGTTCTACTGTACATTGTGATAATTTATTGTTTTATATTTTCTATATTTATACTTTTTTATTTGCATTGTTTTATATTTTTCTTAAATGTGTTAGTCTTATGTCTTGTATTTTTCTTGTACCTCAGCTTGAGCTGACACTGGAAAGACAAACAAACATATTAAGGGCCTTGTTTACTAAGCCGCGCTATAGGTGTGCTAATGTTTTTAGCGCACACTAAAAATTAGTGTACATTAAGGCAAGAGACACTCATAGGAATATATGGGTGTCTCTAATAGTGCACGCTAATTTTTAGCGTGCACTAAAAACAATAGCGCACCTTATTAAACAGGACCCTAAGAGAGGCATTAAAAAAAAGTCTGTAAAAAAAAAAGTCCTGTTCATAACATCCAAAAACCTGTCCATCTCACAGCGAGACTCAAACAGGAAAAATGTCTAGATTTCTTGTTTGATTATGGATGCGAGATGGTCAATGTAGCCGAGATATTCCTACCATATGTTCTTCTATACATAAGAAGTGGAGGAAGGGTTCTGAGACTTTGTCCCCTATGAGTTTTTTGTACTCCATTGCATTTAAGAGGTTTACAAATCTTGCCACTTCTTTTACAGAAAGAATTGAGTTTAGTTATATTAAGCTATTTATTGCCATAGAATGTAGCAAAAGCAGTTAGTTTTGCAGGGTTTTAAAAAGGTTTGGATAATGTCCTAAAAGAAAAGTCCATAAGCCATTATTAAGATGGACTTGGGGAAAATCCACTGCTTACTTCTAGGATAAGCAGCATAAAATCTGCTTTACTTGGCTGGTACTTGTTACCTGGATTGGCCACTGTTGGAAAGAGGATACTGGGCTTGATGGACCTTCGATCTGTCTCAGTACAGCAACATTTTTGTTCTTATGTATGTTAATAGAAGAATGAGTATGTCTATTTACATGTCAAAAATAGAGCCTTGGAAAAACAAACAGAAGGAGTACCACTTGCAGTAATTTCATGCAAGGACATAAAACATTTACAAAGGAAAAATGCCAATACATTTCCCAGAAGTGATAGAAGTGGCAGATTTGGCAAACAATCCAATCCAAATATAATTACACCTAAAGGAATTTCTGTTGACAAATCCTGTGTCATACAATCCTGAGTTTTATGGCATTTCCCCGATACTCACTTCAATTAACCTTGTTTTCCTCTTCTGCTTCCAATTCCTGGCAGAATGAAAGGGTTTTTCCAAAGCATTTATACGAATAGGGAAGACAGGATTTAAATTCTACTGCAGCTCCTTGTGACCTTGGGAAGTCACTTAATCCTCCACTGCCTCAGGTACAAACTAGGGACTGTATTTACTAATGTGTGTTAACGTGTTAATGCAAGTTACTGAACATTAAAAGATGTTAAATTTGAGTTAAGCACATAAGAAAGGGGTGCTCAGTGTCAGTCCTCAACCCAGTTAGGATTTCAGGATTTCCCCAATGAGCATGAAAGAGATCTGTTTTCATGCACTACCTACACTGTATGCAAATAGATTATCATGCATATTCATTGGGGAAATCATGAAAACTCAACAGGCTTGTGGACCTTGAGGATCGATACTGAGCACCCCTTACATAGGAGGCAATTCTATAAGAAGCTGCGTAAATAGATATGCAGGTACAGCATAATAATAGTAATCTGGCTGTGTGCTATTTTATAAGTATGCAAATATCCTTTATAGCATGTACTTTACACATGGGCAAGGCACCAACTTACATGTGTAACTTCTAGAATGCTATAAATTATGGGGTGAATTCTATATATGGTGCTGAAAAAATTAGCATTGAAAAAAAGCGCTATTCTATAAGCCATACTTAAAGTTAGGCACGGTTTACAGAACAGTGCTTACTCCCGGGAAACATGCCTTACTTTACATGAAGCTGTTTGCACCAACTGAAATGTGGTGCAAATTTATGCACCCCCTTATTCTATAACAATGCATGCAAATGCTAAGAATGCCTCCGTTCCACCCATGACCTTCCAAGTCCGCCCCTTTTTTTAAACATAAAATTTAGGTATGGATCCTGTGCCTAAATTTACACACAGCTCTCCCAATCAAATCTAATTAGTGCCAATAATTGCTTGTTACAAAGCCAATTAATGGTGTTAATGAGCTCATAATTGAATTAAATTGCACACAGGCCCAAATTTGCGCTCACAATTTTCGGTGACTTTTTTAGAATTAGGGGGTATGTGCATATGTCCTAAATCTACTTCCAAACTTTGAACCCAACACCTAATGCATTATTACAGTGCTCTAAAGTACCGGACCTCAGCAGTGACTCTTTTCACACCAAGACACAGCCTGGTGATTCACTGGCCTCATCGTTGGTCCGCTCCTTTTAATATGTATTTTTATTTAGTTTACAATATTTTTAAACTTCTTTTTTAGAAGTCTTCATAAAATATTTCCCAAATTAATATAAAGCAACTTAGCTTAACTTTCAAGGTTTGCTGGACCATTACAGGACCCTCACCTATAACAGGATAATTGTGCATTATGTGTTGGGTTTAAAGTTTTGAAGCTGTAATCTATTGTACACCCACCATTTAAACCATTGGACTTTAAAGTTTGATATCTTCTAAATCTAGGCATAAGCATTTATACCAGCTTGATAGCTGGCATTCGTGCTCATGCTGCAACACGTACACTTGTATATACTCAGTTATGCTAGTATTCTTTTATAGAACTGGCTCCAAAAATGTGCCCACTAGGGGGATAATTCTCTATAGATTGCCTAAAATTAGATGCTGGGATGATGTAAGTTACACGCAAATTCTATACAGGCAATTGAACATGTAGTTGACTGTATAGAATACATGCATAAGTCCACATTTCAGGGGTCCTTTTACTAAGCTGCAGTGAAAGGGGGCCTGAGTTAGCGTCTGCAGTGGCTGAAGGCTTTTATGATTTAATAGCACTACTGAGGCAGAACCGAATCTTTGGGGGCCAATAGTTGATAAAGGTGGGCAATAGGCACCCTATATCCCCTCTCTCTCCCCCTTCCTCTTCCCTCCTGCTCCTCCCCCTCCAACAAAATAAAAATATGTTAGGAAATAGGAATCCATACCACGCCAGCAGAAATGAGCATGTGCAAGAACCAAGCATATTTGGGGTGTCAGCAGCAGTGGCTCAATCTGCTGCCACTGACTGCTGCACTTTTACCTGACTTGGGGGTCAGCTAGCAGGGGTTGGGAATCCCTGCCAGCTATATGATTGGTGTGTCTGGCTACTGGGTGGGCCTGTGGCACAAGTGGACGGCCGCAGGCTATGCCCCTGTTATGATGTAGGAGCTGGGCTGGATAATCAGATCTTAAATGCCGCCATTCTAATTGCAGCTGGTTCTCAAATAATGAGGTGGAACACCTGGCAAAATGTTCAATTTGTGAACTGGTATTGCATGTAGGTGGCTGCTTCACTGCATGAAGGACAAAATTTACTCTATATATCTGTGTCTGAAGTAAGCACACTCCTGCCCTAGCTAGCCTGCAGTACATTGCAGGATACTACCCAAGTTTCAGGGCAGAGTAACGTAAAGTAGTATATTTACATAGAGCAGACTGAATCGACCATGTGGGTCTTTATCTGCTGTCATTTACTGCATTGTATTTAACTTCCCAGTAATAGCTGGTTTATCTAGGTTGCTACCGAGTTGCTCTTTTAGCCACTTGTGATGATGCAAGATAGAGTACTGTCTAATTTTGCCTCCAGATCTGTTGGGGTACTGGAAAACAGCAGGGAAATTCTATAAGGTTTGAAGATAAGTACTTTTCTTTCCTGTTGTTCAAATGGAAAAACTGAGCAGATGGTCTTTTGAATGTTAATAAAGCCACCACTGATGGAAATAGATGAATTACTCTCTCTTTCTAAAGACTTGCAAATTCTCAGAGGACTTGGGAAGGACAGCCATGGTACTGGCATTTGCAAGTTTCAGGTCTAAAGTCTGTGGAATATCAGAGGTATAAAAGGTTGAAAAGTGAAGGAGTGAAGGCTGATTCTTGTAGGATACCATTTTTAAGGTTCCCGGTCCAATTTAATTTCAAATTTATATTCTAGTGTTATAACACCGAACTAACAATGGTACATTACAGCATTAATACAACCAATTTCAATTCTAAAAGACATCACAAAAATATAATATCCAAACAAAATATCATCATCCACTTATTCAGTCTTTAATAAACAGAAATAAAACACAAGAAAAGAAAGTGATACGTTGATAGTCCAATAAACTGGTATTTTTTGATAAGCATTCAAAGGTAGACCCTTCTTCTTCAGGTTAAGTGTAAGCAAACGAAGAAGAACAACAAACATTTCCTAGATCCAATAGGCAAATTTTCAATTTCTTTCAAAATGCACTCTAATCAGACCATACTCTCAGACTGTTGGGGAGTGCATTCCTTGAATGTGTCACCTGCTTCCTACCTCTCATTAACAAAGGGACACTAATGCATTCTGTTGTCTCACATGTATGGAAAAGATGTCAACAGAATTCCTCACCTCGGTTACACGTGGAAAACACAGACCACCACCTACTAATGCACAAAAGAGGAGTCGAATTTGAAAGGAGTTATCCAGGTAGGACTGGCTTCTACACAGGATAACACATACTTATTTGGTCCAACCCCAATTTTCAGCTGCACTTACCCGGATAGGTCTATTAAATATCTAGGCAGACTGCCATGGTACTATCTGGTGGTGCAGGGATGGTCTGGGGATGGGGGTAGGGTTGGGGCAGAGCCGAGAGTTATCCGAGCGGCGCTGATATTCTATGGCAGTACTCGGATAGACACCCAATTAACCTAGGACAGAAAAAGGTTGTCCTACGTTAATTGGGTATTGCCTCTACATACTGGCAGTATCTAGTAACGTGGTTGCCCCAGACCTGGTAGGGGCAGGCATGGAACATCCAGATCTAATTCAGCTGGAGGAGGCCGTTGCTGGCCAAATATTGACCAAAGAGATTTGTTTATTAGGATTTATTTACTGCCTTTTTGAAGGAATACACTCAAGGTGGTGTACAGCAAGATTACAAGCTATAAACAAAAAATGAAACAGAAAATCCAAGAAACCAGACTCCATGAGCAATGGAAAACTAATAAAGGAGAAGCAGAAATGCATTTCCTCCTGTACGGAACAAAATACCAGAAATACATACATTCAAAACTGACAATAAGGTGGTTTATTTTATTTATTTATTTACACTTTTGTTGTCTGATCCTTTTATTTTTCCATTTGAATTGGTCCTAGTCTCTCTTGGTTTTCTTCTGTCCTTTTCTTTCCTTCCTTCTTACAATTCTTTCTGATGTCAACTCTTCTGCTTTATCTATTTCTCTCCATTTTCCTCATCTGTCCTTTTATTTACCTATAGGTAAATTTATTATTCCTTCTCCCTTGTCCAGTCCCAATTCTTCCTCTTTAAATCTTTTGCCTATTTACCAGCATTGCACTTTATAATCTTACCTCCCTACTCCTCCTATTTCTATCCATGTTTATCATTCCTTTGTCAGTCTCCCATTCCCTCATTTTTTATCATTTTCTAGTCCCCTATTTCTATCTTCTCTACTCAACTTCCCCCCAGCCTCATCTAGCTCTCTAACCTCCTCACCAACAGCACTTTCCCTGTTACTCATCCCCTCTCCACCTCCAGTCCCTTTCTTATATCATATCCCCTTATACAGGCTCCCACATTCCCTTTTTCCTTCCTTCATTTCCACCCTCTCTCACCTCCTTCAGAGATCTGCACCCTTCCTTTTTTTTCTCACCGTCCTCATAGCCCTCTGCCTCTTTCTCCCCTTTTCCCAGCATTCATTCCCATGTCTCTTCCCCATAACTCCTCTCTCCTTCTCCAGCCTCCATTGCCTACTTCCTTGTCCATTATTTACCCCTATCACCCATCCTTCTGCTCTTCCATCTCTACTTTCCTCTGCTATACCCTTGCCCTCCCCCCCACAAAGTCTGTCTTCCTCTTCCTTCTCACTCTCCCAGTATCAGCACCTTCTCCTGCCACCATCCCCCACACCTAGAAGTTAGCTCCCTCCTCTATCAGCTCCCTGCCACCTTTTCCAACCCGTTTTCTCCCATCTAGTCCTATGCCAGCCCCAACTCCTGCCCCTAGGCCCATCATCCAACCTTTTTCCTATCAGTCTTTCCCTCCATCAGCCCTGTCTTCCAAAATAAGCTGCCTTCTTCCAACTCAACTCCCAACCCTTGCACTTGGCTAGTGTCAGCCCTCTTTCCCAGTCCCAGAATCAGACCCTTCCAATGTAATGCTCCCTTCCCACACCCCTGCCCCCACCATCTGCCAGTGCCAGCCATCTTGTCTCTCTCTCTCATACCTTCAGTCCAGCATCTCTCATCTCTCCCACCATCCAGCAGGTAGCCTCTGTCACCCTATTCCCAACTACCGTGTCTAGTTATCGCCCCTTTTTCTTTCCTCTCACCCTTCCACATGGTCCAGCATTTCCTTCTCTCGTCCTCCCCCCTCCCCAATGAGATTCAGTATCTTTTCCTCTCTCTTCTTTCCTTCCAACATTTCCCCTCAAACTTCCTTCTCTCCCTTCCTCCTGGCTGCTGCACCTTACCAGCCTAAAATAGTGGCAGCAATAAAAGATAAGGCAGCATGTGCCATTGAGCCACTGAGTGTGTGTGCTCTGCCATGTCCCATCCCTCTCCCCAATAAATAAAGACATCCCTACAGTGGATATTCATATCCACCTCGAGAAGGTTAAATGGCAGATATATGTAACAAGGAAGTTGTGTTCAAGATATTACTCAATCTTTTGGCCTTCTGCAGGTTTCCTGGAATAATGTGTACTATCTACTGTATTCTCTGTGTGTCAGAATATTGCCCTTCTTGTTTATAATTGTATTACCTTTGGCTTTGGGTCTCCAGTGACTTTGCATGTAAATGTGATTGGCATCCCTTCAAATATTTTGTAATGTTTCAGTTTCGTCTCAAACTGAGGAGCCACACTACCGTCAGTTGCTTTATCCACGTGTTGTATCTCATCATCCGACTCCTCCACAGGGGAGCGTTCCAGCCGGTACTCAATCTCACTAATCAGCCTCTGCTCAAAGCTTGAGACTTTGTATTCCTGTCAAAAAAGATGGTTCCTGTTAGTGTATGCAAGCTTTCAAACCAAACTTTCAATCCTACTTAAAATTAAGAGCTGCCAAATGGCCTTTTTTCAATAAAGCCTTTTGAATGTTTCCTATTTCCCTGCATTCCTGGAAGGATTTCAAAGTTAGAAAAGGCTGTTAACTTTCATTTTATGAATATAAAAGTGACCTAAACTTGAAGTCAAATTTACTTTGTACTATTTGGAACCTAGGCACTGACAAGGTAGGAGTAACCAAGGATAGCTCCTGACCTTTCAATAGCCACCACAGAGATCCCTGGTACTTGCTGGGGGAGAGTATGGATGTTGGGGGTGTGGGAGTTATTTGAGTCCCAGACTGGCCCTTTTAAAGGCTCTCTAGGAGCATCAGACTGTGCATTATAGCCCAGCACTGAGAAGGAAAGATAATACCAAAAGCTGCCATTATCTTTCCACGAATAAAATAGCTTGCAAGGTCAAACACAAGGTGCATTACTCACTTTACATACTCCATGCATTGCATCTCATCACTTAAGTTGCACTGCACTAAAAAAGTACACAAAGTGCAAACATATGGTTTCAATATTTTATTTAAGTTCTTTGTAAAAGAATATCAGTTATTCCTTTAATGCCATTAGTAACTACCCCTCTAAATTTTAACGTGAGGAAGGCACCCAAATAACTGTAAGGTACCATTCCTACCCCTGCCCCTTGTGTTTTATGTGCTTAATGTGGGAATTAACCCAGTGGCTTAACAGTGTGTGGTAACCTGAATGCAGCTTAGTATATAGGGGTTCTTAGGTACTTTATGCAAGGTATTTAGAGCCGATAATTTGCTGAACAAGCAATTATTGGCACTAATTAGATTTAATTGGAATATATGTGTGTAAATTTAGGAGAAGGATCCATGCCTAAATTTTACGCGAGAATTCAAAAAAAGGGGCGTGCAAATGGGAGAGTCACAGGTGGAACAAGGGTGTTCCTGAAATTAACGCGCACAATTAAGGGGCAAATGCGCCTAATTTAAGCACGAAGATTTACACCATGTTTCAGTTAGTGCCCATATCCGTGCCTATGCCCGGGCATTAGCGCTGTTCTATAAACTGCATCTAACTTGAAGCGCGGCTTATAGAATAGCACTTTTTTTTCTGCACCGCATAGAATTGATCCCTTTGCACTAATTTTTTTGGGTGTCATTGTTTTGGTGCTTTACACACAGAGGGGCATAATCGAACGGGGCGCCCAAGTTTTCATGAGGGCGTCCTCGCAGGACGGCCCTGTAAAGGGGCAGGGCAACCCGTATTATCAAAACAAGATGGGCGTCCATCTTTCGTTTCGATAATACAGTCGGGGACGCACAAATCATGAAATTTATGTCAACCTTAGAGATGGTCATCTTTAGGTCGTTTTTGAGATGGTCGTCCCCGTTTTTCGGCGATAATGGAAACCGAGGACGCCCATCTCAAAAACGACCAAATCCAAGCCATTTGGTAGTGGGAGGATCCAGCATTCGTAGTGCACTGGTCCCCCTGATATGCCAGGACACCAACCGGGCACCCTAGGGGGCACTGCAGTGGACTTCAGAAAAAGCTCCCAGCTACATAGCTCCCTTACCTTGTATGCAGAACCCCCCAAAACCCACAACTGTACACCACTAACATAGCCCTTAGGGATGAAGGGGGGCACCCAGATGTGGGTACAGTGGGTTTTGGAGGGCTCACATTTACCACCACAAGTGTAACAGGTAGAGGTGGGATGGGCCTGGGTCCGCCTGCCTGAAGTACACTGCACCCACTACAACTGCTCCAGGTACCTGCATACTGCTGCGATGGACCTGAGTATGGCATTTGAGGCTGACATAGAGGCTGGCAAAAAAGTATTTTTAAAGATTTTTTTGAGGGTGGGAGGGGGTTAGTGACCACTGGGGGAGTAAGGAGAGGTGATCCCCGATTCCCTCCGGTGGTCATCTGGTCAGTTCGGGCACCTTTTTGATACTTGGTCGTGAAAAAAAATTGACCAAGTAAATAAATTTGGCTGATTTTCTCTAGTGTGGGAAATCGTGCATGCAAGGGCTGGAACTACCGCCAGTGACTGCGTTGGGCCGACAGTAAGCCCACTGCTTAGTGAAAGGGCCCCTATGGGAACATAGGCACTCATGTTCTCTTATAGAATACTAGCCTAACCGGGAGCTAAAAAGTTAGGCACAGTCACTTACCTCAGCCATAGAGGTGGTGTAAATGCACCTAAATGTGGGTGCCCCGTCCATGGGTACACTCCCCCTTCCAAATACACTCTATGTATGTTAAGCAGATCTTGCAGAATAGTACTTTGGTGGAAATTTGGCACTTATGCACTTATGTGTCCGCATATATGCCATTATTCCAAACATTTATGCACAAAGGGGGAAAGGGAAAGGGAAGGGGACTTAATATACCGCTTTTCTGTGTTTTTTCCAACTACATTCAAAGCGGTTTACATATTATATACAGGTACTTATTTGTACCTGGGACAATGGAGGGTTAAGTGACTTGTCCAGAGTCACAAGGAGCTGCAGTGGGAATTGAACCCAGTTCCCCAGGATCAAAGTCCGCTGTACTAACCACTAGGCTACTCCTCCACAAAAGGGCCAGATTCTATAAATGGCTTCTACAAATAGGCATATCCAAAAATAGTGCTGAGCACTATTCTACAAACCGTGCCTAAAGTTAGGCGCAGTTTACAGGATAGCGCATAGGGCCAGGGAACATGCCTACATTTAGAAGCAGCCATTTATGTTGCTGAAAACCTGGTGTAAATACCTGCACTTAAATTATTTATTTTTGTTACATTTGTACCCCACGCTTTCCCACTCATGGCAGGCTCAATGTGGCTTACATGGGGCAATGGAGAATTAAGTGACTTGCCCAGAGTCACAAGGAGCTGCCTGTGCCTAAAGTGGGAATTGAACTCAGTTCCTCAGGACCAAAGTCCACCACCCTAGCCACTAGGCCACTCCTCCACAGGTGCCATTCTCCCAAATTCTATAACCATGCATGTAAATTAAGAAAGCCCCCACCATGCCCACACTACTCCCATGGCCACGCCTCCTCTTCAGCTATGTGTGCTATAATTTACGCATGTCTGTTTTTAGAATGCGCCTAAAAAGATGTGTGTGTAAATTCCAATTATTACCTATTAGTGTTGATAATTGGCAGTTTTGAGCCAATTATCAGTGCTGACTGGCTCGTTACTCAATTAAGCTGCATGTGTAAATTGGGTGCACACCTAATTTAGGAGTCCTTTTACTATGGTGCTCTGAAAAATGGCCTGTGCTGCTGTAGACGCGTGTATGGGACGCACGCAGGTTCATTTTTCAGCATGCCTGCAAAAAAGGCCTTTATTTTTTGTCCGAAAAAGGACGTGTGGCATTTTGGGCCTGAGACCTTACCGCCACCTATTGGATTTAGCCGTAAGGTCTCCCACACTAACCGAGTGGTAATCGTCTGCATGCGTGCAATGTCAATTACTGCCAGGCTAGCACTGTGCGCCGGAAACTAAAATATACTTTCTGCCACGTAAAAAATGAAATTACTGCCCAGGCCAGGCGGCAGCCGGGCTGTAGTTCCGAATTGGCATGCGTTGGGCACGCATAGGCACCTATGCAGCTTAGTAAAAGGGCCCCTTAATGCGTGTAACTCGCTGCTCCCTATATGGAACCCGTGGGATAATGAGTGTGTAAATGTGCATTATCCATGTTTTAGAATGAGTATAACTGTGTACCATTCAGCACCAGATATAAACACTCCCAGGGGATACTTTTACATCAAATTTTCAATCCCTTTTTCTATTCGTTTCAACAATGAAAAAGGACAGTAATTATTAATTGGTTAGGAAAATATTTCGAAATACTATTAACAAACACAGGAGAATGCATTTTGCTTTAGTAATTTTCTCATTACACATAGCAACACAAAGTGCACATAATCTTATTCAGGAGCACAACCAGCACACCGTGCAACAAGAATTTCTGGGTGCAATGTCGCCAGATAGGTTAGTTTTGTGCTTACTGTGACAGTACTAAACCTTGTTCCTAAATCAGGGTACGTGGAGTACGATCTCAGTCTCTCAGATTTATTGCTAACTCTCACCGTAGTAGTTGCATTGTGCCACAGACAGCCTCCATCTGGAGCTCACAGGATGTAACATGTATAGGCAATCTGTTCAGGTGTGCTTGAAAACTCTTGTTATTCAAGCCTGTGGCTCCCAACACAATGGAAAATATTTGTGTCTATCTTTCTGCCACATTTTCTTAGTCTCTGACTGCATGTCATGTCATTTAAGAATCTTCTCCCTCTTGCTTGGAACTAACATGTATATGATCGTTGTGAATTTCTGCTGTATTGTAGCAGAGGTTTTGATATCAGTTAGTGGTAGAATAAAGCAAGAGAGCAGTATAAGGGATGCAATGATTGGGGCATGGGGCAGCAGTAACACTTTTTCTTTTATTAATACACTCAATTTGAATGTGAAATTATGGGCATATTTTCTACCCTCCGTTTCCTGAAGTGATGGTACCCCCGAGATTGGCCATGTAGATAGTTTCCTTTAGTTTAAGTGAAAACAAACACTAAAATAGTGGTAAACTGAAAAAAATTAGGAAATCATGCACAGAGTAAGACCCTGTGAACTCATGTTAAAAATCCACTAAAGCAGTGATTCTCAATCCTGTCCTGGAGGACCATTAGAAAGTCCAAAGAAGCAAAATACAAACCTGGTGTTAAAGCACTTTAATTCAGCAATAACATTCTTACACAAGCCCAAAGTGAATCATGTTTTATCCTATCAGTAGGCTGCATCTGGGGCAGAGTGATTGAGCCACTAACACACAAAATGTGTTCTAAATAGAACAGCAAAATATAAGTGTAGCAGGGTCACTGCAATGATGCTCTTTATGACCTTGGACAGGGCCGGTCTTAGCAAGTGTGGGGCCCTGTGCAGACCAATTTGATGGGGCCCCACCCTAGCCCCGCCCTAGCTCCACCCTCACCCTAGCTCCAGGGCCGGTCACCCCTCCCTCCGAGCTCCCGGGCCATCCCCTCCGAGCTCCAGGCTCTGGCCCCCCTCCGAGCTCCAGGACTCCTCCCTCCTTCCCAGCTCCAAGGCCTGCCTCTCAGCTCCAAGGCCCCCCGGCCTCCCTCCCAGCTCCAAGGCCCCCCTCCCAGCTCCAAGGCTCCCCTCCTTCCAAGGCCTCCCTCTGAGCTCCAGTCCCCCTCCCTCTGAATTTTAAAAGTTACCTCGTCGGGTTACAGGCAGCGGCAGGAGTGAAAAGCATGCAAGCTGCTCGGCGCTTCAGGAGCCTTCCTTTCCCTCTCTCAGCTCTGGTCCCGCCCTCATTTCCTGTTTCCATGAGGGCGGGACCAGAGCTGAGAGAGGGAAGGGAAGGCTCCTGAAGCGCCGAGCAGCTCGCATGCTTTTCACTCCTGCCGCTGCCTGTAACCCAACAAGGTAACTTTTAAAATTCAGAGGGAGGGGGACTGGAACTCGGGCAGTCGAGGGCGGGGCTGAGGCATGCCACACGGGGCCCCCTTGAGCACGAGGCCCTATGCGGTCGCCTCGCCCTAAGATCAGCCCTGACCTTGGACAAATCCTTCCATCCTCCGTTGTGTCGGATGCAACTAGACTGTATAGTTGTCATAGAAAGCCTTCACTCCTTTCCAAAATGTTCAGCCTGCTCCCCAGCTGCACCAGAAGTGCTCCACACTCAGGCTTTTCTAGATTGGAAGGATAGGTGGGTGGGGGAGAACAGACCACCTTTTCCTTTCTTGGTAGTACTTTGGGGGTGAAACTCTCTTGTCTCCAGTGTAGAGTTAAAAAAACACCTTTCCCCCAGGATTCTATATATTGCGCCAAGATCGCCACGGAAATCAAAGCGTATTCCATAACAATATGCATAACTGAATTAGTTAACAAGCCAATCGGCGCTGATAACTGGATGTTAATGAACAATCAGCACTAACTGGCATCAATTAGAATCTACGCGCACCACTGTGAGCGTATTCTGTAATGCGGTGCACCTAAATTCTAAGTCGCATAGTTGAAAAGCAGGTATCATTATAGGCGTGGAATGGGCGGGTCTTTGAGCGCTTCTAAAATCAATGCATATTACAGAATACACCCACTCCACATCTAATTTATACATCAGGATTTACACCAGCTTTTAGTTGGTGTAACTGACTGCGACTAAATTTAGGCATGTGGACCGGTGCTTGGCGTATTCTATATACCACGTGGAAATCTAAGCCTATTCTATAAAATTTAGGTGTCCTTTAGAGAACAAGCCTAGGCATATTTTTTTTCTGTGCAGAATTTGCAGGCGCTATATATAGAATCTAGTCCTTGGCGTGTTAGTGGCACAATCACTCTGCCCCTGATGCAGCCCACTGAAAGGGCAAAACGGGATTCACGTTGGGCTTGTGTAAGAATATTACTGTTGAATTAAAGCGCTTTAACACTAGACGTGTATTCTGCTTCTTTGGATTGTCTTGTGCTGCCTGCAGACTACAGTTTCCTCTATTGTCCTCCCTGGGGGACCATTGGCCAGTCAGGACTTCAAGATATCCCAAATGAATACGAATAACACAATCTAAATAACTGGGTACATCAATTCCAATATAGTTGCATAAAGTTTTTAGAGAATTATATTAGAAGATTTATAACGTGAAATAAAGATTTTGTTTATGTCATAGTTGCTAAGGAATGCTGTTTAATGAATATGCATGACAGAGATTTGCATATAATGCAAATGAATCTCATGGATACTGATTAGGGATATCCTGAAAACCCAACTGGCACTGTACTAGAGGACTGATTTACTAAGGTTTTTCTGTCACGAGCTTGAGAAAAAAAGGTTTAATGAATTAGGCACAACAAATCTTAAGGTTATAGAAACAGACAGATGAGTACAGTATAATGGTATAATGCAAATAACCCCAGAATACTTTTACCTACTAAGAGTCACATTAAGGTCTTGTGAGTAAGGATACAAAGACAGGAGAAGTATGTCTTATTTTTAGTACCACCTAGCTACAAGAAGAGTTGTGAACTGCCTTACTGTTAAGTGACGGGAAAAAGTTAACAAGCAGGAAAGAACAAAAACTTAAGAGACAAAGGATGAGAAAGAAAGGTGAAAACATTAACCTTTTGACTGGCAACCGGACTCACTACAGTAGCATCAAGTGAACCAAGTTCCTGTAAGAGCAGAAAAACAGATAAAAGCAGCTGGCAGACAGAAGAAATACTGAATTAACCCTTTACTATTGCTGATATTGTTAGTTGTTTTGAGTACAGAAGAACGCCGATTATCTGTATTAACCTCGGCAGGGGGCAGTTCGGATAATCGAAAATCTGGATGATTGGAAAACCTTCCCCCACTCATCCCTTTCGAATTTCTCTCCAACCGCCTGGGGAACGTGCCTTTACGTTGCCTGTGTGTTCCAGGGCCCACCAGCAGTAGTGGTGGGAAAGCGTGAGTAGCAACGGACAAGGGCAGTTGTGGGAGATGGGGACGGTGTTGAAGAGATTCCCTCCCTGTCACTGTTGGCAACGAAGGAAGTGAACTCCGGAGCGTTGCAGGAGACTCAACCCAGCTCTCTCCCCACCTCTGGCTTCCTGTTGTGGCGGGCTGCCATGTAGGCTGCGGTGCGTTGGTTACCAGGCCAAGTGCTGGGGAGGGGGATGGAGAAGGAAAAGATTTATTTAGCCCCTGATAATGATGCGGCAGGGGAGAGAGAGAGACAGGGGGTGATGCACTGCTGCTAGGTGGGCTGTGCACCGATACAGATAATTGGACATCTGGATAATTGGCGTTCCACTGTACTTTTAATAAATTACCTTAATTTCCTTGGGTTCTTCTCTTTTTGGTTATTCACATTTTGTTTTTTCTACTTTTTTTGTGGGATTTTTGTTTTTCTCATTTCTCAGAGAGAAGAAATCTAACACTTTGGGGTTTCTGGTCAAAATGTACTCTATAGGGGCACCATGCCACTTACTGTGTCCTTACAGGCTAGTGCTTAGGTGTTTTGCTACCACTGATGCGCCTAAGTGTATACTTAAATGTACAGAATACTGTCACTTTCACAGGTACGTGCCCAAGTGGCATGTACATGTGAGTGCCCTATTATAGGTCTCATTAAATACAGGTTTGTTTTCCATAGGCACAGAATGGAGGGGGAAAAGCCTGTTTAAATTAAACCTATACTTAAAAAAAGGTAAACTCATCTATCTCTCTCTCAATACAGGAGGAGCAAGTCTCAAGGTCCCTGAGCGGCTTACACAAAATGCTCAGTGCGTGTGAAAGCTTGTCTTGAAAGGCAATCTTCTGATGCAAATTTCCTCTGAAAGCCCATGGCTGGCGGGTAGGTGGATGCTTTTATACTTCCTATTTACACACATAAAAGGCAATTCTATAAGCTGGAGCCTAAAGTCAGGTGCAAACCTGCAGATTCTATATATGGCATTTAGATTCGCACACCAAAATTTGGGCACACTCCCGAGATGCGTGCAAATTAATTGGCCAATTAGTGTTACTAATCGTGTACAAACAACCAATTGATGACATTAACTGGAACCCAATAAAATTTTCAAGCGTATCTGGCTGTGCGCTATGGCACTAACTGTACTAGAGTTTAAGATGGAATGGTCAGGGGCATTCCGAAAAGTTGAGGGTGTGGGATGTGCGCCCTTTACAGCCAGATTCTATATATGGTGCCTGAAAACTCCACGTGGAGTAAATTTCCACCTAAGCATATTCTGTAAGCAGCGCCTATATAGAATACGCTTAGATAATATCACAGAGATTAAAACTACGCACATCCATTTATACCAAGGTAAACGTGGCATAAATGCCAGCGTGTAGAATTAGGAGCACAACGGCCATACTCTATAATAGCGCAGGTAAATTTTGCAATGCCTATGAAATGCCCATTTCTCCGCTCATAACCATGCACTTTTTTGGATGTGCGCATTAGAATTTAGGCACTCTGCGTTACAGAATACGCTTAGCGAGTTGTGCATGTAAATTCTAATTATTGACAATTAGCGCTCGTTAATACCTGTTATCAATGCTAATTAGCTTGTTAAGCCAATTAAATTATATGCATTGTTATAAAATACACTTGGATTTTGGCATGGAACTCTAGGCATGCTATATAGAATCTGGGGGATAGCACTGATTTTTCCAGTGCCAAATTTTGAGCACCATTTATAGAATTTCCCTCAAATAACGCATTCAGTTTATAGAACAGTAGCAGTTATGCATGTGATTTGCACAGGTATTTGGCAGTTATTCATGTAAGTGCTAGGTACTATTCTATAAATAGTCCACCTAAATCACATAGGGCTTCTTTTACAAATGCAATTGCTAATGTGCTAGCAATACCGGCACAGCAAATGCAATGAAGCCCATAAGAACCAAATGGGCTTCATCGTATTTACATAAGAACATAAGAATAGCCACACTGGGTCAGACCAGTAGTCCATCTATCCCAGTATCCTGCTTCCAACAGTGGCCAATCTAGGTCACAAGTACCCAAATAGTAGCAACATTCCATCCTACCAATCCCAGGGGCAAGAAGTAGTTCCCCCATGTCTGACTCAATAGCACACTATGGACTAGCAAACTATGGGCTTTTCCTCCAGGAACTGTCCAAACCTTTTTTTAAATCCAGACACTAACCGCTGTTACCACATCCTCCAGCAACGAGATCCAGAGCATAACTATCTGCTGATTGAAAAAATATTTTCTCCTGTTTGTTTTAAAAGTATTTCCATGTATCTTCATTGAGTATCTCCTAGTCCATGTCGTGCCACAATTGCTAGCCTTGGTTTGTAAAAGGAGCCCATCATAGAGTGCAACTGTGGGGAGGGGGGAGGAGGTATTTGTGGATAGCGCATGGCCGTGTCACAAAATGATGTATGTAACTTCTAGAGCAGGGGCGTAGCCAGACTTCGGCGGGAGGGAGGGTCCAACTGATTAGGGATATCCTGAAAAACCCCCGCCGCCGCTGTTGGGTACCTTTGCTGGCGGGGGTCCCCAACCCCCGCCAACCAAAGTCCTCTTCTCCGATGCGGCCACATTGCTGATAGGCACGTTGTGTACATGCAGGACGTCAGACTCACAGAAACAGAAGCCTGCCCTTGCAGATCAGCAACGCGGCCGCACCGGAGAAGAGGACTTCGGCTGGCGGGAGTTGTGGACCCCCGCCAGCAAAGGTACCTGGTGACTGTGGGGGAGGGTTGGCGGCGGGAGGGGGACGTCAAAGGGGTTGGCGGTGGGGGGGGGGGGGCCAGGGCCAAATCTACGGGGTCCCATGCCCCCGTGGCCCCACGTAGCTACGCCACTGTTCTAGAGTACTGTGGCACGTGTTGGATGGTACACTTAGGCTTGCCCACTTTCACCAGCCATTAACCTGCCATAAGTGGGTGCACCTACCAATTAGCATGCTGATCTGGCTTTGTACTAGTATTCTAAATCAGCTTACATGCACCCTTAAGCCATTATAGAATTGGCACTAAGGGCCAGATTCTATATATATGGCGTTTAGAAAATCTGCTCGGAAAACATTTCCACCCAAGTGTATTCGGCAAAGGGTGCCTATATTTAGGCACGGTATATACAATATGCTTAATTGATATTCTAGCGCCTAACACTACACACCTCCATTTACACCAACGAAAATATGGCATAAATCCCGGTGCATAGATTTAGGTGCACTGGGCCATATTCTATAACTATGCGCATAAATTTTGGAACGCCCATGAAATGTCCATTTCCTCGCCCATAACCACAGCCCTTTTTGCCTGCACACATTACAATTTAGGCACAGAGCATTACAGAATATGTATAGCAAAGTATGTGCATAAATTCTAATTATTGTCAATTAGTGCTCATTATTGCTTGTTAAGTGCTTTTAACAACACTGATTGGCTTGTTAAGCCAATTAAGTTATGCATATTGTTACAGAATATGTTTGGATTTCAGCCCGGAATGCTAGGCACGCTATATAGAATCCGGAGGTAAGTGATTCTTTTGTAGTGCCTACATGAGGCGTCAAATTATACCTTTAAAGCAGGTACAAAATTTGGAAGTTGAACTATACACAGGGTTTTCACAATAATATGCCCTATCCCATCCTGTCAGAACATATGTGCATGTACTTTAAGGTCCATATGTATAGGGGGAGGGGAATTTTCAATGCTCTATTTAATGTGGGTAAAGTGTATTAAAACTTCGTTCTGCTGTCAGGCTACCTATAATAAATGTCCTCATACAGACCTTATCTGCAGTATAAACTGTAATGTTTAATGCTCAATTGCTTTGTTAACATAACTTTAAAGTACAGTTTTTCCACATCCTTTTCTTTTGTACTGCTAATTATAATAATCTGTTAACCACATTGAACCTGATCTATTTGGGATAATGTGGGACTATGAATGAAATAAATAAACAAGTATGAGATTTGCATGCAAAGGAGATCCAGTATATGTACATTTTTCTCCAAATTATTGATTGCAGATATTCTGAAGAGGTGAGCAGTTAGGTGTCCCTCCAGAAAGGGTTGGAAAACATTGGAGTAGATTACAGAGAGAAAGAGATGGATAAAAGACAGAGATCCTGAACTCACTACAAAATCCAGCATTTGAACACCAACACTGAAATGCAGGAATCTGACAGCACAAAAACAATCACTTTCCAGCTTTCTTGTCTCATGCTGTTGAATCAGAGATAACTATTATTCCTGTACTGAAAATCCATCATCAGCTGTTATGTCCCTTTTTGATCATTTTATAAAGGTGTTTTAATGTTTGATGTCATGGTTGTGTACTTGATTTATTATGAATGTTGATTTGTAAACCACCAGGGATAGTGTGGTATAGAAACTGGAAATAAATATTATAAAAAAACATTTTGCTTCATATTACAGCTCTATGCATATATTTAATCAAATATTTGCACAGATTTTTTAAAAAAATATGTAAAGAACATATTTTCTTGATACTGTTTCCAGAAAAAAAAGATTTAATTCTCAGCTGGGTATTATAAATATATCTAGACATTTATGATGAAAACAGTGGCAGCTGCTTATCACATTTGCAAATATTTTTACACTGTGGAAGAGCTATGTCAAACGTATAACCCTCTTGAAAAGAAATATATTATTTCTGCAGGTTTATTACTTTAACACATTTCAGTTTTGGAAGTTTCACTGTTGCAGAAAACAGATTCTGGTTTGGAATGCACATTCTTAATACCCCAAGGGAGGGTAGTTTTTAAAAGAATTTCCATAGGTAAAAATGAGTTTTCTGAAACTTTCTGGCTGATATAGGGGTTCACATGTGATATGGTTTGTGGGAACATGGAGATGCTCCAAAGAACAGGGTTGGGGAGGGGTTGGCATTAGGTGAATAGTTTTGAAAATCCAAGGGTACGTGTGTAATTTAACCTTGAAAGTCTATATGTGCTAAAAAGGAAGTGCAGATATCGATGCATAGTTTCCTTCAAGGTTATTTTCAAAGCGAAAGTGTATATGCACTTTATCACTGTATATGATTTAGTATGTCACATCACATATTTTTAATGCACTTTTTTACACTATTTGTTCAAGATGCTTTTGTGTATTTGCAAGCTGTCTCCTAGTCTTTATATTTATGTGCATATATATATATATTTTTTGAAATTTTTCTTTATGTCCTACTAATTATTTTGTACTTATATTTGCTTTACTTTTTTGATTCTGTGAGGGCCGCTGATGAAGGCTTGTTAGCTGAAACATGGCCCGTGTAGGGTCATCAACACGTATTGAGATTCCATCAATATAGAATTTGATGACATCGCTCCTGGAACATCTGTCTGGTCAATCCCCCTTTTCTTTTGCATTTTGGCATTGAAATGTAGCCAAGTTTACATGCAGAAAAGTATGGGGGCAATTCTATACAGTGGCGCTTAACTGTAAAGCCCTCCTCACCTATTATAGAACAGTAACAAAAAGCTGCTTTGGTGTTCCAAAACTTAGGCACAACAGCTTCCACCAGGTCAATGGGCAGGTATAATTTGGCATGCCTAAGTCCAACTTGGAATGCACGCATCTGATACTATTCTCTACGCCGTGCACATTGCTAGGCAGAATGTCCATTACACTACCATGCTAAGTCTAGCACACTCCATTTGCCATTATGTGTCATGTGACTAGTGCCTAGCACAGACATGCGTACATGCCCATTTGTGATATCATTCACGCACATAAGCGTGCCTTTTCGATAAATTTGTTCACCCTTTATAGAATTGCCCTCATACATATGTTTAAAGCATGCTCACAAGATAAAGGCCTACCCCAACAACCCTATGTAAACCCTTCACCCAAAGCATAGCATGCCTAATGAGCGCACTGGACAACGCACAACCTTCACCCCTTCCGACCCTCCACACATACCTCATTCGACCACTATACAACCTTGTATTTGTTATCAACCGACTGGGCAAACGCCCAACGGTACCATGTAAGCCACATTGAGCCTGCAAATAGGTGGGAAAATGTGGGATACAAATGCAACAAATAAAAAAAATAAAGGCGTATTTCTTGAGTCATCATTGTAGCTCGCCAGAGTGTCCACATAATTGGGCCTGTTCTATAGCAGGTCCCCCACTGTGGTGTTAAGAGTTCCAAAAGCAGCTAAAGACATAGTTATTGGTGGGCTTGTATGAGGAGATTTAATAATAAAACAAATCAGAATAGCATTCATGGCAAGTTATTTATAAATTTTGTTTTATGTGTTTTAAATGGGTGTGCAAGGTTTTACAGGCCACACTCTCATATTTAAGATGGGAGGAGCAGATTTGGGATTTATTGTCGATATGTTACCGTTGTTAAGTTGTCCAGGCAGTAATAATGGTCCACCTGGATTTTAGTAACATTGGGTCCAATATTTAGAATATGCTGGTTCTAAAATTTATACTCCTAAATTAGGCTCATAAATGTGTGCCATATTTTTAGCCAAATTTAGGAGCATAAGGGTTCCTTTTACAAAGGGCGCTAGCTTTTTTAGTGTGCACTAAAAATAAGCACATACAAAACATTAGTCGACCATATATTTGTATGGGTGCCACTAGAATTTAGCACACGCTACAGATTAGCGCGCCTTTGTAAAAAATCCCCTAAGTTTCCAGCTGAAAATTCATCTTAATTTAGGAGCCTGAACGTTATGCCCAAATTCTGAACTATACGGAACAAAACTGGATTTTTAAATTGGACTCTATTAAACTTAACAGTCTCAATAAGGAAATTGAGAGGTTATCATTAGTCTGACTGGAGTTTGTTATTGAACGATGTATACCACATGACCAGGGGTCCTTTAAGAGGAACAGTTAGATGCCGCGGCCATGTTGGTTTAAGAGGTGAAGAAATGAATAATCGTGAAGAATCATAAAGGTATGAGATCATTATGAGAAGGGTACATTTATGACTGTTTAAGAAACTGATTTAAAATGTTTTTGTTTTAGGGGCTTGCCTTAAGACAGCAATAAGGCAATACACGTGTCAGCTCATAGTCCCCTGATTTCTCTACGTTGTATGGGTTTAAAGTCACCTGAAACCATCATAGTTATCTGAACAAGATAAGTATATTTTTACTCTAAGAAGCTATAAAGATTCACTATATATAAAGTTTCGGATGTAAAGTCTGTTTAAAGAAAAATTGGACTGATGATGATATAGGCGAACAATCACC
Organism: Microcaecilia unicolor; assembly: GCF_901765095.1. Classification (NCBI taxonomy): domain Eukaryota; kingdom Metazoa; phylum Chordata; class Amphibia; order Gymnophiona; family Siphonopidae; genus Microcaecilia; species Microcaecilia unicolor. The sequence goes on from NC_044032.1 coordinate 593,226,016, forward strand.
ATCAAATTCCACTGAATAGGATGTGGAGTGCTGCCTCTGATGGTCCGAAGTTACCTTCTGTTGTGAACTGTTATGAATTATAACAAACAGCAGTGCCTGTATGTGATGTGGATATATAAACTTAGGCCTGCCATTCATTTGCTGATATTTTATGAGCCTAGTCCTGAAAATCAGTGCTGGGCTCCTAATTTCTTTTCCCCACCCTAAATCTGTCCTGTTGCCACACACTTTTATGCACTCAGCCCTAGTAAATTTTCAAAGATGCCAATTTATGAACGTAACTCCCAAAAGGGCGTGCCGGGAGCCACTAGCGTAGCTTGATAAAAGAAGCCCAAAGTTAGAAGCATAAATCCTTTGACTATAGGGTCCCAATTGTTTACTTGGTGTTATCATCTCACTTGCAGAATACAGTGGCCAAGATAATTTTGCTTGGACATGCATCTGAAAGGGTCATTCATTTGATCAGATTGCACCGGCTGCCAATAGCCGCTAGAAACAGAATTTAAAATGGAATGGACTTGGAATTTTTAAATATCCCAAGCAGTGTTGCAGACCCCCAATAGGGATTTGCATAGAGCTGTCTTTTATATTAAGCATTCCAGCTATTTTAGATTACAGATTGTTATGTACATGTGAATGGGCTTTTTGAGATAGTTCCCCTAGACAGAGAAACTTATTTCCAACACAACCTTGGATGGAAGAGTCCTCCCTGCAATTTTATAAAATACTAAAGTCACAGCTATTTACAAAACACTTGAGGGATTAATTTAGGTTGGAGAAGATAAGAATCATTTTGATAAGCCAGCAGTACAGAAGTGTAAAGCCATGGAGGAATAATTTTTACTTTCCTAGTTTTAGAATTGTTTTAGATGGTTGTATTTTTATCTTTTATAATCTGCAGACTATAAATACTGTGTTAAATGAAATGATTCAATATGCACTGAACAATGGAAGGGCAGGAATAGAAATGTTAACAAATTAAATGAAATAAATTTTACCCCTCAAACAGGGGTGGACTGACAGCGGTCAGGGCCCCCGGGCAGTTATGGTCATTGGGCCTCCCAGCCACTGCCCGCCGCCCAACTGTTGCACCACTGCCTCACCACTGCACCATCGCCCCCTTCCTGGTCCTTCCTTGAAGTGCCTGGTGGACTAGTGGTTTCTTTGGGGGCAGGAAAGAACCCCACTCTTTCCTGCTCACTATCACTGTGCCCGGCGGCTGTGAGTGTTTTTCAAAATGGCTGCCGAGAATTACTGCTGTAGTCTCACAGGTCTCGGCAGTCTTGGGAGGCTTCTGCAGGAAGTCTGAGCTGTCATTTTTAAAATAGAGCAGCACTGGCTCATCGTTTTGCAGAGTAGTTGCAGTGGGCAGGAAAGAGTGGGATTCTTTCCTGCCCCCGTGGACTCTTCAAGGTAGGACTGGGAAAGGCTGCAATGTGATGTGAAGGCGGTGGGCAACCGGGCAGAGCCTCTGGGCACTCAGGCACTGCCCTGTTGCCCAAATGGTTAGTCCACCCCTGCCCTCAAATTATTTGTATTTTTTTATTTATTTAGATTTTGCTCACATCTTTTTCAGTAGTAGCTCAAGGTGAGTTACATTCAGGTACTCTGGATATTTCTCTGTCCCAGGAGGGCTCACAATCTAAGTTTGTACCTAAGGCAATGGAGTTAGTGTAGGTAGTTTTTCCTATATTCTTTGGTATTTATTTTATTTTTTTGTTATAAACAATGTATTATTTGAAGTATATTAAACTGTATTTATACATACAAATATCACAGCACATATATATACACATACATAAACATATGTGTTGTGATATTTGTATTTATAAATACAGTTTAATATACTTCAAATAATACATTGTTTATAACAAAAAAATAAAATAAATACCAAAGAATATAGGAATATATATATATATTTAACACACACATATGCAAATTTCTGTGTTGCTTTTTGCTAATTTGATTTAGGTATTACCAGTGGGCTCAGTCATTTTCATTAAATCAGAAAAAAACTGTAGGGTGCTGTCTGCTTATTAATAACATTTGGATTAATGAGAAGGAAATGTTTGAGATATACATATACTCTCACACATGTACTGCAGTACTGACCATTAAGAACTAGGTAAGAAGTAATCTCTTTCTCTCTCTCTCATCAGATATGTGAACAATGCAAATTACATATATTTACACAAACGATGGTCTGGAGAAAGAAATGGAAATACTAGGAATAATTTTGGTGAGATACTGAGTGGTAAATATTCAGCAGGCGGAGGTTAGTGTTTTGCTGCCTGCTGCCAATGTTATTCCCAGATATTCAATGCTAAGCCATGTCCAGGCTTCGGCACAAAGCATCATTTTTTTTTCAGAGTCGCTAATACATAGCTGGTTAAGTTGGGTTACTTAGGATTGACTTTGATGCAGTTAACCTGGCCAATTTAAGTTCTGAATATTAGCACTTAACCGACCAAGTGTTGACTCTGCCCCTGGAATGCCCCCAAACTAGCTTGTTTTGGGTTCGGCACTAACTAGTGAAAATTAGCAGATAGCTCTGAACAAGCAATTTAACTGGTCAGCAGTCATTTTTGGCCACTTAAATCACTTTGAATATCGACCCCTGAAAGTTCTTGATATTATGATAAAGATGGCACCATGTAATCTGAAACTGAACTTTCTTGTCAGGAGTGCTGTCTTCCTGTTCAGCCATGAAAATCCCCGCTACAAGGAGGCATTCTAAACTTGATTGCTTTTTAGGAATGAACCAAGATTTTATTTTATTTTTATTTATATTTTAGGATTTATTTACCGCCTTTTTGAAAGAATCCACGTAAGGCGGTGTACAAGATTTCTTGGGTCAAAATCTTTCTGCCTGGCAATTACATACCCCCATTGGTGTGGAATTCTCCGAACCCTGTCTGCAGGGGCCAATTCTAGCCTGATTTTAGATCAAGCAAATCAGAAACAACAAAGCACCTGTGTGGAAGGCTCCTCTTCCGGCTCCTGAAGCTGAAAGACGGTTGCAGCACTGTCAGCTCCTAGTAGTCTACGGGCCATTTTCTCCTCATAGGTCAATCGCTGGAACGGTGGAGGGGACGGAGGTAGAGTTTCAAGGAGAGAAAAACAGAGAAGAGGAGATTTTACTGGATTTGTTCACTAAACACATGTGTAAAGCCCATCTGAGCCTGGTTTTCAAGTCTTGAAAACTTAAGCATTTCTAGCGCACAAAGGTTCAGAGGCAGATATGGTATAACTTAAAGATGCTTGTGACCACTGACCAGAGCTACATTTAGCATAAATTAAAGCATGATTTCAGCAACAGTCAGCTAAAGTCATATGTGGAAACAAGAGTTGCAAGTGAATACCCTAAAGAGGAAGAAATAACTTGTTGCAGACATAATTAGATATGACCTACGTAAACATCTGTGAGCCCAAAATTTCACTCCATAAACATAAGTGCCTACACTGGCACTTAAATTAATACATATATAGTATTTAGTGCCGTTATCTCCAGGATTCTATATATAGCACCCAGATTTGCACATACAAACTGAGTAACAATCCCTTAACTACCAATAATTGACTGCTAACCAATAATTACTGGTTAATTGGCACCACTTAGGATATGCATGCGCCTAACTCTACTAGTGCATAACTCAAGATTGGAGGGTGGCCAATGTAATGCCGATTTTCGGTTCCAGGAGTGATTGGAGAAACTACAGACTGGTAAACCTGACTTCAGTGCCGGGCAAAACAGTAGAAACTATTATAAAGAATAAAATCACTGAACACATAGATAAACATGGTTTAATGGAACAGATTCAGAATGGATTCAGCCAAGGGAAGTCTTGCTTCACCAATCTGCTTTATTTATTTGAAGGTGTGAATAAACATGTGAATAAAAGTGAGTTAGTTGATGTAGTGTATCTGGATTTTCAGAAAGCTTTTGACAAATTTCTCAAGAGAGACTCCTGAGAAAATTAAAAAGTCATGGGATAGGAGGCAATATTCTTCTGTGGATTAGGAACTGGTTGTTGGATAGAAAACAGAGGGTAGGGTTAAATGGACATTTCTCTCAATGGAGGTGGGTGAATAGTGGAGTGCTGCAGGGATCTGTACTAGGATCGGTGCAATTTAACATATTTATAATTGACATGGAAATTGGAACGACAAGTGAGGTGATTAAATTTGCAGATGATATAAAAATATTCACAGTTGTTAAAACATAGGTGGACGGTGAAACATTGCAGGAAGACTTTAGGAAATTGGAAGACTGGGCATCCAAATGGCAGATGAAATTTTATGTGGACAAATACAAAGTGATGCAAATTGGGAAGAATAATCTGAATAATAGTTACCTAATGCTAGGGTCTATCTTGAGAGCCGGCACCCAAGAAAAAGATCCAGGAGTCACTGTTGACAACATGCTGAAATAATCTGCCCAGTGTGTGTCAGTGGCCAAAAATGCAAACAGGATGCTAGGAATTATTAGGAAAAGGATGGAAAATAAGACCAGGAATACTATAATAACTCTGTATCACTGAATGGAGCAACCTCACCTTGAGTATTGCATTCAATTCTGACTATACCTCAAAAAGAAATACAGCAGAATTAGAAAAGGTTCAAAGAACAGCGACCAAAATGATAAAGGGGATGGAACTCCTCTCATATGAGGAAGGACTATAGATGTTAGGGCTCATCATCTTTGAAAAGAGATGGCTGAGGGGAGATACGATTGAGGTCTACAAAATCCTGAGTGGTGTAGAACGAGTAGAAGTGAATTGATTTTTTACTCTTTCAAAAAATACAAAGATTAGGGGACACTCAATGAAGTTACACTGAAATAGTTTTAAAACAAATAGGAGGAAATATTTTCTCACTCAATGAATAGTAAAACTCTGGAACTCATTGCCGGAGAATGTGGTAACAGCAGTTACCGTACCTGGGTTCAAAAAAGGTTTGGACAAGTTCCTGGAGGAAAAGTTCATAGTCTGCTATTGAGGCAGGTATGGGGGAAGTCAGAGCTTGGGTTTCTGACAGGTAATTGTGACTTGGATTAACCACTGTTGGAAGCAGGATACTTGGCTAGATGGACCATTGGTCTGACACAGTATGGCTATTCTTATGTTCTTATGGGGGTGTGGCCATGGGCGTATCATGGCCATTCCGAAAAGTTATGCATCTAATAACAGAATACTACCTCAGCATAGTAACATAGTAGATGATGGCAGATAAAGACCTGTATGGTCCATCCAGTCTGCCCAACAAGATAAACTCATATGTGCTACTTTATTTTATTACATTTGTACCTTGCAGTTTCCCACTCATGGCAGGCTCAATGCGGCTTACATGGGGCAATGTAGGGTTAAGTGACTTGCCCAGAGTCACAAGGAGCTGCCTGGGCCTGAAGTGGGAATCAAACTCAGTTCCTCAGTTTCCCAGGACCAAAGTCCACCACCCTAACCACTAGGCCACTCCTCCACTACGTTATATTTATACCTGACCTTGATTTATCTGTGACATTTTTGGGGCACAGACCGTAGAATGCCTAACTTGGGCGACAGCATTTACACCAGGTTTCAGCAGGTATACGTCTGATGACTACAGTTATGCATGGGAATCGGCCCTATGTGCTGTTCTATACAGTATGGATATTCAACTAACTTATGCCTGGAAATTTAAGGGAATTCTGACTTCTCTTATTTTCATCCCAGCTTAGGGTGGTCTGGGCTCCTCCCAGTCAGTTTTGAGCACTACGAACACTTTTTGTTGCTCATTGTTCTATGAGGCACTTTGGGGCCCTTTTACTAAGCTGCGTAGGCACCAAATTGGAGTTACCACCTGGTTTCCACGTGGACCTTGTGGTAATTTCAATTTTGGCGCATGTCCGCTACGCACATCTGAAAAATATTTTTGATTTTCTGACGCCCAGCAGCTACACGCGTAGACCATTACCGCCCGGTTACCGTGTGAGCCCTTACCGTTAGGTCAATGGCTTGCGGTAAGGTCTCAGACCCAAAATGGGCACGCGGCAATTTTCATTTTGCCGCACGTCCATTTTCAGCAAAAATGTTAAAAAGGCATTTTTTGTAGGCGCGCTAAAAAGTGATTCTGGGCGCGCCCAAAACAGGCGTCTACACTACCGCAGGCCACATTTCAGCGCACCTTAGTAAAAGGACCCCTTTGTTATCTCTAGCAACCAATTAAACCAAATCTGAAAATGCCAGCATTAAAGCAACTGAAACCTTCATCAACCTTTTACTGTAAAGTAAACCCAGGATCCAATCCACAGCAGCAGTTGTAGAAGAGTACCACAACATTTTTGTGGTACCCTCCTTTATATGCTGTGGGCAGCAGAGAACAAAAGAAGTTATGGTTTCAAGTGAGGGGAGAGGAAATGCCTGGAAGCCTCTGACTGAAACTAGGTCAAAATTCTTCAGACAGTGTGGTAACATTTTCCTTTTAAACTGAGGACATGTGTTGTACCACAAGGCCAAGGAAATGGTTCTCAAGACACAAATCACGTAGTTTTAAGCTCCATACCGGCTGCCCATTGTTCAGAAGATCGTCTTTGAAGCGAAGCTTTCTTTCCAAGTCTTGTATGACAGCATCTTTTGTTCCTTGAATTTCTTCATCTGATGCTATCCTAGCAGTTCTACTAGTTTTCTTTGGAAATCCCCTAACGAAAAAAAAAAAAAAAAAAGAAACCCATTTAGTTAGTCCCATAAAAAAGCCTCAACTGCTTATGTACTGTTTACACATAAATGTCTTTTTGAATAATTTTTTTTTATGATTTGTCTTTTATGAATTCAAAATAGGCTTTTACAAAGTCTTACAAATTAAAAAAATTCTGTCAACAGAGGTCAATTATATCTAATTTGTGCTTTCATGCACTACAGAATGTCTGAATGTCGATTTTAGGGAGAGGGGAGATATGATAGAGACATTTAAATACTTATGCGGCATAAATGCAGAGGAGGCGCATCTTTCAATTAAAAGGGAGCTCTGGAACAAGGGGGCATAGAAAGAAGGTGAAAGGGGATAGACTCAGAAGCAACCTGAGGAAATACTTATTCATGGAAAGGGTGGTGAATTCGTGGCACAGTCTCCTGGTGGAAGTGGTGGAGACAAAAACAGTCTCTGAATTCAAGAGAATTTCGGACAAATCCATAGGATCTCTATGGGAGTGACAGGGAGAGTAGATGGCATGGATGGGCAGACTGGATAGGCAATTTTGGTCTTTATTGGTCTACATTTTTCTGTTTCTATTTTGGGAGTAAAAACTGAATAAATCTTTTAATCTGAATTTCTTCACACCAGCCACTAATTACATTTTATGTGGACAACTTGTTTGGTTAAAATTTAACCAGTTATCTCAGGGGTCCTTTTACCAAGCTGCGCTAAAAAGGGTCCTGCGGTAGCGGCAGGCGCTTTGCCGTGTGCTACGGCCCTTTTTACCTCAGTGAGTAAAAAGCCCCTAAATTAGACATGGCCATACAGTAAGATTATTCTTGCCATTGGGCCATTGTGGGGGAGGGGGGACATTTACCGTCACCCATTGTGGTGGCGATAAGGGCTACCGCCAGGTTAGCACCACACTAGAAAATACAGAATTATTTTCTGTAGCACCAGAAATGGCGTGCACTTGAGGCAGAACTACCGCCGGTGGCTGCGTTGAGCCAGAAGTAATTCCAGGTTGCTATGCGCCAACCCTTTAGTAAAAGGGCCCCTCAGAGAACAGCAAAAGGTATGCTGGGGACTTGGTTATAAAAGTTAACCAAATAGTGTCATATATAGAATCTGGCCCTAATTATTAAATTGGACGCATACCAAATTTAGCGCACATAACAAGTAACGAGCCAATCAGCGCTAATTGGGTGATAACCAATTACCAGCACTAATTGGCAATAATTAGGATTTACACACATCATATTCTATAACAAGGTGCGTGCAAATCCTAATGCATGTACATATTTGTAGGCGTGGATGGGGTGTTTCTGGGGGTGTTTCCAAACGTTATAAGTGTTGATATAGAATATGGCCAAACTACACCTAACTATAGGCGCCAGCAGTTAAGACTGCTCATTGCAGGTGCCTACAGTTAGGCACAGCTTATGCCTAAGCTTGGTTCTATAAATGACATACACTTTTTTATAGAATTACACTGATTTTTAGGTGCTGCTTATAGAATATACCCCATTGGTACTAGTGATCTTTAAACGGCTAATTCAAGTTGAATGAAAATCGGATCCAAGTCAACTCAATATCTTTTCTGGCAACTTTAACCTGCACTATTCAACAGCACTGACTTCATGCATTCGGTTACCTTTACCTAGATGTCCTGTTGCTGAATGTTGATTTCATTGATCCTATGATGTGTAGAACAAATACCTATAGTTTCAGAACTGGCATCATGCCAGATAGTTTTCTAAGTACTACTACTATAAATCATTTCTATGGCGCTACCAGTCGTACGCAGCGCTTCACAATTACCTTCTACAGGTTTGTTAAACACTGAGCACCACATCTACTACTTCTGGAAAATGTCCCCTACTAGGTGTAAGTAAATATTGAACATAATGGTGGCAGACAAGATCTAAAGCCAACCCACCCACACCAGAAGACTCTAAACCACCTTTTCACTACTGCCTTTGGCTCCTAACCGCTACTCATTTGCCCTCCTCCCCTGTTCCTCTTTACCCTGTAATTTCCTTGCCCGTAATGTCTTGTCTGTTTGTGTTACCTAGATTGTAAGCTCTTTGAGCAGGGACTGTCTCTCTATGTCAAATGTACAGCTCTGTGTGCGTCTGGTAGCGCTATATAAATGCTATTAGTAGTAGTAGTAGTAGTAAACCAGGGGCATCAAATTTATTTATTTATTTATTTTGTATTTTACTCACACCGGTGAGTTACATTCAGGTACTCTGGATATTTCTCTGTCCTTGGAGGGATCACAATCTAAATTGGTACCTGAGGCAATGGAGGGTTAAGTGGCTTGCCCAAGATCACAAGGAGCAGCACTAGGATTTGAAACAGCCTCTTCTGGATGTCAAGCCCGGTGCTCTAACTACTAGGCCACTCCTCCGCTCCATGCCAATCTTGGAGACCTACAAATCAATCAGTCCGGTTTCCAGGATATGCCTAATAAATACTCACAAGACATATTTTGCATGCAATGCAGACAGCACATGCAAATCTATTAGGATATCCTGAAACCCTGACTGTGTGAGGTCCTCCAAGATTGAAGTCTGACATCCTTTTAAACCGGGACCAAAGACAGCTATAGTCCACGGAATAAAATACAGCCATTTTAACTGTTATGTTATTGTAGATATATTATGTACTCAGCTGAGGGAAAGGTTACGTGGAGCAGTAATACATTTTTAATATAAACATATAAATGAAATCTAAAGAAATAACCACAGCATCTTGTCCAGCCTCCAAATACCATATTAAATCATCCAGCAATGTTAGTAATATTGTTTCTGTGCTGCTGCAATTCATCCTAAAAACTGACTGTAAACTATCCAAAAAGTTATCATTCTTCACATACTGACACAGCTGTTTCACCTCCACACTCTCAATGAGCTTCCTTAAACAGGGGCCGTCTGGAACTGATGTATAATCACTTGGTTCATAAACATTCAATCCTACTTTTTCAACCTGGGTTTACTCAACCTTTCTTTGAGCTTGGTTAGAAAGATTACAGACAACATAAATTCATTTTTGACGATTCACAGTTGTTGTGTAAAATCAAGTGTCAGTAAATTGTTTGGATCCCCTTCTTCATTATTGCCAATATTTCCATCTCAGAAATTTCCACAAATGACAATAACTTTCCATCCAATATACCACAATCAATCTTAACCTCTTCTACTGGGCACTCAATACATCATGTATCCTATCTGTTTATCCCCGAGCACTCTCAAAAGTGAGTTGATTTTGCATCAACGTATGAGTGTGCCTTTAGTGGCACACTGTATTCGTTGTGATCATCCTTTTGATCAACTGAAGTGTTGCATAATTGAACGAGTTCAGCCCCATAAACGTGGTGGTGACAGACGCAGAAAGCTTTTGCAAAGGGAACAACATTGGATTCATGAACTTAAATCTCTAGAACTGGGCAGTCTGAATTTTGCCGTTGAATGAATGGTTTTTCTTTGATCTATTCAATTGCTATTAGCCAGGTATTGGATGGATGCTGTGCTCCAATTGAATGTTGATTGGTGCTATCTTCAGACTGAATGTTGATTGGCTGGTTGTTAACATTTATATTGTGACTTTTTTTTTTTTGGTTTGGTGTGGTGTGCTCAACAAAAAATGTAACTGAATTCTGTTCAAGGTATGTTCTGTGAGTAGCTGTGGGGATATGAGAAGTGGATTGTTTTTCTGTTTGTTGTTTTAGCACTATGTCCCTGAAGAAGCCTGATGGTGAAACAGGTACCTGGCGGGAATTTTTAAAGAGAACTGTGCTAAATGACTTCACTTTAAGTAAGAAAAAGAAAGGATATGTTATGATTGTTAAGAATGTTTCAGACCTGCCAAGTGTCCTGCATTGAGCAGGAGACTCCAACTTTTCGGGGTCATCTCCTCTCCCGCTGATCGGGACGGTCCTGTGAGGCACTGAGTCTGCCGCAGTCCTCTGGCATCTCTCCCTTTCCGGTGCCACCGCAACTCCCCCCCCCCCCCCAGACCGGCATCTCCTCTTTTCCTTCTTCCTCCCCTCAACCCTCTTTCCCTGAGTGCTACCTTTAATTTGTTTCAAAACTTGCTAGGCGGCGGCAGCGATTCACAGGCACTGCTCTGCCGCCAGCCCGACATTCTCTCTTTACTGCAGTGACCCGCCCTCTGAAGTAACTTCTGTTTCCGCTGGGGCGGGCCGCTCAGCAGAGAGAGATGATGACGGCCGGCTGCAGGGCAGCGCCTCGGGGGAAGAAGGTTAATGAAAGAAGAGGGGAGAAATAACAATTGAATAACACTAAAACAGCTTAAAAAGTTATTGTAACTGGTAGAGAAACAGCAGTTATAAACCATATTTTGTGCTCATTTTCTATACCGTTCTATACAATACAGATTGTCAAATTTCAATGAGGATATCCTGTTTATTTATGGGTTAATCTTAAATGTTGTTGTAATCTGCCTTGGGAAGCCTGGTGTTATAAAGATGGAATATACTGAAATTAAATGGAAGTAAAATTAAACTCCTTTCATTGGGGCACATGGAATCACATCTGCATCTGTTTTGTAGAAGTTTACATTTTAGATTCGCAAATTGAATATTCTGTTTTGAACATGTTTCAAGGACAAGTGGTTTTATAAATCAAAATCAAAATAAATATTTAGTTTTATGCAGATCTCTTAAGTTTAAACATAACTAAATGGGCTATAAGCCCCTAATGCAGTTCTTTGGTTTTCTTATATTTTGTTTTTGTGATGACTTATACTCAGTGGTGTGTTGGAGCGGGCTCTCACGGGCTTGCGAGAGCCGTTTGTTAAGTTTTCAAGAATTTTGGGAGCCGGTTGTTAAAGTAGGCCTCCCCATGGCTACTTTAACAACTGACTCCCAAAATGTGGGCCTGGGCCCCCTCCTGAATTCACTTTTACTTTGCTGGCAGTAATGCTGGCCCCACCAGCCAAGTAAATAGACTGCTGCTGCTCCCTGCTCCTTGTTTCTGACTCTGAGCATCAGGCTGGGACTTTTCATGCAAGCGCAAGAAGGTTCCATCATGCTGCTCAGAGCCAGAAACAAGCAGCAGAGAATGGCGCCAGTCCATTTATTGGCTGGTGGGGCTCAGCAAAGGTATGCCTAATGTGCCTGCACAAGGGAGAGGAGAGAGAGGCATGTATTCCCTCCCCCCCCCCCCCAAAAAAAAATTTCAGGGCCGGCTATGCCCGGAGAGAGAGCCCACTGTTAAAAATTTACCAGCACACCCCTGCTTATACTATACCAAAACGGAAAACTCTTATCTCTATCTGGTTGATAATAAGCCAGTGCCACAATTTTGGAGTGGGCTTAAAGCGCAAAGTGAGGGGGCCAAGACCCCCTTGTGTTTTGTCCCTTGGGGGGAATAGATGTTGGATAGAGGGTGTAATAGAGTGGACTGAAACTCTCTTACCCATTCCTGCTGTCACTGGTATAAATAAAATATTTTCTGGAATGGCCGTGGGACTGAGCTGTGCCAGGGGGTGGAACCATGAGGAAGAGTGGGCGGAGCCAAGGAAGAATGGGACGTGTACTACTACTACTACTACTACTACTACTACTATATAACATTTCTAGAGCGCTACAAAGTGTACGCAGCGCTGTACAAACACAGAAGAAAGACAGTCCCTGCTCAAAGAGCTTACAATCTAAACAGACAAAAAGTAAAGCATTTAATATTTAAGCAGTCAAGCACAAGAGAACAGTCACAGAAGGACTGAAGATGTTGAAGGGTGGTCAGTGTGATTAGGTGTAACTCTGGTTGGAGTAGTGGGAGAAGGTGATAGAAGAATAGAAATGGGTGAGGTAAAAGTACTAAGCATCTCCCTCTCAAAAATCAGGACCCCTTGGCAGCTCTGATGTTTTTGTTTAAAAATTAGCATTTGGAATGAGTGGGTTTTTATCCCTATTATTTACCCTACTTTCTTTTATAAAAGCAATTTTCTCTAGTGTTCCCTGCATAGCCTCATACAACTTCTTCATTCTCCTTCTTTTACCTTATTGTTGGTCATGTAGAATTCCAGTAGGAGTAATACATCCCAATAAATATCCCAATACTCCTACTGGAATTCTGCTTGATTGCACAGCACAGAATTTGTGCTGAAATTCTCAGCTGTGCAGGATTTGCCATTTTTGCCCAGAATTTGCTCCCTACCAGCAGCGATAATGGGACTCTTTTAAATGCTCCCACAGTAGTACCGTGGAAATGGTGAATGCAATTTATCCCACGGTAATAGGGATAATTTGGCTGGCCAGCTACACCCCCTGCCCCATCCCAGTAGGCCCTCCACGAGCCTACCTTAACGTACCCTGGTGGTCTAGTGGCCTCTTCGGGGGGAGGGGGGGCAGGAAAGAACCCCACTCTTTCCTGCCCATTGCCGCTGCTCTTGCCAGTGCTGCCATTTTTTCAAAATGGCCACTGAGACTTTAAGCGGCAATCTCTCGGTGGCCATTTTGAAGAAGCAGACACTGGCCACAGCAGTGGCAGTAGACAGGAAAGAGATGTGGGGTTCTTTTGTTCCCCAAGAGATACTCCCAATATGTGCCTCTACAGCTCTTCCCTCACTGGACCTGTGAGTGCGGGGATGGGGGGACTGGAAAACGATGGATAACAGGAAATACAGTGTTCACATCAATTTCCTCTGCAAATCTGACAAAGATGAACTATGTTGAGCTCACACCCTCATTTTATTTTTCAAAAAGTAAACTAACTTCACATGACAGCACAAGCCTTTCAGTCACAAGGGGGAAAAGAAAATCCATGATCAGACAGTGGTCAAAATTCTGTACAAAAAAAAGAGCAGGATACAAAGCAATAGCACAACCGGATCAGAGCTGACTTTATACTACATTGGAGAAGGCAAATATATACTGTAGCTGAGGTCTGGCACTCTCTTGTGGCTTATATTCTGAACCCGCTATGGCAGAGGTTTTCAACCCAGTCCTCGGGACACACCTAGCCAGTTGGGGTTTTCAGGATATTCCCATTGAATTCTATGGGGATATCCTGAAAACCATGACTGGCTGGGTGTGCCCAGAGGACTGGGTTGGAAATCTCTGCGCTATGGAATGCCTTCAGAAACATGTAAAAGGCACACTTGCATTTATTCAAAATACCCAACCACCAAACAGCAAAGGAATAAAAAAACATGGAGTGGTGGTGGGGGGGGGGGGGGGGGGGGCTCGAAAAAGTAAATGGTATCTGTGTACAGGGAGAGGGGGCTGTAAGGTGGATGAAGTGTTGGTGTATGTAGGCAGGGAGGGAGTGGGGCTGGGAACAAAGGTGGATGCCTGTGGGTGCAAAAATATTGTTTAAATGAAAACAAATAACCTTGCAGAATTTGCAAGTTTTGTGTGCAGAAGTTTGAATTTTTGGGCGCAGAATTCCGCCAAGAGTAGATTTATTAACCGCCTTTATGAAGAGTGTACAGCAGGTACAGTTTAACATAAAATGTATAATTTTGTTAACAGCATAACAATAGTAAAATGATGAATTATAAACATAAATACAATAAATGAGGTGAACTTGAAAATAGCAAATTTAAACCTAATAATAGGAATAACATGAAACAGTATCAAAAATATATACATTTAATAGCACTGCAAAACAATCATAACATAAATATGATAAATGTCAGTACAATGCAAACAATACCATAATAGACAGCATGGAAGAATATTCAATAACAGATATAAAACAATGTCAGCATAATACCAATAAAATACCTTATAAGCACACATTAGAACAAATAACAGATATGATGCTAATGCTTTATCTACAATACAGCTTACTATGTAGTCAAGGAGCCAAGTACAGATATAAGGATGGGGGACAAGATGGGTAATATAGAGTCAATTGGGATAAACAGATGAGTGGCTAAACTGAATTGCCTAAAAGACAAACAGGTGTGAACAGTGGGAAAAGAAGGGGCATTCTCAAATCTCACTCCCAGTGATCCTTCATTTTTACTCCTCCACCATAGTTTCCCACTTTTTTATTCCCTTTGCCCCCTAGCCTGGACAATCTTTCAATTTATAGTTTCTCTATATGATCCTCCAAATTCCCTTCTCACATCTTGAGATTCTACAATTTTCACTGACCCCCCCCCCACCAATCCTTGAATGTCCTCCTTCCTGGTAATCCTACAATCTATATAATAAAACTCACCCTCAACATTCTGAAGACACTGATGTCACTGAAGCCAAGCCACTGACGTCACTTCCTTCATGAAGGGTTCTTGGTGGTGAAGCCACCGAAATCACCAAGTCTCTGGGCCCCGCCCTCGCGTCAAATGTGATGACATCGAGGGCGGAGCAATGGCGTCACACATTGAGGGCGGAGCAATGGCGTCAGTGGCTTCAGAACGAAGAAGGTGATGAAGGTGCGTTGACGAGGTACGGAGCAATGGCATCAGTGGCTTCACAACGACGAAGGGGTATAGAGGGAGGGGGGTTGGGGAGAAAAACCTTGCTAGCGCCCATTTCATTTGCTCCAGAAACGGGCCTTTTTTACTAGTTTTACTCTATTCTGCTTGTACAAATGTTAGCTTTTTATACTGCTGTCAAACTGAGCCCCAAAGCTGTCATTAGTTCAAATTGTCGTGGATTTGCCTCCTATAGCATGTTATGTCCAAGCAGATACAATGCCCTTATCCCAGCTATGGCTGAAAGACCTATATTTCTTTACTGTGCTATGCCCTATTCCAACCTACAGAAGGTCACCTGGAAAAAAATGATTGCCACATGAGATTAAGACCATGATAAGGGGTAG
The DNA here is from genome assembly GCF_901765095.1 of Microcaecilia unicolor. Classification (NCBI taxonomy): domain Eukaryota; kingdom Metazoa; phylum Chordata; class Amphibia; order Gymnophiona; family Siphonopidae; genus Microcaecilia; species Microcaecilia unicolor. The sequence continues at coordinate 593,241,486 of NC_044032.1, forward strand.
ATAAAGTAATATATGGGTTGCTAGGAATACCATCCACCTCATCTAGCTATTGCTGCACTTAAATGAGTTAATTAAAAACTTTCACGGTGTTTAGTTAATGTCTTGCACATGCTTTTACATTTTTAGCTCATCCTGGAAACTGAAACTTGGTTTAAAGATGCACAACTGTGTAAGCAAACAACACTGGAGATTATAAAGCTAGAAATTTTTCCTGATAGGTACCAAAGATGAGCTAGACTTCTCCAGGAAAACCAAGTTACCAAACAAATCGGAGAACACACGCTTCATCTGAATTCCTTTAAAATCCTACTGAAAAGTAGCAAACCTGCATCCAAAATGATGCATTTCTATGGATTCTGAGTTAGCATTCAAGAAAAACCATCAACATGATAGGAATCACCTGGGATTTTGAATCTTTTTGTGTGCTACACTCAGCATCATTAAGGGGAAGAGGAAGGGAAAGGGGATGGGATTTGATATACCGCCTTTCTGTAGTTCAATCAAAGTGATTTACATATTATATACAGGTACTTATTTTGTAACTGGCGCAGTGGAGCTATAAGTGACTTGCATAGAGTCACAAGTAGCTGCAGTGCGAATTGAACCTAGTTCCTCTGGTTATCAGGGCACTGCAGAAGCCTGGCCTCAGGATTAAAAGTTCTCAAAGTCTCAGTGGTTTGATTGCTGTATAAAAGTCAGTGGACGAGAGTTGGTTTTGTTTAGTCTTTAATTTGGAAGACAAGTTTGTAGTTTGAGAGAAGTTATGTTTGGACTTCTGTCACCTAGCTGAGGTGAATTTTCAAAAGGGAAACAAGCCAGGTAAATTCTCTTTGAAACTTTGCTACTGCCATACAGTTATACAAGTTCCCATGCACTTTGCTCTTGCTTTTTCTGGGTTAAATGAAGAAAACCTAATGCATATATTTGGACCTTTAATAGACATGCATGTACACTGCTTTCTTGCTATATAGCTAAGTATACCCATGTAGAAAAATTAGGTAGGTATATTTCCTGGTTCAGTGGCAGCAAATTTTAAAGCATGGGCCTAACTTCATGGGTAGGTGCCTACACTCCTTTGAAAAAAGTTTATTTCCAGGGACTTCATCCATATGCAATTGTTTTTGATTATTCTTTACTTTTTTGATACTTAATATCTGAAAATTATGTCTGAGTGCAGGACAATCAAAACATGCAAAAAGAATTCCCTTATACAGAGCCAATAATTTCTTAAAATTAAGGATCATGAAGTTGCAAAATATTTAGTAAACATAACGAATCACCACATTAGACTGGGGGTGGGGGCAGATCAACTGATATAATGGAATTAGAAAAAGTACAGAGAAGGGCGATGAAAATGATAAAGGGGGTGGGACGACCTCCCTATGAGGAAAGGCTAAAGCGGCTAGGGCTCTTCAGCTTGAAGAAGAAATGGCTGAGGAGAGATACGAAAGAGGTCTATAAAAAAACTGAGTGGAGTGGAACAGGTAGAAGTAAATTGCTTGTTTACTCTTTCCAAAAATACTAGGGCTAGGGGGCACACAAAGAAATTGCTACCTAGTAAATTTAAAACGAATCAGAGAAAATATTTCTTCACTCAACGGGTAATTAAACTCTGGAATTCATTGCCAGAGAATGTGGTAAAAGCAGTTAGCTTAGTGGGGGGTTTAAAAAAGGTTTTATTTCCTAAAAGTAAAGTCCATAAGCCATTATTAAGATGGACTTGGAAAACTCCACTGCATATTGTACGATAAGCAGCATAAAATCTGTTTTGCTGTTCTGGGATCTTGCCAGGTACTTGTGACCTGGATTGGCCATGGTTGGAAACAGGATACTGGGCTCAATGGACCTTTGGTCTGCCCCAGTATGGCAATGCTTATGTTCTTATGAGTTTGTGGGTAGTACATAATGTTGGGCTTGGCACACTAAACACTATAGAGAGAGAAAAAAAAATCTATACAGAGTGAAAAACATCACATACCTGACCTTTGCCAAAAGAGGGAGACATAGGGCTAGCTTGCAAACTCTTCAGTGGAATGTTCCAAAATAGAAAGCTAGGTAAATGGATGGCCCACTGACAAACTACTTTAAACAGGGGAGAGTAAATGAGAAGGCAGAGACCCTGCATTTAATTGCAAGTGGGAAGGTATGTTTGCTGAATAGACTGGAGATGAAGCAGGCTATAGCGGCCTGTCTTCTTCCATATGGCTTTGGGTTCTTTAGCTTGGAGTCTAGTGAATGGAATTTCTTTGCCTACTGTACCCTTGCCCTGCAGAATAACTAATGCTGTAAATGTGACTGACAGATCAGAAAAAGACCATGCACTACTCACTGGTGTGAACAAATGATCAAGAACCAGTAACAGCTTTTCTATGGATTTGCATAGTAACATTGCAAATGACCTGCATGCTCCATACAGAGTGGAGGAGTGGCCTAGTGGTTAGCATGGTGGACTTGGGAACTGGGTTCAATTCCCACTTCAAGCGCAGGCAGCTCCTTGTGACTCTGGGCAAGTCACTTAATCCTCCATTGCCCCACTTACAAATAAGTACCTGTATATAATATGTAAGCCACATTGAACCTGCTATGAGTGGAAAAGCACAGGGTACAAATGTAATAATAAAATATAGTCTGACCAACAAGGCAGTCATCCTCTTAAGGATGCTTAGGCACCATGTATGTGGGGCATGCCCATCTCATGTGTACAACATGCATACTGTTTGCTTTTAAAGTATGCAATACACTGGATGGACCATACAAGTCTTTTTCTGCCGTCATCTACTATGTTACTTCTATTTCTGCAGGGGATGCTTCCCATTTGATTTTATTATTATAGGAATTTTGCATTTGTTGATAAAGAAGCTGCACAGATATCATAAAAAATACAAGAGAGCACTATTATTGCCACTACAGTGGCCTGAAAAACAGATTGCTCACATATGGTTTGGAATTCAGTGCAAAGTCTACTCCTAAAGTGCTTTTAAAAATGGCCTGTAATGATTTGATCTTACATAACCCCAGGTAGCTGTGAAGATCAGGGGAGGCTTTCTGCATTCTACTTTCTTTGATTCACAACCCAGTGTGCTCCAGTCCTCTTCTGCTGGACAGACAGCGGCAGAAGTGCGAGTACAGCTATAGAGTCTGCTGGGACCCATGAAGAAAATACGAGGCTAGATATCATCTCCCAGATGTTTCAGAAACGGCTGCATGCTCTAAACTTGGACTAGCTGTCCTGAAACATTGCCGCTGCCAACATTTTATGTCAGCTATCCCAAAAAAGGAAGAAAATGATGGTATGAAAAATCCTGTTACATTTAGGGTCCTTAAAGAGGAAAAACTGCAGCACAGATCATTTAACAAACACCAGGAAGGGCAGAGGCAGTCTACATTTACTCTTATAAAGGTTTCTGGTAAAGATAAATCTGCTCCAGCAGTAAGGAGCAGTTAACCCCTGCAGTAAAGGAGGACAGTGCTCACTACTACGGCTGCTGCTACACAAAATAAATGTAATATAGGAGTTTATATTCTGCCTTTTAGGCCACTGGCTATACCCAACAGATTCTAATAAAATGCAATAAACCAAATGGGATGCAGTGAAATAAAATATAAAAGTGTAAAAGCAAACACTATCATCCAAAAAGACAAAACGAAAACAAAAAAACAGTTGATCACAGATACAACCTATAAATTGAGAGCAAAAGCCAGGCTCAAATTTAGTTAAGGGATATTTATCATCTAATTTTTCCTGAAACTATCAAGGAATGAATATATCCATCTCTTAATATTTATCCTAATCCCTAGGGATTCCTGAATGAAAGAATAATCTACTAAATCAAAACTGAAGATAAGTTCAATGAAAGCAGAAATACTAAAACACCTTTATTCAATAATATCTGTACCTCCTGTGAAAGGGATGTGAACTGAAGCCTGAATGCTACTGAGAGGAGACAACTTGACTCCTCCAGAAAATCCTGTAATTGGGGTATCTCCCCCCTATTTGATTATCTTAAACCATTGAAGGGAGGTTTGACACTGGTTTCTAACTCTCACAGCAAGAGAGGCTTCTTCCAAATCAGTTCCATAGGGAAGCAAAACCCAGACTGGATCAATGTGTCCTCCTTTTTCTGGAGCCATATGGTAACCCTATATCATAGGACTGTAAGATGTAAACAGCACTGTGCAGGCACACATCAGAGACAGGTTCTGCTCTATGAGCTTATAATCAAGTGAAGACACACAGATGAGATACACAAAAGTCAAGGACTGGCTTCTATGGGCCCTATATAAATAAAACAGAGCATAAACTTCTAGTCCTTACATAAAAATAGGTCATTTTTCTATTTTGATCCTATGGGGAAAAAATCTTTAAGAACATAGGAATAGCCATACTGGGTCAGACCAATGGTCCATCTGGCCCAGTATCCTGCTTCCAACAGTGGCCAATCCAGGTCACAAGTACCTGGCAGAAACCCAAATAGTAGCAACATTATTGAATAAGGTCCTATATCTGCTATTGTAGGAGATCAGAGAGCTGAAGTGAAATGAAAAGAGCAGAGTGGAGGAGTGGCCTAGTGGTTAGGGTGGTGGACTTTGGTGCTGGGGAACTGAGGAACTGAGTTCAATTCCCACTTCAGGCACAGGTAGCTCCTTGTGACTCTGGGCAAGTCACTTAACCCTCCATTGCCCCATGTAAGCCACATTGAACCTGCCATGAGTGGGAAAGCGTGGGGTACAAATGTAACAAAAAATAAAAAATACTGTAAACACAGATTTCAACTAGCTTTAAAATCTAACAAATAGTGCCATATCCTGTCAATGTGCCTTATTAGGAAAGGGATGCAAAATAAGACCGAAAATATTGTAATACCTCTGTATCCCTCCATGGTACGACCTCACCTTAAGCATTGCATTCAGTCCTGGTCGCTGTATTGACTGGTATGCTGGGAAAGTTTTAACAATAGGCTGTCTCTCTGGGTAAAGGGGATGATATGAGGAAAGGCTAAGGAGGTTGAGTCTTTTCAGCTTGGAAAAGAGATGAATGAGGGGAGACATGATTGAGATCTACAAAACCCTGACTGGTGTAGAAGTGAATCCATTTTTTACTTGTTCCAAAAGTACAATGATTAGGGGACACTCAAGGAAGTTACATGGAAATAATATTTTTTCACTCAACGAATAGTTAAGCTCTGGGACTCGTTGCTGGAGGATATGGTAACAGTGGTTAGCGTATCTGGGTTTAAAAAGGGTTTGGACAAGTTCCTGGAGGAAAAGTCCATATGCTATTAAGACAGACATGGGGAAGCCGCTGCGAAGGCCGACTAAAATGATAGTGGGGATGGGACGACTTCCCTATGAAGAAAGACTAAGGAGGCTAGGGCTTTTCAGCTTGGAGAAGAGACGTCTGAGGGGAGACTTGATAGAGGTATATAAAATAATGAGTGGAATGGAATAGGTGTATGTGAAGCGTCTGTTCACGCTTTCCAAAAATACTAGGACTAGGGGACATGCGATGAAACTACAGTGTAGTAAATTTAAAACAAATCGGAGAAATTAAGCTCTGGAATTTGTTGCCGGAGAACGTGGTGAAGGCGGTTAGCTTAGCAGAGTTTAAAAAGGGGTTAGACGGTTTCCTAAAGGACAAGTCCATAAACCACTACTAAATGGACTTCGGAAAAATCCACAATTCCAGGAATAACGTGTATAGAATGTCTGTACGTTTGGGAAGCTTGCCAGGTGCCCTTGGCCTGGATTGGCCGCTGTTGTGGACAGGATGCTGGGCTTGATGGACCCTTGTTCTTTCCCAGTGTGGCATTACTTATATACTTATGTACTTATGCTTGCCCTGGGTTTGGTAGCATGGAATGTTGCCACTATTTGGGTTTCTGCCACTTACTTGTGACCTGGAATGGCCACTGCTGGGAAAAAAAAACAGGGCTAGATGGACCATTGGTCTGACCCAGTTTGGCTATTCTTATGTTCTTATAGAAGCTCTAGGAAGGAGGGACTGTCTTCATCTTATCTGCACAGCACTACAAACATCTATTAGTGCTACAGAAATATTAAGTAGTAGCAGAAGTGAATGCACAAGTATATATATATATATATATATATATATATATATATATATATATATATATATATCTTTACATATAGCTTCAGTGAATAGAGCCCTAAATTGAATTGGAGTTATTTTGTAGCTGCAAAGTAAAACACCAACAGGAAAAATACCTTTGTGTCATTTCTATCTTATTGCTTATCAATAGAAATCAAACAAAATAAAACATTTTTTTTATTTTTTTTGTTTGATTTCTATTGATAACCTTTAAGAGTGGACTAACACGGCTACCACACCTCTCTATCTTATTGCTTAAATTCTGACCCAAATGGAGCAAAATACCTTGTGCAGCAAGGTCACATTTGACTGGATATAGTTTTAAAAGCAGACAGCCTTGCATTTTACACAAACAAATGCATCTGAGACTCTAGGCTGGATCACTGAAATCAGAATCAGGTCTGGAATCTTGAGTGCTAATGTGATGCTGCCTTTTGTGATTCAAGCTTTACAAACCAGTTTCCACTCAGCACCAACCCATCAGGCTCATTTGGAAATTCCTGTCAATTTTGTGTACCTTCAAACACTGTACCTCCAAGCTTTGAAGTCCAGCCACTCATTGAGAACAAATGCCTGTGCTCTGAACCTGTCCTAAACAAAGTCCTTACAGACGCCAGAGCTCCACTTTAATCAGAGGCTGCTAATTAGGTTCCCTCAGTTTAATGAAGGGCTGTTAGGTACAGGTTTAATCATAAGTGTTTATGGAAAAAGAGCAAGGTAAACGTGGCAGATACATTTTCCTTCATTTGGGTAAAACAGTGGTTCCCAAGTCTGTCCTGGGGGCTCCCCAGTCAGTCAGGTTTTCAGGATATCCACAATGAATATTCATGAAAGAGATTTGGATGGGATGGAGGTATTGCATGCAAATCTCTCTGACTGGAGAGCCCTTGGGACAGGTTTGGGAACCACTGGGCTATGATCCAGATATGTCTGTTACCCAGTTGCAGGAGGGAATTATAGGTTGGTCCTGGGTCTCTGACAGCTCCATCCTGGTGCATTATGGGACCTGCAGAACTAATTTCAATGGATAGACTCAGACTACAAGTTCAGAACAAAAATGGATGTAAAGTGTTTCTGAAGTTATTCCTGTAGTAACTCTAGTAAGTCTGTTTTTCAGGATACCCATAAGGAATATATATACTATTGAAATACCATTTCTTTATTCAATGTTTACAAAAGCATACACCGAATAAAGAAATGGTATTTCAATAGTATATATGGTTCTCATATTATAGTTAGTTAAAAGATACTAAAATGGAAATGCGTTACCTATATTTGGTTATTGAAAGGAATTTGTATGAGATAAATTTGCATAGAAACAGTGTAGTTTATTCATTATAGATATCCTAAAAAACAGACTGATTAGAGAGTACATGAACAGTAACCTGGTTATTGGGTCTGATAAGTGCATAAAGCAGGTTGTCCAATTTCCTGGAGTTTTTGGGAGACTCATTTCCCTGTATCTGATCCTAATTCAGGCGGTCAAACTTCTATTAAACATGAATGCTTTTAAATATCAGCTCCTCTCTAGTTTATTATATGCCTGACATTTCTGCTGCCTGTCCAGTCAGTCTCCATTTTACATTACTGCATCTGAGTTTTCCTTCCTAAGCATGGTACCTTGCTTGCATTGTTCCCTGTGGCATTTTATTCTGATTCTTCAACATGTGTTATAATCATTAAGTATTGTAACCTTGTCTTCTATGATGTTTTCAAATCCTCCCAACTTGGTGCATGTGTCTTCCTTAATCTAATGATGGATGGTGCCGGATTCAGGCCCTCAGGTTGACACTGAGCCATTACTCTTTCTACAATATTGCCGGTAGCTGTATAATATGCTCCCTCAGCCCCAGATGTCTCAAGTGCATATTCATCATGGCTCTGATGCAGGGGATTTGCTTTGTCATATTGTAGGTGTGAGGAAGGCCTCACTAAAAAGAGGTTCCCGTATCATCTAGCTTACAAAAATCTGAGTTTTAAACTTACAACTTACAGGATGTTTGGAGTTTTCCTTTTCTGGTTGGAATGAAACCCAGAATTGAGACAGTGCTGCTTGCCTGGGAACTCAAGTACAGCCACTGGGCTGCTAAGGACAAACTCTGGAATGGATTTCTTTGGATCAGGCCAGTGAAACACACAGGGAGCAGCAGGCCTAATTTAGCCCCTCCATCCCAGCAGTAACAGAGTTCACTTCCATTGGCTGTTTTTGAATTCTGGGGATTTCTAATGTGACAGGGAAAAGTTCAGTTAGGAACCAAGGAGGATACTGAAAAGAAGCTGGGTTGCAGAAACTCACAGGACACTTACCCCCAAATTCTACATATGGCGCTTTGACTTGTGCATGCTAATTTGGCCACAATTAACGCGGTGCACATAAATTCTAAGGTGTGCAGTTGAAAAGGGGGTGTGGCCATGGATGCGGAATGGATGGGTTGTTGGTGTTTCAAAAAAACTATGCGTGCTATTATACAATATACCTGATCTGAACCTAACTTAGGCACATGTATTAATGCCTACTTTTAGGTGGCCTAAATGGGTGCTCCTACATTTTAGTCGCAAGAACCGCACGTGAGCATAGTCTATAAACTACGCCTAACTTTAGGCTTAGTTTATAGAATCACACTAACAGCATGGTTTTATGGCGCTACATATAGACTTCCCCCCTTAGCCGCTGAACCTCAGGGGTTCCAGCAATCAAAGCTGAGCTACCACAGAGCTCCAACCAAAGAAAAAGTTATTTGTCTGTAGCAGCAAAAAGACATCTCTGAAACCAGAGTTGAGCCCATTCCCTCCAGCCTGAGGAATCACAAAGCAACGTCTGCAGGAACTCCTCATCAGTAACAAAAAGAAAATGGTGTAAATTTTCCCCAGAACTGGGAGAAGAAATCAACTGAATTTGAGCTATTCAGGCCAAGATGGGTTTACTGTCCAAGGAAGGGCTCTGCAAACATTTTCAGAATATGTTACACAGTGACTACATGGTTAAAAAGCTCTCATCCAAATAATGAACTAATTACTATTACAGCTCTCAAGGTACTGCCTAGAAAAAAATGAACGTCTTCACCATATTATAATGGGCCCCATCCAAACTATGTGAAAGGCTAGAATATCTCTGTATTGCAATCATTTTAATACTTTAATGTCTTTAATTATTTGATTGTTTATATTTTTACAGCTACTTTTTTACAATTAAGTTATTAAATAAATTCCAGTAAAGCTGTTGTTGAATTCAGTCTGTTTCTCTGGTAAATTCTGGGGGTGCAAATGAGTTAATCACTGAGCTCAGAAGCTGCTGTCTCTTTTGATGCCAGACATCCACAGGTCCCAGAACCCTGATGCCAGGTAGAGGCACACTCATTCCCGGAAAACCAAACTCCTTGCACCTGAAAGTATACTGGGGCCTGCATCCTGAACAGCACACGCAGCCACAGAGTATAACAAGGGGCCCCAAAGCTACATAAGCTTCAGCAGCATGGTGCTGGCCAGTAGTTTATTTACACTGTAAAATGGGATTTTCCAAACTAAATTCTAATGAAATGAAACTTCGGGAAATGTTAAAAAAAAGGTTTTGATACTGATGGGAAATTTGTTGCGATAAAAATATAAAATCATTGGGAGTTACTCACTGAGTTTCAAATACCAGCAACGTTCATTACTCAGTACTTGAAAATTAGGCAACACTTGTAATATCATATCGATTCCAGATGGCCTTGCAAAATGTAGCAGGCTCTGTATCACTCCCATCTCTTGCTTTGTACATAGGGTTTCTAGCTGTGAGTTATGGGGTTGAAATTCCTTCACCCCCCAACCCCCAAACACAGCGTACCCAGAGATGGAACAAAGTGTAAAATATTAGCCTAAGACTTCTCTGTATTCTGCCTGTGAAGAGACTGTTGGGCTCCAGTTCTGCATACCAGCTAGCTCTTTAAAAGATAAGTGTCTTCGAGCTTTTGGTTTTGTATGACAAGATTTTGTTGATGTTCCTATGGAAGTAACATATCCTTTTGTGAAATTTGTGGAGAAATATTACATAATTATAAAAATTGGAAGTTTTTTTGCTGACGATGAATGAGTATGAGATCGTTTTGATCCTTACAGCTCTGTGAATCAGTTTTGATCTTCAGCTCGTTGAGGCTTTTTCCTTCCTTTTTTTCTTACACGTTTGTTATTTTTCAGTAGTGGATTTCTGGAGCGATTTTACAAAATGAGTGCCCATATCCAGCTACAATGTCACCTTTTAAGCAGGTTTAAATGTGTGCATGTTCTCAACATGTGTACTTGCATATATTATAAAATACAAGGCTTACATCGCAACTCTGTCCACCCAAACTACTCCACCTGGAATCCCATCTGTACATGGGAGCAGGATTCTATAAAAGAGGCTCCAAATTCTATTCTGTACAGGACATATGCTCTTAATAGACTGGCGCTTAAGTGCAGATCTCACACCTAACTATGGATGCTAGACTTACGCCTGCTGAAACCTGATGCTGGCGCTCATATTAGGCGCACCGACTCGGTATTCTATAAATACATGTGCAAATTTTCAGAACAACCCTGACACACCCATGCTCCTCCCATGGCCCTTGGTTGGCATGACTCCAAGAGTACTGAAAGAACTGAAATTGCTGGTCTGTTGTTAGTGATCTGTAATCTGTCTTTAAAATCATCTGTAGTACCTGAAGATTGAAGGGTGGCCGATGTACCACTGATTTTTTAAAAAGGGTTCCAGAGGTGATCCAGGAAATTACAGACCAGAAAGCCTTACGTCAGTGCCAGGTAAAATAGTGGAAGCTATTATATAGAATAAAATTAAGGAACACATAGATAAACATGATCTAATGGAAGAGAGTCAGCATGAGTTAAGCCAAGGGAAGTCTTGCCTCACTAACTAGCTTCATTTCTTTGAAGAGCCCACAGTCTCTTCACAGACAGAATACAGAGAAGTCTTAGGCTAATATTTTACACTTTGTTCCATCTCTGGGTACGCTGTGTTTGGGGGGGGGGGGGGTGGTGGTGGAGGAATTTCAACCCCATAACTCACAGCTAGAAACCCTATGTACAATGCAAGAGATGGGAGTGATATAGAGCCAGTTACATTTTGCAAGGCCATCTGGAATCGATATGATATTACAAGTGTTGCCTAATTTTCAAGTACTGAATAATGAGCATTGCTGGTATTTGAAACTCAGTGAGTAACTCCCAATTTTTATCGCAACAAACTTCCCATCAGTATCAAAACCTTTTTTTTTATCATTTCCCCAAGTTTCATTTCATTAGAATTTAGTTTGGAAAATCCCATTTTACAGTGTAAATAAACTACTGGCCAGCACCATGCTGCTGAAGCTTATGTAGATTTGGAGCCCCTTGTTGTACTCTGTGGCTGCTTGTGCTGTTCAGGATGCAGGCCCCAGTATACTTTCAGGTGTGTGGAGTTTGATTTTGCGGGAATGAGTGTGCCTGTAACCTAAATCTCCACTACCCAAGTTGCAAAGGCCTAAAATATAAAACAACCTATGCATCCAGCTTCTCCTATATAAGCACGCAACTATGGAACGCATTACCAAGCGCCATAAAAACAAGTTATGACCATTTAAACTTCCGGAAAGCACTAAAAACTAACCTATTCATAAAGGCATACCCTATGATCCAACCTAAATGCCTGAACCCTGCAACACAACGAAACCAAAACCTTACTGGAAATAACTAAAGCCTTCCTCCTCTTTACGATCCACAAATGTTTTTGTCACACATGAACTTTACCCTACTACAACTTCACTCTGTATTTTGTTCATACCAGAATTGGCGATCGCCTAATGGTATTATGTAAGCCACATTGAGCCTGCAAAAAGGTGGGGAAATGTGGGATACAAATGTAACAAATAAATAAATACACATGTCAATAAAGGTGAGCCAGTTGATGTAGTATATCTAGATTTTCAGAAAGCTTTTGATGAAGTTCCTTATGAGAGACCCCTGAGAAAATTAAAGAGTCATGGGATAGGAGGCAATGTTCTGTTTTGGATTAGGAATTGTTATTGAATAGAAAGCAGAGTGTAGGGTTAAATGGCCATTTTTCTCAATGAAGGAGGGTGAATAGTGGAGTGCCGCAGGGATCTGTACTGGGCCAGTACTATTTAACATATTTATAAATGATCTGGAAACTGGAACGACAAGTGAGATGATTAAGTTTGCAGATGACACAAAACTATTCAAGGTTGTTAAAACACATTCGGATTATGAAAAATTGAAGGAAGATCTTAGGAAATTGAAAGACTGGGCATCCAAATGGCAGATGCAATTTAATGTGGACAAATACAAAGTGATGCACATTGGGAAGAATAATCTGAATCACAGCTACCTGATGCTAGGGTCCACCATGAAAGTCAGCACACAAGAAAAAGATCTAGGTGTTGTAAACAATGAACTGAAATCTTGTGTCCAGTGTGTGGTGGCGGTCAAAAAAAGTAAACAGGATGCTAGGAATTATTAGGAATGAGATGGTAAATAACACCGAGAATATTATGATGCCTCTGTAGTCTGTATCACTCCATGGTAAGACCTTATGTTGAGTATTGTGTTCAGTTCTGGTCACCGTATCTCAAATAAGATATAGCAGAATAAGAAAAGGTTCAAAGAAGAGTGGACAAAATGATAAAGGAGAAGGAACTCCTCTCATATGAAGAAAGGGTAAAGAGGTTACGGCTCTTCAGCTTGGAAAAGAGACAGCTGAGGGGAGATATGATTGAGGTCTACAAAATGCTGAGTGGTGTAGAACGAGTAGAAGTGAATTGATTCTTTACTCTTTCAAACAGTACAAAGACTAGGGGACACTCAAGGAAGTTAAAACAAGTAGGAGGAAATATTTTTTCACTCAATGAATAGTTAAGCTCTGGAACTCTCTGCCGGAAGATGTAGTAACAGCGGTTAACATATCTGGATTTTAAAAAGTTTCGGACAAGTTCCTGAAGGAAAGTCAATAGTCTGCTATTGAGATAGACATGGGGAAGCCACTGCTTGCCATAGGATTGGTATCATGGAATATTGTCACTATTTGGTTTCTGCCAAGTACTTATGACTTGGATTGGTCACTGTTGAAAACAGGATACTGGGCTAGACGGACCATTGTTCTGACCCGGTATGGCTATTCTTATGGTCACACCCTGTTTTGAGATACACGTTATGGGAGTTAGGCGCACTGCCTTATAGAATAGCGAGCAGCCAGATGTGAGTGAAAATCCTAATTGGTGCCAATTAACATCAATAATTGATTGCTAGCACCCAGTTATTGACGTTAATAGACTTGCACATCTCAGGATCGTGCTCAAATTTTGATGGATAAATTTGGACAACCTTGTATAGAATTAAGGGGACGGTGTGCATATAAAGATGCATGTATACCATACATCAAATTTCTAAAAGGCTTTTTCCTCATGTAAAAAAATTATAAAACTTACCTATACATGTTGGCATATATCAATAAAGCTGTTAGGTTCTTACTACTTAGTTTGTGCATGTGTAGGTTATGTGTCAAAATTGGAATTAAAAAACAACTCTAACAAATGTGGAAAAAAACCCAAGAAAGTGAATGAGGCCTTTGAAATAACAGAAATATGGAGCGACTCTGAATATCAGGCAGGCACCAGTGTAACTTAAAAAAACCTTTTTTTTCATTTCTTTTATTTTTAACTAAAGCCCCAGAGATCGCTTAAACCCCCCCGTCAATGTTCTCTTCTTTCTCTCCCCACTCCTAGCCACATAAGACCCCCAGCCATGCAGGCAGGTCCTTCCTCCAGCCCTACCTGTATCCCTGGTAGTCCAGTGGGGTCACTGGGGGCAGGAGCGCAGCCCCCTCACTACTGCCTCTTGAGGCGCCGGTTTTGAGGAGGCTTGGGGATTTAGTAAAAAAAAAGAAATAAAAAGAAATTTTATTAAAAAGTTAAGTGGGACGGCTGGCCCGATATTTAGCCAAGACCACATAACTTTTATGTGGCCTTGGCTGACGCGGCCTTGGCTGAATATTGGCCGGGTTGCATATGTGCCAGGCGCCCAGCCCACCCAAAAAAATCCCCGATATTCAGTGCCGGTGTCCGGCCATGGCCCGGCACTAAATATCGGGGAATAAGTTAGCCGGTGACAATCAGTGATTAAAAAAATGCTGACCGCTGCCAGCTGACTATCGGGGTGAGAATCTGTTTACACCAACATTCCTCAGATTGAAGCGTTAACTCTCATAGAGAATACTTTGAGACAGCAAGAATTCCACAGAAGAGTTCCTAATCATTTTATCCCTAGTGAACCTGTAACGTACTGCTTTCTATAAGCTGCTCATGCCCCTCCCACACTCCATCCACGTGAAAGCCTCCATGCATTTATGCACTATGCCACTTTCACGTGCCCCTACAGAGCAGTGCTCAGTCACAAGGCTGCTGCTTAGGTGTGTACGTATAAAATTACCTGTGAACGTGCTGGTACACTGTACATTTACATATGCAATTAGCATGTAAAGGTGGGCACCCAGTTCAAGAATTGCCCCTTTAGTGTTCAAGGCGTATGGTTCCCAGACTTGTCAGTTGCTGAAGTGTCCAGACTAGGAATGGTGGAAGAGTGAGTCTATTAAAGTAAGGAAAAAAACTCGGTGTTTGTGAACGATGGCTCACAGTGCCAAACTCTCAGCACCATCTCTGCTGGAGCTAGAAGTAAAAAGAGCCCCCTCCCTCCACCAAAACAAAGAACGGTCTCTGTGACTTACATATCCTGTATATGATTATGCTATAATTGCTTTAAAATATTAGTTGGGGATTTAGGCTATTTTCCATTTCCATTGTTTTAGCATGTGTTCCCTGTTTTCAAAAAAGGTGGACTGGGAATCTAGTGCCAATGGAAAGAAAAAGTATGCTAAGCTTGACTTTTGGCATGTCATGGAGTGACAATTCTGTGTTCAGACAAGAGAGAAAATACCTGAAACTCATGTGGTTAATTTGTTTCTTTATTATACTTCTAATTCTCTCCCCCCCACCCCCAAGACTGTAACTAGAGGTGGGCAAGAGGGACAGCTACCCAGGGAAAAAAATACATTGAGGACAGAAAAATGACTGATACACAAAAGTGGACCTTGCACCCACTGAATATCTAGGAAGCCTACAGTTCTCCTCCTACTAGCTAGGTTTATTTATTGATTCATTTTAGTTGGATTTATAACCTGCACATCTGGCAAGGACTGATCTTTGCAGTGAACCAAATAAACATTCATAGGGTTACCATATGTCTGGATTTCCCTGGGCATGTCCTTCTTTTCAGGGGACTGTCATGGTCCGGGCGGTGTTTTCCTGCCTGCCCATTTGTCCAGATTTCTGGGCAGGCGGGTCTCAGGGTGCCTTCCCCGAATGTAACTTAACATACCCTGGTGGTCTAGTGGTGGCCTCTTTGGGGCAGGAAAGAACCCCACTCTTTCCTGCCCACTTCTGTGGCTTCAAAATGGCTGCCAAGATGTCAAGTGGTGGCTTCGCAAGACTTCCACAGAAGTCTTGCGAAGCCACCACTTGAAGTCTCGGCAGCCAGTTTGAAGTGGCTGCTGCAACAAACAGTTCAGCAGCAGTGGGTAGGAAAGAATGGGGTTCTTTCCTGCCCCGAAGAGGCCACTTGACCACCAGGGCACGTTAAGGAAGGTTTAAGGAGGGCACCCTGACAGGGTGAAAGAGGAGGGGAGGGGACGGGAGGTGGATGAATAGATGGATGGAGACATGTGGGTAGATGGATGGGTGGGTGGAGGGAGGTGGGCTATATAAAAAGTGGATGGAGTGTGGATGTACGGAAGGAGGGGGGCTGGAAAAAAAGACTGGTGAAGGAGGCATACATGGAGGGGATGGGCAAAAAGGGAAATACAGCACATGGATAGAAGGGGAAGGACAGGAGAGGTGAGGAGAGGAGAGGAGAGGGGGATAGGCTGCTCATGGATGGGAGGGAAAGGAAAGCGGACATGCTGCTCATGGATGTTTACTTTTTTGGAAATGTACATCTTTTCTAATTTTGTATTTAGCAGTGTATGGAAGAAAATGCATTTCTGTTACTTTTACCAGTATTTTCACTGCTTGTAGAATCTGGCTTTCTTTGGAGGCCAAGGTGACTGTGTGGCACAGCATGGCGGGGGCAGGGCAGCATTTTATTTTTTGTATCCTCTTTTTTTATCTCCTCAAAAACGGTAACCCTAAACATTCACAATAACATTGCAATAATATATTACAGAAAACAAAACACCCCCACTAATAATCCTTTCACTTGCCCTATGACCCAAGAACACTGAGAGGGAATCTATAGGACGCTGCCACTTCCTTTTAAGAATATTCCCTCACAGTGTCAGGGCCATCTTAAAAACCCCTAGTCCTGCCCAAGGGTGGAAATGACATGGGGGAGGGGGGGTGGAGCCAGGAAGGCATGGTACAGGAATTATAAAAGACCAAGTCAGAGCTAGGTTAAGGAGGCCCATAGGGAAGCAGCAATACCCACTACAGATGCCTCCACCCCAAAGCTGAGAAACTGCAATTACTATGTTCAGGTAGGCTAAGATCAACTTGGAACCTTGAACAGTTTGTGTATGAAGTGGTTGGCTGCAGACCAGCCTTATGTACCTGCTAGAGACTGTGCTGGTAACTCTGGACCCAGGGACCAGGCCAGAGACCAGTAAGAGTTGCTGCTGAGCTGAGAGACAATCATGTATGTTGTGGCCCTGAAGGAGCAGACCGCCCAAGGACACTGTTGTTTACAGAACTAGCTTTGAGCATTGTTTCCTCTCTTCCTGTGAAGTGAACAGGCGCCCTTACAGGACACCTTTAATAAATATTGTTTCCACTGTAATTTGCTCAGTGGGTGTAGTTCATCTTACCTGGCACCACAACCTGCCCTCGCTCACGTTACCACATGCACACCTAAACAAGTGTGTTTTCAGCTACTTATGAAAGGATGAGAAAAGAGCGATAAAAAGCTAACAACCAGCGTCGAGGGAGAAAGGAGAAAGAATCATTGTGGCATAAATGCCTGCTTACAACTCAGGGGCATAGCTATGTGGGGCCACAGGGGCCTGGGCCCCCCCAGATTTGGCCCTAGCCCCCACCGACCCTTTCGACCCCCCTTTTCCCGCTGCTGCCATCGGGTACCTGTGCTGGCGGGGGTCCCCAACCCCCACCAGCCGAAGTCCTCTTCAGCCAGTCTCCGGGCCGGCGTATTGCTGCAGCTGATGTGGAAGCTTAGGATTCTGTTTCTGTTTGAGTCGTCCTAACGTCCTGCACATCAGGACGACTCACACAGAAGAAACAGAATCCTAAGCTTCCACATCAGCTGCAGCAACACGCCGGCCCGGAGACTCAGGAGAGGGTTGGCGGTGGCGGGAAGGGGGGGGGGTCAAATGTGGCGGCGGGGTCCGCGGCGCCAGGGGGGCTAAAATGGGCCCCTCACCTCGGCCTCTGGCCCCCCTCCCGCCGAAGTCTGGCTACGCCCCTGTTACAACTGACTCCCCTCCATCTTCTTTCCTTTACACACACAGTTGTATACAAGGGCAGACTGATCATTGGAACAATAGAGCAGTACCCAGGGCCCACTCTCCCCTAGCTTCCATATAATTTAAATCACTTTTGATAGATAGTTAGGGGCCCATGACCCTTATTGCCTGGGTGCCCAGATCACTGTCGGTTCACCCCTGGTTGGGCCTCACTTCATTGATCTTCCAGAGAGCGGAGAAGCAGCAAGTCAGTAGATAAACTAGAAATGAAGAATATCTGCAAACTGAGGGAAAGATTCCATGGGGGTGCACTTTTTAAAAACTATTTTACAGTGTAGACTGAACAAATGTAATACAAAGAAAAAAAAGCTACAAAAAAACCCAGCAAGTTCACTAGCACAACTTTTCGATAAGACTTTTATTTTCTGCAACTTGTGGAAAGGACATGTTATGACATTAAAATTGTGCCAGCAGACTTGTATATAAAGCGCTATGGATTTTGGCTTAATATTTAAGCCTTTCTGAAAGAAAAATTTCATATAGGGGTCAGTTCTCAAATGATCTCTAGGGTTGCTATCTGCCTCCAGGTTTGTCCAACAGGGATGATCTAATTCTGGGTATATCCCACTACGAGTTGAGACTTGTACTTCGGATGTCTCAGTTGAATTCTCTATGTAAAACAACACTACATGTATCTGCATGCGATGGAATAAACCTTGGATTGAATCAACCCTGTTTGGCAAATCTGTAGCTTGCTGACAACCCTAGTCTAGCTGCCTGTCGTTGGGAGTTAGGATGCTAGAACATGCCCTTCGTAATTGAATTTAGCAACCTACAGTCACTGAATAGCCCCAGAGGCAGAGCTTTATTAGAAGGCAAAATGTATTAACTTGATAACCCAGGTGTCCAAACTTAGGTGCAAAGGAAGAAAGGTATGTTTTGGTGGGCATTGGGGTGGTGGTGGTGGTGGTGGGGAGGCATCATTGGGGGCAGGTACAATTTATAAAAACAGCTACGTCTCAACATATTGTCCGACTTGCCCACCCAGCCTGCAAAGACTAGGAAGCAGGAAATAAATATATTTGCTGTTTTTATTTGTATCAATCATTATTCAAAATGGCACAAAAATCAACAAAACGTTGATTGGCTTCTTTTGTATATGAGCTCAAACACCAAAAATAAAGTGTAAAAACTGAAAAGCACAATAAAAAAATGAAACAAAATAAATGCTTTTTCCCCATGCAAACAATTAACTAGCAAAGGCAATTTTGCTCGAGATATTTTCCCTCTCAATATCCTATTCTGCCCCCCCCCCACCAAGCTCCTGAACTCCAAAGTGGCCATCATATTTTCTTGGATCCTATTCCTCCCCACAACTCCTTTGCAATCTGTGTTTACAATTCTGGAGACTCCCCATCTTCCCCTGCACAAGGGGGTGTGAGAGCCTTCTTGCCATTATGAAGTTTACTACTGAATGGTGCCACCTATTAATGGTTCACTTCAAATGGAAATGCTGGAATTTACAAGATATAACATAGAATAACTTATCAAGACCTCCATATTCAATGAGTATAACTAATCTCATCAAGATTTAAGCACCATCATCGTCATTGGTCTTTTCCATTTTCAAATATGCTTTTTATATATTTCTAAATTTTATACCCACACTAATCAAACTAAAGAAATGCACTTAGATGTATCCTGGGTGGTGTAAATATCACATTTATCTTTTCCAATACAGATGTGGGTTCCCTATGTGAAATGAGGAATGCATGCCTGTATTGTAGGTCCTCCCAGGACACTCCATATCTCCACTCTACCTACACCCCCTTGACACCTGAATGTAGGAAGCATCCTCATGTGTGAATAGTCCTTCTTTTGACATGGCATTTAAATGCCTGGGACACTGCAACATTTAAATCCTGCTATTTACATGTGGGGATGCTTCTAAAATAAGAGCCTTAGAGGCATATTTTCAAAGCACTTAGATTTACAAAGTAACCTATGCAACTCTGTAAGTCTAAGTGCTTTGAAAATGAGCCCCTTAGTATTTCAAAGCTGTGTGAGCAAACCAACTTGTTTCATCTTTGCACTTTATTTTTATCCAAATCTGAATATATCAAAGGAATGGACTGGAAGAAACATTATGATCCCCCTTCCCCAATATATTAGCATTTCCATTGAGGAGATAACGTGGTCAGTGAGGTGGAACTCAAAGTAATATAAAATAACCAAGTGTACTTACACAGGTGTAACACCTTTTGGAAGTCCCAGTGCATTGAGAGAGGCTGGAGATTGCTGGGATGGTAACATGGAGCTGAGGAAAGCTGCTGGTGATTGGCTGGAATTAGAAAATCTACTGGTTGGGGAAGGAGAAGCAACAGAAAGAGGTGGGGGAGGAGGAGGCAGTGAGTAGGAATCAGAGATTCCATAACTAGAAGTCGGACTAATGACTGGTGGAGGGGGAGGAGGGGGAGAAGGGGAGGATGGAGACCAGAAAGGATCGCCTTCATGTGCAAATGGTTGGGAGAATGGGGGAACTGGCATTCTACCAAACTGCTTCTGAGTGCTGGGTGGAGACATCGGAGACGGAAGACTGGAAGTAGAAGACCCAGAAGAAGGAGTCACATAACCAGAGGCTGGACTCACGCTCTGAGCTGCAATGAACTGTTTTGGTCGGGCATAGTTGAAGGAGCTTGCTGGCTGCATTCCTGGAGAATTATGGGAACTGACTGCATTCATTTGCACAGGGGACGTAAGGAACTGGAAAGACTCAAGCTCCTGAAGGGAGGGCGGGGGAGGAAAAGATGGAGAAGAGGGTGGGTTCTGCTGGGGACTTGTTTGCTGCTGGAGGTTCCACCAATCAGTTTCCTGCTCTTGTCGAATCTGGTTCTGCAGCTGTTGTATTTGTAGTGGGTTCCTGCAAGACAAGGCAGAAAAACAGAGAAAGAGGTGGTAAGGAAAAGAAAAGGAACCAGATCAAATCGCTGTCAACAACTATAAAGATCAAAGCTTAATACAAAAACTATGCCATTTGTTAGATACCTTGCTAATATCTTATTTACAGTTACTCATTACTTATTATGCCATTGCTTTATGACATTAGTAGCAAAATACTATGATTGAAGCTGCCCTTCTACAAAAGTGTGCTAAATAGCATGTGAATTAGCACACGGTAACTGTTAATGCATTGCTGACGTCACACTTATGATGCTGGCACGACAAGAGTGCACTAATTTAGGTACTAATACATACTCTGTTATGGGGTAGGAAGTAGGTATGGGCTCCACATTGCAGTTAGTGCATGTTACTTTAAAACGTGCTGTCCTCGACCTCAACACACTTATTGCTTCCTATCTGCAACTGCATTTACCAGGAAGTAAAGTACATTTCTGTGCAATAACTGCTGCATGGAAGCATTCTGTGCACAGGCTTGGCACTTACTGCTTCATAAATGCAAACATTTTACTGCTCTTTAGTACAAGAAACTTTAGAGTCAATGTGAACACTGGAAAGCTGTGATCTGACTTCTTTTATCTCAAATCGCTGGTCCCTGTGAGCGAGTGAACTGAAGGCACCATTCCACCAGGGTTGATTTGCACGGCCTTTACAAATTTCTTTGTTTTTTCTTTTTGTTCTGTTTTTTGTCTTTTTTTTATCTATTTTTTTGTTACTTTTGATCCAGTACATGAACATGAAGACAAACTCTCTACATCAAGTCACCTAAAGGAAAGTTCAAGGGGAAGGGAAAAAAAGAAAAGAATAAATAGGGCAAGAAGGAGGGGAAAAGAGTAAAGGAGAAAAGGGCATGGGAAAGGAATAGAAAGGTAAAGAAAGGAGGGAAAGAGAAAGAAGAAGAAAAAAAAAGAAAAGGGAAAAATCACCATGCGTTGGCATATAATGCTCTTCATAGCCCAGACCCCAGCTTTAGTCAAATTCCCACCTACACAACACCCGTAGAAAACCTAGAGCATGTAAACAGCCGACACTCAGTGGCAGACACCTGCTAGACTACACCAACACCTACTCTACTCGCAGAGTACAACTACAACATCAGGCCACAGGCGACCTCCCAAGCTCAACCCTGGGCAAGACACACTGAATACCCCCTCCCTCCGCGGCTTAAAAGTCGCTCTCTTCTGAGCCTGACCAAACAATTCTCTTGCTTAAAACAAATGACCAACTTAACTCCTGTACCAGCAATTTATGTCAATGCAAGATCTGTGGGGACAAGGCCTTATTAATAAGGGAGTTTCTAGAATCTTCAAATCTTGGTTTTCTGTTTATATCTGAGACATGGATTACGGAAGTTAACAGTCCAATAACACCCCACTTATACCCTTATGAATACAACATACTACATTCTCCAAGACAAGGTAAAAAAGGGGGCGGACATGCTCTCATTTAT
The DNA here is from genome assembly GCF_901765095.1 of Microcaecilia unicolor. Classification (NCBI taxonomy): domain Eukaryota; kingdom Metazoa; phylum Chordata; class Amphibia; order Gymnophiona; family Siphonopidae; genus Microcaecilia; species Microcaecilia unicolor. Next base: position 593,263,497 of record NC_044032.1, read on the forward strand.
AAAAGCTTCCTCCATGCATCCCCAGTTAGTTCAGGGGTTTTCCCAGAATTGGAATACATGCTGTGCAAATTCTGCAATGACTCCAAAGAAACTGGTCAGATTGCTCTACTTCTCATATACTGTCCGCCAGGAGCCTGGACCAATGCTGAACCTCTTCTATTGGAGGTCATTTCGTCCGCCATGTCTCCGACTCAGGAGCAGGTTCTGCTCACACTTGGAATTGCTTCCTGGATCATTGCCAAGAATTCCTGTTCCAAGCCATCACACCAAGAGGTTGTTCAATGGCTAACAGACTGCCTTAATGAGCTACTAGAATCTTACACCCCTACTGAAAGGCTCAGGGTTAGACATAACCTCAACAGCAAACTATCGCCCAGTGGCTAGCATACCTCTCTTTATGAAAATGCTGGAATCCTATGTTAGCAAACAATTTACCATATATCTGGACAAATTCTCCACTCTCCACTGATTCCAATTCATATTCAGATCTGTACACAGTACCAAAACCCTGCTCCTAGTACTACCAACATAAGTTAAACAATATCTATGTAAGGGGAATCAGGTCCTACTACTTCAGTTCGACATTTCGGTGGTGTTCAATGCGGTGGATCATGTAATGCTATTTGAACAACTAAATCAGATAGGAATAACAGGATCTGTTTTCAAGTGGTTCAACAAATTCCTTTCGAACAGAAACTACTCTGTAAAACAAAACAGACACCTCTCCAAATATTGGATCCTGAAATGTGGTGTACCCCAAGGATCCCTGATCTCTCCTATTTTGTTTAACTTTTTCATGTCTTCCCTCAGCTTAAGTCAAGGAGAAGAGAGTAGTCCTTGCTGGATTCCACACTTATCGCCATTCCTTGGGATTCTTAACTATGCATTGCTCCTTGTAATTATATCGTGTAACAAGGAAATGCCAGGTTATCTCATTAAGACTCCTGACACAGGCGCATCTGCGCCAAGACATGGCAGCTGTGCCGTTTAATTGTTCCTCAATAAAGATTTGGAAACTCATATGTCTCCCTTGTGTTTGGATAGAGCCCATCTGTCCTACTCCCTTCTCCTTGACCTGACTATTTTCCGTAGGAATTATCGCACCTCCACCGCACGTGGTTTTTGCCTTCTTCCCTCAGCTCAATACACCTGGGATTAGGAGAGCTACTGTTGTCATATGCAGATGGCATCATACTCCTTCTACTGCTGACATCTTCTCACTGGGATGAATGCTATTCAGACCTGGGCTTCGGCAAACAAACTAAAACTGAATGCACAAAAGACTAAGATTCTATGGTTCCGGAATCAAGGAGTTGAGGCCCCAACTTCAATAACAGTATCCAAAGATAGAACCTTCGTAGTCGAATCAGAAGCTAGGGTGCTGGGGGGTCTTCCTAGAGTCCTTCCTAACATTCTCATCCAATATCAACCAACAATGGACGATCTCAATGTTTAAAATGAAACAACTGCATTTAGTCAGGTCATTCTTTGACCATGCAGCCTTTGTGCTATTGGTCCAAATGCTAATCCTATCGCATCTGGATTACTGTAATGTCCTATTTCTTGGTATTAAGACACAGTACCAGAAACAACTGCAGATCATGCACAACACAGCTGCAAGACTAATTTTCAAAATGAATACATAAACGAGTTTTTCATCATATCTTACTAAACTACATTGGCTAACCATAGCTGAAAGAATTAGGTTTAAAGCCACCTGGGAGAGAGCATCAGATCTGCCAAAAGAGCTTATTGGATACTGCACATGCCTTTGCATTTCTAAAACATTCCACTGCATACATAAAAAGACCAACTGCTTGAAAGTGGAAGATAAAGGGAATGGAAATTTTGAACTCATAATGGTAATGTGGTACAACACATTTTGAAAAAAGCTTACACAGCCTTCTGGCCTCAGCAATATAAACAGTTTCCTACTGGAATATCAAACTGTTCCATGCAGAGTGCTAACAACTCTGTATGCAGCATTCCAAGAAATAATCAAGCCCCATCTCCCTCCCCTGACTGAAACCCTCATGAGCATGATGTGACAATAATTAAAATAACCGTGTTATGAATAAAGAATGATAAGCAATAAACCACAGGACTCCAGGCACATGAAAGATAGGCACAAAAGTGAACTGTAAATTAATCTTGTGTTTACACAACAGAGGCTTCCAAGGGGTTTCATTTAGTGCTAGGAAGATGAATAGTGATAGACTGGAACCAGACAGTAGCTCAATAACAGAAGGAAGGGAACTTATCTCTGCAAGCTGTTAGTGTCCCAGAATACATCTGCATCAAATCTTGAAGTTAAACAAATGTTTCAGTGACCGAAGGCTTTATGGCATATATTTATCCAACCATATTACAGGTTGCCAGAAGGATCCCATCTTTAAGCCATGCCTCCAACTTTGCCCAGCCACACCCTACCTCCACCCCACTCTGCCTAGTCACATCCCCACACCCTCCCACTCCACCCGTTGACAGACCTCGGCATAGCACCAACACGCTACCGCCCCCTAGGGCAGCAGGAGATGCTGCTGATGGAGGGCGAGGCTGCTCAGTGAGGGTATGCGCAAAAGTGCTAGTACTCCAAATGCACATAAAACACATGTAAACGTGAGGGCCTAGCTCAGTGGTTCCCAAACCTGAACCCGGAAGAACCCTAGCCAGTCAGGTTTTCAGAATAGCCACAATGGATATTCATGAGAGAGATTTGCACGTAGTGGAGGCAGTGTATGCAAGTCTCTCTCATAAATATTCATTGTGGATATCTTGAAAACCTGACTGGCTGATTTGCCTCCAGGATCAGGTTTGGGAACCACTTGCCTAGCTTATAGAATTGCCCTTTTAAGTGTGAAGTTGCTGTGATAACTGCTAGCATGGCCATGCATTAACGGCATGTGCTAATTCCTGTGTTAACTGTCCCAATGTGGTGTAATTAAATGTATCAAACGAAGAGGGGAAAATGTCTCATACATCTGTGGCAAAACACAATAACTTTTCAAGTGCTCACAGCGTAAAAAGTAATCATAGACATCAGAAAATCCCCCAAACACTTCTTTTTGTTTTATATTCAAAAATGTGCAAAAAACTTTTTGATTTTCTTAATCTTTTTCTCTGTCAATCTCAAGCAATGTTAATGTTCTAATGTTCTAATAGAAAATGTTGAAATGAGCCTGATCAAGGACTGATCCTTGCAGCGCACCAGTGGTAATGCCCCTTTAGTCTCTGGGAACACCATTTACCGCTACCCTTTGTCTCTTCCTATTTAACCAGTTTCTAATCTAGTCAGCCACTTTTCAGCCCATATCAGTTGCCTATGTGGAATCATGTCAAAAGAATTGCAAACATCCAAATACACCAACTCTAGTGCTCTCCCCTGACCTAATTCTTGGGTCAGCCACGCAAAGAAATTCATCAGACTTGTCTGTCAAAATCTACCAATTTTAGAGCTGGACATCTCCATTTAGGAGCTTGGATGCTGCGTGGTGCGCACCCAAATTTTATCATGGAATACCTGTTGAACTAGGTATTCATATGTCTGCAATTACGCCAGCCAATAAACCTGGTGTAAGGGCAGTTGTGTACATGCGGCAGGGACATGTGTATTCTGTAAGTTATGTGCATAAGTGGCAGCCCCGCCCATTGCACACCTATGTTTCACTCATGAATACACCCCTTTGCATTGACATGCTATGTCACATTCATCCTTAAAGAATTGTGCTTAGGCATTCCGCTAACATTTTCACGGGTAAGTGTACATGTATATGTGTAAGTGCTTTGTGTGTACTAGGGCCATGTAAATGCAGGTACCCATTTATAGACTTGCCCTTAAACTTTCTTCGGTCCTGGATACTAGGAACTGCACTGTCCTCTGTTTTAGCAATGACTCCATTAATATACTCATCAGAGAAGTCAGACCAACCAGCCTGTAAGTCCCAGCCTCCTCCTTAAGTCTACTTCTGCTAGTCTAGAGTCTTCCAAAATAATTTCTAGACTCCAAGGAAACATAAAAAAAAAAAAAGATCAGACTGTGGAGCCACCAGAACTTCTCTGATATGTATTCCATTTGATCTTATTGCTCGTCACAAACACAGTCTTCTGAAATTCATTTGAGGCCTACCTCACTTGCATTCCCATTTGTTTTGATTTTCTGTGGGCCTACTGCCGTTCTTTCCTTAGTGAACGTGAACAAAGCAATTCGCCTTTTTTCCTCATCAGCTTCTACATATTCCTCCCCTTCTCCTTTGAGTCTTGCAATGCCACTTTTGCACTTCTCCTGTTAATAACCATATCTAAATAAGTCTTTGTCTCCTTTATTTTTTTAACCTGTAGCGACCTCTAAGGTTATGCCTTGTTTAGTTGGCAGAGACCTCTACAGGCTCTTCTAATAGACTGTATTTTGATCTGTTTATACCCTTGCATTTTCCAAAACAAGGGAGGGCCCTTCTGACCTGTGGGTTAATGATAGGAGGAGACCTCTCCTAGAGGGAAACTGGGACTGGTATAAAACACCATAACCAATGGTTATCTGGGTCTTTGGTTAGCTAAGCCATTGCACCACAAGGCGCAGGGATGTTGTGAGGTTATAGGAGTTGACTGGGCTTCTGCACTAGATGATATGTCTCCTGTATTGATTTTATATACAGCCTTGGATGGAGAAATTGAGCTAAGTACTTATTATACTGAATAAATAATTATCTTAAAAAAAGAAAAAATTGAGAGTAAAGAAATTAAAAACTGAGGAAATCATGGATTGGTGAAGATTACGTGCTCGTCCTATACACTGCTTGGCTCAAGTTAATTAGCCTAATGGATGTTAGCATGCACACTTGATTGATCCAACAAAAGTTTTTTTTATACATTTAGGGCCCCGTTTACTAAGGTGCGTTAGTGTTTTTAGCATGCCTGCACTTAGTGCATGCGCTAACTATGTAGGCACCTATAGGGATATTGTAGGCACGTACATGGTTAACGGGCGTTATAAACGTTAACGTACCTATAGCGCTGCTTAGTCAACAGGGCCCTTAATGATTTGTTCATAGGAAAAATTTAAGAAAATGGGCTTATGAATAGTATAATCATACTCCACCCATGGCATGCCCCCTCCAAAAATATGTCGAAAAAATAGCCAACGCGTAAGTTATGTGCAAACACGTAAAATGTTGCAAAATGCTTTAGCACATTTTGCGGTAGCCTGTTTTTCCCATGCTAAGCACACGTTAGGGCTTAATGCCCTTTAATAATTTTAGTACAAGGGCCTCTAAAGTTGTTTCCTTGACTGATTTGAGTCATCAATAACATCTAAGATACAAATAACTTTAGCTGAATGATGACCTTGTTTAACTGGAAATCTAGCTCCAAATTTGGCTGCCTCCAGTTTTATTAACTGAAGGAATTGGCAACTGTATTGATGCTTATTTTTCAACTTTTTTTTTTTCCTTATCCAAAGGATGTCAAGCTGAAGTCTGTCACAACTGGCGGAGATGTCTGGTACTTGTTGGGCGTTCAAGATGTCTGAGTGTATTTGTTTCAAAGACAGGAACCATTTCTCACACCAGTTTAAAGCAGTCAGAACATTTATTGGGAAGATAATAATTCTGGTTTAAGTACAGAGAGATAGTACATGTGGTTCAGCTCCACTCTCAGACACAATACAGGGCTTCTTCATCTCTTGCATGCCTAGGAAGTGAGTCTCTAACTGGATGCCTCCTTTTAGATGCCCCAATGCCGAGCGGTGAGAGCTTATTTGACTGACTGTACATTTGTCCTTTAGATTGTAAGCTCCTTTGAGCAGGGACTGTCCTTCTATGTTAAATTGTACAGCGCTGTGTAACCCTAGTAGCGCTTTAGAAATGTCAAGTAGTAGTAGTAGTAGTAGTATTCAATAATGGTATCACCCAGATTCTATTCATAGAATACTAGCGTCACTCGGTATCAGTGCCCTGAACATTTAGGCATCCAGTGTTACACCAGCCATGACTGGTAAGCCTAAGAAGATTCTAAGAGCTCTAAGAGAGGGATTCAAAGAGATGGGAGATCTTATTCTGATAGTAGATGACTATTCTAATGTATTAACTCCTAGGTGAAACTGTAAGCCAACAGGTAAGCTATAGATTACTTGAGATATGTTAACCTGTGAACTGTTTTGGGCAGTGATATATCTAAGGGAGAAATGGATTGATTTTACTCTATGAGTAATGTCTTTGGGGCCGTTCAGCAATACCACGATGGAGGATGTCATTACCATTCTGATGTTGCCTTTTGATCGAAAAGCACTAAGGACATAGAAATGCCATCTTTTTTGTGGTCAGGCACCTCTTAGGCTTCAGTTTGGAGCAAAGACATTTCTGAAGAAAAATTCTTCTAAGCCTATTTTGTGGAAATTAAATTTAGTTGATGAAATGTATTTCTGTGTTGCAGTACACATTTGGGACCACGTCAAGAAGTATTATAAATAAATTTAGCCAGGTTGGAACGGGAATTTATGTTGAATTGCTATCTAAAGATGAGTGTAATTATATTTAAGAATGATTGAACTTGAATCATTACCATCTGTGGTCCACTACAGCAGTGGTTAGACAAGCTCAAACTGAAACCACACTGCATTCTTCCAAATGGAGAGCAAGGCAACATAAGGGAGAAGTGCTCCAGAATGGATTTGGGAATACTGTGTCCACAGGCACTCTTGGTGGAGTTACAGGGACCAGAGGCACTGGAAAACAGGGACAAAGTCAATACGTGTCCCCCTCCCCAGCTCTTCCACTCCTGTGTGCATCTCTTGTCCTCTTTGCTCCTCCCCTTAATTATCAGCTCTTTTTATTTTGGGGTAAATTGGCCTGGCAATGCAACTGCAGTCTTATCCTAGAGCTTCCTGGCCAGGGTTTCCTTGCATTTGCAACTACTTTGAATGTTTTATGCTAATGTATGCTTACTGGTTAGTCTGATCATTTATTTTCTTTAAATAATATTACATGCTACCTTGTACAGTACAGATACCAAGTATATGTCAGTACAGCTTATTGTTGTTAAATGCCGTCTGTTCTCTGGTGTAAAGGAGGCTTATTTCAGGGCTCAGGAAGCAACTGTCTCATTTAATACAAGTCATCCACCCTTTAACTGGCTCAAATTCCACAACCCTGATTATAGGTCCTGGAGTACTCAGCACCAGACCATACTCCAGAACCAATAGCAGGGGAGATAGGTTATACTAAATTATTATTTTCATTGCAATTGTGGGTCATGTATGTCAAGCCCCAAAGAAAATGTATATTTTGGGAAATAATATCAGGCATCACTTTTTTTCATGGCCATATTTATGGTATAAATGTAAAGGGAGTCAGATAAAGACAGAGATGGTGCCTGACAGAAGAAAGACCAGTGACAACAGTAGGACAATCAACATAAAAGACAGCAGTATGGTATCAGCCAATTTTATTAAAATACGGCCCTGTATCAGCTTACACTGCATCAGGGGCACATCTTGCATCTAAGGATCTTTGAATCAACCCATACAGTTTCCTGTATTAAAACCTCCATATATGTGTTGAAATTCTCTCCTAAACACAAGACTTTGTGAGTCAAATCCTGGACTTACACAGTTTGAATCTGAGCAGTGTTTCATACAGATAAACTGTACCCTTGATGCAGGCATAAGTTAAAACATGGGCCATTCATGCATGTTTTAATTAAATCGACTGATATCATACCACCATTTTTTGTGATAAATATAAAGGGGTCTATGGATTATGCTTCCCCCACTGAAGGGTATAAGTAGTAAACGGAATTAACATTTACATAAGTACATAAGCATCGCCATGCTGGGACAGACCAAGGGTCCATCATGCCCAGCACCCTGTCACTGACAGCGGCCAAAAGAACAAGCAATTTGTCCCGCCCATCCTAGAAATACTGTATTATTCCCTCGTCCATTCAATAACATTCTATGGCTTTTCCTCCAGGAAGCCGTCCAACCCTTTTTTGAAGTCCGCTAAGTTAACTGCCTTAACCACCTTTTCCAGCAGCGAATTCCAGAGTTTAACTACGCGTTGAGTGAGGAAAAATTCCTCCGATTCGTTGAATTTACCACACTGCAGCTTCATCGCATGCCCCCTTGTTTTTGGAAAGCGTAAACAGACGCTCCACTCATTATCTTATAGACCTCTATCATATCTCCCCTCAGCTGCCTTTTCTCCAAGCTCAAGAGCCCCAGCCTCTTCAGCCTATCCTGATAGGGAAGTCGTCCCATCCCCTGTATCATCTTTGTCGCCCTTCTCTGCACCTTTTCCAATTCCACTTCTGTCTCAGTCTGATGAAACTGGGAAGTAGGACAGGGTGCTGTTGCCTCTCCCTTCTACCAACTTCTCTAACCAACAACCTGGCCATTGTGACCACTCCTTGAGACCTGTGCCATGACACACTCACCACACCAGTGGTATTCTCAGGGGCCTCAAATGGATTAATTTTCAGGTTTCCGGGATGAATATGCATGAGATACTACCATGCATACTACCTAGATTGAAAGATAATGTCTATGTATTACACTTACACTGACAGTATGTTCTCCACTGGAAGGACAACAGACCATAGTAAATGGGTACACAGGTCCCTTTAAAGTAGCACTGGAGAACAGGCACAAGAGGGCCTTAGAGGAGTTAGGAAGCCAACCCCAGTCCCATAGGAACCTAAATTCCACGAGGGGACTAGAGGGCTCCAAGACGGTGTGTAGAGAAAGATCAGAAAACTCTTTATTGTTTTATTATATCATGGTACAATTTGGATGCAACAAGGAGTTTATAAAGTGTGTCAGACTGGTTCGGCTGAAAACATTTTATTTTGGAACACCAAAATCCTGTATGGAATCTTTGTGCTAACATTACATATCTGACTGCATTCCCCACATTGAAGAACCCTTACTGTGCTGGCAGAAGGGAGCTGGAATTCAGTCGGTTGAGAAATGAACCTGAGGAGGGGGGGTCAGTTGGGTACATAAATACCCCTCAGAATTTCAGAATCACAAAATATACAAATTCAAATGGCAATTTGGCATTAATAAAGTGTTGATATCCTCTAGGCACAAAGTTTTGCCTCTAAAACATTAACTTCCTCTACAATATGGTATCACCAAAGGTAAATACACTAAGAAACTTGCCCATGAAGTTAAGTATTTGCAATTATTTAATTTTCCCCTTGATATCTGCCATACATAGGTTATTTACTTTGGCAACCATAATGCAGTTAAAACCTTTTTCTGCTAAGTGACTGTGAATAAATCATGTTTCTGTTTACTTTCAAATTTTCATTGTTGTTTTATTGAACGAAAGACCCTTCAACTCATAAAGACAGCACGGTACAAGTTATAAACTGATATTTTTGTAGTAGAGATATTCACAGCCTGAAGCTTTGCAAAAAGGTTTTTTTTTAATGTATTTGACCTTTTTTAAGTGCTTGACTGGCTGACCTTTGGATGTAGGAAAAAAACACATTCCTCAGAGACCATATGATGCAATGCAACAATGACTGACCTTTCACCTGCGGGATGTGAACTGAATTCTGTGTGGTTACATACAAAATAAATCCAACTCTTGGCAACCTAATCATGCAGTTAGGAAAAAAATAATCAAACCTGCAAAACTCTAAGGAAAAGTTGTGCAAGCAGAATTTATACCATTTGTTATCATTCCCAGCCTATATGGTTTTATATTTAATTATATATCTAGGATTAGATTTTATAAATGGCTCCTAAAAAATTGGAGCTGAAAAACAATGGGCTTAGCGCTATTCTATAAACCTCGCCTAAAGTTTGGCGTGGTTTATAGAATAAGCATAGTGCCCATTCCCACAACTAAATATTGTCATGGCCAGGGGTGTAGCCAGACTTCGGCAGGAGGGGGGTCCAGAGCCCGAGATGAGGGGGCACACTTTAGTCCCCCCCAGTGCTGCCGACCCCCCCGCCATTGCCGACCCCCCCGCCGCCGCCACCACCAACTTTGACCCCCCCTGCCGCCGATCCTCTCGACCCCCCTCCTGCTGCCAACTCTCCCCCGCCGTCATCGTCGCCTACCTTTGCTGGCGGAGGACCCCAATCCCCGCCAGCCGAGGTCCTCTTCTTCCTTCGTTCTGTTTCTGAGTCTGACATCCTGCACATTGTACGTGCAGGACGTCAGACTCACAGAAACAGAACGAAGCCTTGTGATCTGCAGGGCTTCTTTCTGTTTCTGTGAGTCTGACATCCTGCACGTACAGACTCAGAAACAGAACGAAGCCTTGCGCCGGAAGAAGAGGACCTCGGCTGGCGGGGGTTGGGGTCCCCCGCCAGCAAAGGTAGGCAACGGCGGGTTGATGGCGGGTTGACGGCGGGAGGGGGGGTCGAGGGGGTCGTCGTCGGGGGGTCCAGGGCCAAATCTACGGGGGCCCAGGCCCTCGTGGTCCCACGTAGCTACGCCCCGGGTCATGGCCATTTACACCAACTAAAACCTGGTGGAAATGCCAACGCCTAACTTAGGCGCGGATTGGGCATATTCTCTAACAGTGCACGTAAATTTTAGGAATGCCCGTGCCCTTCCCATGGCCATGCCCCCTTTCGAGATACGAGTGGTAGAATTTATACGCATCACTTTATAGAACATGCTTAGCAAGTTGTACACATACATTCAAATTATGCTGATAATTGCCTGTTAGTGGCCAATTATCAGCACCAACTGGCTTGTTAATCCATTAAGTCACGCACACAATTTGGCTATATGGCCAAAATTGAGAGCGTAACTTTAGTTGCTATATATAGAATCTGGGGGCTAATGTCTTTTAAGTCAATAAGATCATGAGATAAGTTTCTTCATTTCTGAGATATAGGAGTCCTTTTACTAAAGTGCAGTAAGATTTTGCAAATGCCGCAGGTTAAGAAGGGCATAAATTATTAAGCAGTAAGAGCAAAATTCTTGCGGTAAATGCAGGGGGGGGGGCATGCTTACCATCTGCCCTGCATTTACTGCACAGGCACTGCATTACATGCAGTGCCAGATAGCCCACACTATATAACGCACTGAGGTCCTAACACTTGCATCTGCATCCCTCCAGTGAAGGAGATTCTATATATGGTACCAAAGAAATCGGTGCTGAAATCAATGCCGACTAAGCATATTCTATAATCGGCACCTAGATTTAGGTGCCGATTATAGAATATGCTTATTTGATATTTCAGCGCCGACATCTGCATGCATCCATTTACGCCAACGAAAACCTGGTGTCAATGTCAGCATGTAGATTTAGGCATACTGGGCCATATTCTATAACTAGGTGCCTAAATTTTGGAACGCTCACGAAGTACCCATTTCCACACCCCTTTTTGCCTCCACCCATTAGAGGTTCGGCACACATCGTTACAGAATACGCTTAGCGAGTTGTGCGCCTAAATTCTAATCAGTGCCAAATAGTGCTCATTATTGCTTAAATGCTGTTATCAGCTCTCATTAGCTCATTAACCCAATTAAGTTATGTGTGGTGTTATAGCATCCATGCCAATTTCAGTGCCTAAATCTAAGCGCACTATATAGAATCCAGAGGAATGCGCCTAAATGTACACATGACCCCTGCGTTTAAGCGCTATTCTACAAACCATGCCGAACATTAGATGCAGCTTAGAGAATAGTGCTTAAGTAGTTTTTTCCGTGCTGATTTTTTAGGCATGATTTATAGAATTCATTCCTTGGTGTCCAAGTGTTTTAAAAGAATACTGGCATAACATTTAGGTGCTCTCGTTTATACCTGCCATAAATTTGCCATAATTGGTGGCACCTAAAAGTAAAAGGCATGTAAACAACTTACAGTAGTTTGTATGTTGCTCACCTACGTGTCACTCCTGCCTTTGGCCCAACCATGTGAATGCCCCCTTTACAAATATGTGCTATGCTATATGAGTACATATTTGTAGTATACCAATTAGATGCCCTACTGGCATTTTTGCGGGTGTTTGCTTAGGAGAAAAAGGTCAGTATTCTGTACATTTAGGTGCACACTTGGCAAGAAAATTAAAGCAACTTGTTAAAGAATTGCCCTTCAAGAGGGCAATTCTCATCAGGGTGGGTCATTTTGAAAGGGAAACTACCTTGGTTAGTTCTCTTTTGAAGATATGCATCTGCAGGGTAGAAAAGTAGTGGTGGACTTTGAACCTACTTTATCTGAGCCCAAGGACCATGTGAAAAGGTGTGCTGGGGAATTTCATCTTGAAATCCCCAGGCACAGTTTTACTCCCCTGACCTCCCTTCTTGCTGCTAGGAATACCCTCTTTTCCTTTGGCTGTCTAGATGCATAGTGAAGGAGTAGCCTAGTGGTTAGTGCAGTAGACTTTGATCCTGGGGAACTGGGTTCAATTCCCATTGCAGCTCCTTTTGATTCTGGGCAAGTCACTTAACCCTCCATTGCCCCAGGTACAAAATAAGTACCTGTATATATGTAAACCACTTTGATTGTAACCACAGAAAGGCAGTATATCAAGTCCCATTCCCCCTCCACCCCTCCCCTAGTGAACCTCAGTGCCTAGATTTAGCTACTGTGGGATGGGCACTTTTTAGCCCCCGGGATTTTCCTAACTGCCTAATTACTCACATAAATTTTTATTTTTTAACATTTTTTTGTTACATTTGTACCCTGCGCTTTCCCACTCATGGCAGGCTCACTGCGGCGGGCAATGGAGGGTTAAGTGACTTGCCCAGAGTCACAAGGAGCTGCCTGTGCCGGGAATCGAACTCAGTTCCTCAGTTCCCCAGGACCAAAGTCCACCACCCTAACCACTAGGCCACTCCTCCAAAATCCCTTTGAAAATTGTACTTTAAATAAAAAATGATGTACGTGCATAGCAAATATGCCACTAATATGAGCATTTTATATCATTGTTCAGTACCACTAACATACAGGTGAGCATTTTTAGGCTCATAACAAGCTACTCTTCAAGGACAATGCACGTGGCTACCTTATGTCTAAAAATCAACTGTGTTTGTGCAGATCAAGAAGTACACACATACTTTTGAAGATAGGTACCCTTACTACACTATAAAAAGCTGGGAGGGAAATTCTATATAAAAGTTGCCAACATTTACATACAGTTTACACATGTAAATGTTTGGAATACATGTATATGTGCACATACATGTGTATCTATTAGTATTCCACCTACAGCTTATTCTGTAAATGCATGTGTTTCTTGCATGATACATATTTGACAGACGGGCATATGAATGGGCGGGATTAAACCTTTCATACCCACCTTAAAGAATGCTATAATTTACCCCCTGGATTCTATATATCACGCCGAGATTTCTGTGTGGAAATTGAAACGTATCCATAACAATGTGCATAACTTAATTAGTTAACAAGCTAATCAGCGCTGTTAATTGGATGTCAACAAGCAACTGTCAGCACTAATTTGCACTAAATGAGATTTACAAGCACAACTCGCTAAGTGTATTCTGTAATATGGTGTGGTAAATTTCAGGGCACATTGTTGAAAAGGGGGCGTGGTTAGAGGCACGGAATGGGTGGGTCATGGGCGTTTCTAAAGCTTATGCACATTATTATAGAATATACACCCTCTTTGCATCTAATTTAGGCATCGGGATTTACGCTAAGTAAAACATGGCCTAAATGGACGCGACCAAATTTAGTTGTGTGGAGAGGCGCTCGGCATATTCTATATACCACATGGAAATTTAAGCCTATTCTATAAAATGTAGGCGTGCTTTACACAATACGCCATTTCTTTACCATGCAAATTTTTCAGGCGCCATATATAGAATCTGGCCCTATGAATGTATCTCCGGCAGTTAGGTACCAGCTCTATAGCTGATGTAAATAATCATACCTAAGCATATACACATGCACTAGTATTCTGTAAAGAAAAGTAGACACCTATGTTTTGTTATAGAACAGGCTCCTATCAGGCATCCTCCGGACACTTATTTCAAAGTTTGCTTATAGAATTGCCCTCACGATGGGTTTTAGACTCAGAGAAAACAATATCGTTTGACAATATTATTTTCTTTTCTGATGATCTGTAGCACAAAAGATCGTTGGCAGTTTTGCATCCTATTACTATTTCCTTTCCTTGGAGAGCCAGTTTAAAGAATTATTGTGGCCGCAACTCAAATAGTATAGTTTTAATTGAAACAAAGCGTGGATTACTGCTAGCCCAATGAATTTTTGAATCTTCGCATAATTTCCTTTACGATGTCAATTACTTCTACAGATGGGTGACATTAACTGCACTTCTAAACCCAGGGGTATGCAGGTAGATTTTGTTGTTTTCCAAAATGATGGACAGAATTCAGTAAAATGAGCCGATGTCTGTCTCTGTCTGTCTTGGGTCAAAATAACTCCCCAAAGAAAGGATAGAAAGTCAACAAATATGGCTTGTTGGAAGAAAATAGTAATATCAATATCTTTGGTGAATACAGCCTGTCAAAAATCCCCATTGCTTTACTTTGGGTGGCAGAGAGAGGTGGCAGAACATTACCTGAAGCAGCAGTTGAAGAATGGCACTTTTCAGTCTACCTCCCCCCCCATTACCTGAGCCACATTTCCCATACCTCACCAATAGGGGTGGCCCAAGGCAATCTGCCACCCGAGACAAGGGTGGGATGCTGCTCCTGCCCAGTCTGGCATCTCCCCCCTTCCTTCCTCAACCCTCTTCCTGGGTTTACCTTATTTTTTTCTTTTCCAAAAGGCGGCAGCGATTCCCATAGGCTGCCATGCCACCACTGGCAATGGTCTCTTTGCTCTACTGTATCTCGCCTTTAAGGAAACAGGAAGTTACGTCAAGAGGCAGACTGCAGTAGGGAGAAGAGGCCAATCCTGGCAACAGGTCAGCCTATCGGAATCGCTGCCACTGCCACATTTTGGAAATGAAAAAAATAAGGTAAACATGGGGAAGAAGGTTGAGGAGGGAAGGGAAGATTGCCATTCCTGGAGCGTGCTGCCTGAGGCCCCAGCCTCAGTTGGCCTAATGGTAGGGCTACCACTGCTCACCACAGTAAACACTCATACCGCAACCTACCCATACCTCTTTTATGCTTACACACTCCAATACTCCCTCACCCTGCCCACAAACTCCCAAAACACAGAAAAGATGATGGCAAAAGCCAGAAAGAGGATTGGGTGCATAGGAAGAGGAATGGCCAGCATAAAAACGGTGATTGAGACCTCATGCAGAGTACTGTGGACAATTCTGGAGACCACACTTTCAAAAAGATATAAACAAGATGGAGTGGGTCCAGAGGGTGGCTACTAAAAATGGTCAATGGTCTTCATCATAAAGTGTATAGGGAAAGACAAAGATCTCAATATGTAAACTTTAGAAGAAAGGCAAGAAAGGGGAAGTATGATAAAGACATTTAAATACCTCCATGGCATAAAAGCAGAGGATGAGGGTCTCTTTCAACTGATGAACGTGAGAAAGACTCAGGAGTAATATAAGGAAATACTTTATGGAAAGGGTGGTGAATGCACGGAACGGCCTCCTGGTGGAGGAGATGAAGACTGTATCAGAATCCAAAAAAGCGTGGGACAAAGCGCATAGGAAAGAAAGGGACAGTAGATAGTATGGCTGGGCATACTTGATGGGCCATATGGTCTTTATCTGCTATAGTTTTTCTATGTTTCTATCTAAGGAAATATTTCTGTATAGATGCATCACGTGGAGGGGAATAATCGAACAGCGCCGGCGAAATACATGGCCGGCGATGTATTTTGGCGGCGCCGCAAAGAGCTGGCCAGAACCGTATTTTCGAAAAAGATGGCCCGCCATCTTTTGTTTCGATAATACGGTTCCGGCCAGCCAAATGCATTGGATTTGGCCGGGGTTTGAGATGGCCGGTTTTGTTTTTTAGCGATAATGGAAAGTTATGTCGGCCACCTCAAACCCGGCCAAATTCAAGGCATTTGGCTGTGGGAGGAGCCAGCATTTTTAGTGCACTGGCCCCCCTGACATGCCAGGACACCAACCGGCCACCCTAGGGGTCACTGCGGTGGACTTCAGAAAAGCTCCCACGTGCATAGTTCCCTTACTTTGGGAGCTGAGCCCCACAACCCCCTACCAAAACCCACTACCCACAAATGTGCTGCACCCACTAAAACTGCTCCAGGGACCTGCATACAGCCTCTAGGACTTATTGCTGCTGTATAACTTTGGCAAACCAGTTCACACTTGAAGACTAATCTCTCTGAAAAAGTCCTTTCTTGAAATAACCATGTTTACTCACAGTTAACTGCAGATCAGAGGTTGTGCCCCACTGGCAAACAGTCCCCTGGTACTAAGATTAGCAGTAGGTCAGAGCTGGCACAATGGTGTACAATGCCCTCTTTCAGCACCATTCAAAGTAAGAACTACGTTCTCTTACTTGGGTAACACAGGAAAGGGATCTAAAACTATCTTACAAAAATGGCCACTACCGCATGGACTACAACAGGAAACAAAACAGGGTACACTCTGACCCAGTAAGCAGGGGGGAAATGCACCACGGGAGTAGAGCCTACCAACTACCAATACTTACACCCACCACAATGCATTGCTGATGTGACTCTAAAGTGCAAATAACAGAAAAGGTGCCACACTCACCCCAGAGCCACATCACAAACAGGCAAAGGTTGTCGGAGGACAGAACACATTCTGCTGTCATGGAGGTGGGTACGGAATTTGAGGCTGGTGACAGAGACTGGCAAAATATGTTTCTAATTGATTTTTTTAAGTGGGAGGGGGTTGGTGACCACTGGGGAGGTCATCCCTGATTCCTTCCGGTGGTCATGTGGTCAGTTGGGGCACCTTTTTGAAGCTTGGACCTGAAAAAAAAGGGATCAAGTAAAAGCGGCGAAATGCTCTTCATCACCGCTTTTTTTTTTCCATTATGGGCTAAAGCTGGCCATTTCTTAACCCTGCCCATGCCCGCCTTCGCTTCGCTGCCAACACGCCCCCTTGAACTTTTGCCGGCTCTGCAACGGGAAAGCGGCGATGGTGTTTCAATTGCAGCTTTCGATTATACTGATTTGGCCACTTTTGCGAGATCGCTGGCTATCTCCCGATTTATGGCCGGCAATCACTTTCGAAAATGAGCTGGTTGGTCTCCCAGCGAATGTGGTGGATATGAGGACCATATCAGAATTCAAGAAAGCTTAGCACAAGCACAGAGGGTATGGTATGGAAGGGCAGACTGGATAGGCTGTATGGTCCTCATCTGCCATCATTTTCTGTTTCAATACTTAATTGAGTAAATGAGGATACTGGTTCAGTTTTGCTTTCGGCAAGGCAGACCGATTATAGAGCAATTGTCAGCATTCTGCAGCTTCTAATGATTCCTTCAAGCACCACAATTCTCCAGAACTGGCACCTTTCAAACTGATTTCACCTCTCCTCTATGGTTTTAACAAGTGGAAAACATCATACTGAAATATAAATTCAGCCATATTGAGTATATGTTATAATAACAAAATACTTATATGAGAAATCCAAAATGGTTCTTATTTTAATTCTATTTTATACTACTACTACTTAACATTTGGTGCTTATGTACAGTTATGAAACAGGATTCCAGATCTATTAACCCCAATAGCATATTTACATCTGTGAGGTTTATAAAATACCCTTTTGCACTGCTGCTATGCCTCTGTTCTGTCCAAACGATGTCCCCAGGAATACCCACATGCAGATCGCGTTTAGCAGGGAAAGCACTTATAGCAATCATTTCCTTTCGAGGATTATTTAACCCTCTACAATTGCCACGTTTAGAACCATTGAGGGGCCCTTTTACTAAGCCACATAGGCGCGTACGTGTGTCCTATGCACGTCCATTTTGAACTACCGCGTGGCCCAGGCAGCAATTTCATTTTTGACGCGCGTCTGCTACATGTGCTGGAAAATATTTTTTATTTTCCGGTGCATGGCACTAACCAAGTGGTAATCAGCATTGTACGTGTGCATGACAATTACTGCCCGGTTAACACATGAGACCTTACCGCTAAGTCAATGGGTGGCGGTAAGATCTCAGGCCCAAAATGGACGCACACCAATTCTCATTTTGCTGCATGTCCATTTTCGCCCCTCCCCCCCAAAAAAGCCTTTTTTGCAGGCAAGCTGAAAAATGGACCTCTGTGTGCGTCCAATAGATGCGTCTACACCAGCACAGGTCATTTTTCGGCGCACCTTAGTACAAGGACCCCTCAGACTGTTGTGAATCCTGATGCAGGCAGCTGTGCTGAAACACGGAACCTTGTTGAGTCACTATTTTGGGGGAATGTTTTTTTTATGTTGGCCTATTTTTTTAATTATTTTTTTTATTATAGTAAACTTTGTGTGTCATTGTTTGACTCCAAGGTTTCCTTTTTGTTCGTCCTCCCCTACTACCTTTACTTCTGTATTTTTTTGTAGACTTTTTCGCCTCTTGGGAGCATATGCTAATATTGCATTGGCATGGCCATTTATACAAATTACTACCACCCATTCTGTAGGCAGTAATGGCTCATGCGGTATCAATGCGCTAACCAGTTAGCTTGAAGTAATGTAGCTGTGCTAACTGGTTAGTGCAGGAATACTCATTCTCCGCCTCGACACACCCCCTCAAAAAATATTAGAAAATTTTTTTAATGCATGGTTAGTGCGCACAGATTTCAAGGTTACTGCAGGATACTGTAAATTCCAGGGGCCCTCTTTGCACCCCAGGAATTCTGCTATGTGTTGGGTTGCCTGCCTAAATCCTTGTGATATTCCATCCCACTGATATCTCTGTTGTATAGATACCAGAAGGCATAATTTTAGGATACTGTCCATGACCATAGTCTTCTATCCATCAGGATCTAAGTAGATCTTTGTCCATTTAAGTTCCCATATATATATAGTATTAGAAGTCTATGAAACTTAGTGTAAAGAGTGTGTGTGAGTTGTATGTGGCTTAGTTTTAAGTTAGAATGACAGGTAAAGAGTTATTGGAAATAAAGACAGAGATAAATTTCAGAAAGAAGACTTTAATCTTACCAAGTTGTTCAATTAAGTACAGACAGACAGACTCTGGTTTCAGTCGCACAGGGCCCTGCCGTCTGAGCAAGCGTTGGGGAGAACTCCAATTCTCTATCAAAATCTTATCCCTTTTATACCCACAGATGCCCATAGAAGTCTATTGTGAGGTACATTTTTTTTCTAATATTTCTCAATTTCTGAGATCATACTTTCGTATCCGGCCACCTGTTTATCTGTACCCAACTCCTTCCGTTCTAGCTATTGCAAGTTATTTCGCAATTTCCTCTTTTGTCAACATGTTTTTCTCTTCTGCCAGAACATCTTATTTTTAGCATATCAGTTTCACTTCCTCTTTTTTTTATCATCTTATGATCTCAGTTTCATCTTATAGAAAGACAAACTCCATTTTAATAAGTGCTACATTCAATTTGTACCTGATTTTGTTAAGACTCATCTATAAGGCCATTAGTAGGTTATCAGGCCTAGTCAGTGCTTTTCAGCTGTACAAAGCTATGTAGCTTGGCCCACCACAGTGGATAGATCTTAAACTAGAACGCATATTAACTTGCAGGAAAAGCAAGTCCTTGCTCAGCCAGTCATAGATTTTAAAACCTAGCTGGTATTTTTACAGCCTGAGTCCTAAAATCTGGCCTTCCACCCTTCCGGTGGGCATCCAGTGAGGGCCTCTTGCTGTAGTATAATTATACAATACCAGAATGTGTCCTGCAGTACCTCATATTTTGCTATGTTAAGTTAATGCCTTATGTAGCTTAGTAAAAGGACTCCTTAGTTATCTGATAGCTTGTACCACAAATATCTTCTGAGAAACATGGGAACTTAATATATATATTTTTTGCATTTGAACTCCAGAAACTCTCAAGAAAGGAAAACAAGGACTGATTAACAAACCTCATAATTAGAGGAAATGTTCCTGACCCATAGTTGATCCACAGTTCATATTTTTGTTATTATGGTGCAGTGATTAACTTCCCTAACAAATCACTCAGAGCTGCTGTGACCAAGTAGGACATTTCTGTAATCTGTTGCCACCAAAGTGAACTTCTTTCATTTATGAAACAAGTTTTAAACTTTTTTGCAATAATTTTCAAATTTAGAACTGATGAACTATTCCCAAATGGATCATTATCCCCTGGATTCTAATGGATCATTATCCCCTAGATTCTACACAGCGTGACCGAAGTTGCATGCAAGAATCTGGTCATAGTCTGGATTTTTGCACACAGTTTAATTACTTAACAAGCTGATAATTGCCACTTAATCAATTGACACTAATTGGCATTAATTCGAATTTATATACACAACTTGCTAGGCTTATTCTGTAAAGTGGTGCGCGTAAATTCTAATGTGCGCTGCCTATTAACTAAAAAACCTTTTGGAGTTGACAGCTATTAGGAGAGCTGACTAATAGTTAATGCAGTGGGCTGAGAACTTGGAGAACTACTACTACCACTACTTAACATTTCTAGAGCGCTACTAGGGTTACGCAGCGCTGTACAATTTAACAGAGAAGGACAGTCCCTGCTCAAAGCAGCTTACAATCTAAAGGACGAAATGTCAAGTTGGGGCAGTCTAGAACTAGGTTCAATTCCCACTGCAGTTCCTTTTGAGCCTGGGCAAGTCACTTAACCCTCCATTGCCCCAGCTACAAAACTTAAGAGTGTGAGCCCACTAGGGACAGAAAATGTATCTGCACATAATATGCGCAAACCACTTTGGTTGTACCCACAGAAAGGTGGTATATCAAATCCATGACCCTTGACCCTTTTATACTTATCAGTGGAGCTAGGTAGGTGTGCATTACAATTACTGTGCCACTACGACATATCCCCTGGATGCTATAAATTGGCCGTTAACAATCAATAATTGAAGATAATTGGCTCTAATTTGGATTTGCGAGCAGATCTGTCTGTATGCGATTCTATACAGATCCATGCCTAAATTCTCTCACGCATAACCCAAAAGGGGGCATGACTATGGGAGGGGAATAGGTGGGTCAGGGGCGTTCCAAAGAATTAGGCACAGTGTTAAAGAATCAGGGAGCTGCACACCACATTTAGGAGCCAAGATTTACACCAGGTTTCAGCTAGTGTAAGTTCTCGCACCCAAAACTGGGTGCCAGAATCTGCACTAAGTGCTATTCTATAAACAGCATTCAGCCTGGAGCACCCTTTCTAGAATAGCTCTGAATGCAAAATTTTTCCCAATACTAGCCATATCATTTTTCTAAAATATATGAATATATGAATAGGCCATACGTTCTCTGGCTTTGAATATTAGCCCGTTTGGTTTTACAGGCAAATTTCAATTCTTCTTTTTTAGAAAACTGAGCCTGGGAAAATGTGGTATGTCCAAGGGTTACAGGAGAAATATTAGGGCTCTCAGATTCAGGAGGTCAGATCTTGGCCTCCCTAGTAACTGTGTGTGATTTTTAAAAAGGCCACTTTCAGATATCTGTGAATCATTTCACCAAATTTAATTGGATAATCATAACATTGTTTATTTTCTCCTTCTCCTTCTGGCACTGTGATGCTTGTTAGTCATCAAAAATGATGCAGACTTTTCATCCAAAGATAACTAACATGTTTATACACAACTATAGTTATAAAAGATGTTGAAAATTAATTTAGTTGAAAGGCTCTGCATGACAGATTATTATTCATTACGGATCCCAACTGACTCCATATGGGCCAAAGAGGCTGATCCAGTCCTAGTTTCATCCCGTTGCTTGCATGGAGTATTAGTCCAAATGTCTCACTGATTTTCTTTTTAGGTAATCAAAACTACAACCTCATGCATACACTGAGAAAAATCTGGAATGAGGTGTTAATTTCTTTAAATTACCCCCCTTATTTTCTAAATCCTGCTACTCTATCCATATGTTTCATCTTTGCTTACACCTTATGCTGCCTATTAAAATGTTTTATTGTGTATTATGTTGACACTGTAAGTAGTATACTATGCCATACTTTGTATTGTTATTTGAATATTTTTACAGCTGTAATTGTCTATTGCCTATGTTTACATATTGGTTATGGAAAACACAACTTCAAGAGATCAATACGAGACACCAGGGTGAGATGCTCCAGAAAAACCTTTATTAGGACCCTACACGGTCCATGTTTCGGCTTTTAAAAAAGCCTTCATCAGGGGTCGATCAGTGGGTGCACAAAGTATGTACTGATTGACAGTGGAGCACATGAAATGTCGTCTCTAAATAAAACGAGGTGTACTGCCTCGCACCAACATGTTCAGTTTTAAAAGCCGAAACACGGACCGTGTAGGGTCCTAATAAAGATTTTTCTGGAGCATCTCACCCTGGTGTCTCGGATTGATCTCTTGAAGTTGTGTTTTCCACTTCCTTTTGCTGTTGAATTTTTGTGGAAACTGCGAACCCCATTTGTTTCTACATATTGGTTATGCCAATGAAGAGGTGACCACAGGAGCCTTATCGTTACCAAGCAATTTTTCTTTTAAATAGATACGCTCGCTTTTGAGATACGCAATATGCTTGCACAGCTTTGATTGATCGTACTCAGCGTTTTTACAAGATCCACTTGTATTCAAAGCATTGGATTTACACATTTTGCATACTTCACAACAAAAACCTTTACCCCTGAGGCAGGCATTGTTTAACGCCGAAACATGGCCCATGTCGGGTCATTTGTTAATAAAGGACTCCTGTTGTCTCAATCTTGAAGGCCCAGTGTTGCTTTTTTTGTTTGTCTATTGCCTATGTTTGACATTCTTGCTGTACACTGCCTTGAATGAAATCCTTTAAAAAGGTAGTAAATAAATCCTAATGAAATAGTGTATGTCTTGATACATTAGTTATTATAAGAGCATAAATGTTGCCATACCCAATGAACTACAAGACCCACAGCAACATAGTTTCACTTGTGGCAGGTCTTGCCAGACACTACTACTACTACTACTACTATTTAGCATTTTTATAGCGCTACAAGGCATACGCAGCGCTGTACAAACATAGAAGAAAGACAGTCCCTGCTCAAAGAGCTTACAATCTAATAGACAAAAAATAAATAAAGTAAGCAAATCAAATCAATTAATGTGAACGGGAAGGAAGAGAGGAGGGTAGGTGGAGGCGAGTGGTTACAAGTGGTTACGAGTCAAAAGCAATGTTAAAGAGGTGGGTTTTCAGTCTAGATTTAAAGGTGGCCAAGGATGGGGCAAGACGTAGGGGCTCAGGAAGTTTATTCCAGGCGTAGGGTGCAGCGAGATAGATTAATTTATTTGACTGGGTGACCAGCGAGTAGGATCGAGGGAGAGAGCCAGATGTGGTGAGATCGAGGGAGAGAGCTAGATTTTAGCAAAGCCTTCGACATGGTTCCACATAGACGACTAATAAATAAACTGTGTGCCCTTGGTATGGGCCTTAAAGTGACTGACTGGGTTAGGAACTGCTTGAGTGGAAGGCAACAAAGGGTAGTGGTAAACAGAGCTCGTTCTGAGGAAGAGGATGTTACCAGTGGTGAGCACAAGGTTCAGTTATTGGGCCAGTCTTTTCAACATTTTTGTAAGCGATATTGCTGAAGGGCTGTCTGATATGGTTTGCCTCTTTGCAGATGATAACAAAATCTGCAATAGGGTAGACACCCCTGATGGTGTAGATAACATGAGGAAGGACTTAGTGAAGCTAGAGGAATGGTCTGGAATTTGGCAGCTAAAATTTACTGCTAAAAAACGCAGGGTTATGTATTTGGCCTGCAAAAACCCGAGGCAACGGTATAGTTTAGGGCTTTATTAGAAGGCAAAATGTATTAACTTGATAACCTAGGAGGCTCATTTTCAAAGCACTTAGACTTACAAAGTTCTATAGGTTACTATGGAACTTTGTAAGTCTAAGTGCTTTGAATATATGCCTCAATATCACGTTCATTGTTGATTTAATCATGAATTGATTGTGACTGCTGGGAACACTGGATGGACCATTCAAGTCTTTATCTGCTGTCATTTACTAGGGTTACTGTTATCCATACAGCAGAGATATTCAGACGCTCAACCCATAAGTTACATGTTTAGGCCTGCCAAATAGCAGCAATGATAATCACCACATTAGGCAACAGAATTTGTGTGTGGATCCAAGGGCATTGCCGGCATAGGTGGCTGGAAAGCAGCCTATTGACTTCTTGGCTGCTGAGGCAGCACTGGGGCAGTAAGGGCAGCTGATCTTATTGGTTGGTGAGGATTGGGTATCCACATCAAGCATTCAACAGGTATTCTAATTGTTAGGGCGGGCTGATCTCAAAGTGTGAGGGGCAAGATCTCCCCCCCCCCATGGCTACACTATTGAAATATTATAAGTTGCGTGCCTATGGAGAAGTGGTTAGTGGTTAGTGGAGTGGGCTAAGATCCTGGGGAACTGGGTTCAATTTCACTATAGTCCTTGTGACCCTGGGCAAGTCACTTAACCCTCCATTGCCCCAGATACAAATTTAGATTGTGAGCCCACTAGGGACAGAAAAAAGTACCTTTATAAAGTACATGTAAACTGCTTTGGCTATACTACAGAAAAGCAGTATATCAAATCCATGACCCTTTAACCTTGCCTTTGACATGGTGTAAGTACTGGTGACTAAATGCAAAATTAGACTCTATTCTATAACAGAATCTGGATGCCCTTGTAGAAAACGACCTTAATGTCCAGAGGTTTGGGTGCCTAATTCTTGGTGCCCTTTATAAAACTGTCCCCTTAACACTCAGTTTACGCTTCACTAACTGGTAGCACAGAACTGCATTAAGGACTTTGCGGTATTTTCACAGCTATTGAGTGGTAAACTGGGTGTTAAGTATTTTTTGTGCCAGGAGATGTGGCAGGGGCAGAGAGTAGATGGCAGTTAACGAGCTGCACTTACCACATGGTAACTGCCTAAAGCAGAGTTAACATGAGACCACTTAGCACCTCCTAAACAGGAGGCGCTAAGTCCTTCTGCTTTAATTGGGAGCAGTACTATGCGTTAAACTGAATGTAGATGCACTACCTGCAAGAAAAAAATACTGGGAACGCCCCCCAGTAGGTGCCATGCTAATTTACAACTACCCTGCGGTAAAATCCTGCATTTAGCCATGGTAACTACAAAGCTTGCTGTTACTCCTATATCCATATCTTGCACATGTGACCAAGGTAAAGTATTTTGCGAGCATGACGTTTCTGTGCAGGATTTGGAGCAGTTTTGTTTCTTTTTTCCCAAGAAGCAGTGCGTTATAAGGAATAAGTACATAAGTATTGCCATACTGGGAAAGACCAAAGGTCCATTGAGCCCAGCATCCTGTTTCCAACAGTGGCCAATTCACCTTTCTGTGGTTACAATCAAAGCAGTTTACATATTATATACAGGTACTTATTTTGTACCTGGAGGGGCAAGGGAGGGTTAAGTGACTTGCCCAGAATCACAAGGAGCTAAACTGGGAATTGAACCCAATTCCCCAGGTTCTCAGGCCATTGCACTAACCACTAGGCTACTCCTACACTCCTTTACAGTTTCAGTTGGGTATTAAAATGAGGTGTAATATTTGCAGTGCTACCTTTTTATAAACTCTGTGGCCACTTGCAGGAGGTGGGTCCCTCAGAGGTCCCTCTACCCCTTCAAGATTACCCTGTGAGTTCTACGCAGTGCTTCAAGCAAAGAAAAGTGCTAGAACATTTAAAACATATCTGAGAAACTATTTTTATTTTTACTCTATGCATGTGTAAGCTGTGAAATTTGTCAAGGCGGTTAGCTGACCTAGGTTTAAAAACGGTTTAGTCAAGTTCCTAGAGGAAAAGTCCATAAGCATTATTAGCTAAGTAGACTTGCCAAAGCCTCTACTTATCTCTATATGTGAATGACAAGTGTTGGATCTGCTCTTTGGAAGTCTGCTAGGTAACTGCAATCTGATTTAGTCAGTGTCAGAGAGGAGATGCTGGCCTCGATGCATCTTTGCTGTAACCTAGTACAGCATACCTAATGTTTTCATTTGCTAATCAGAGGAAGACAGCAGTCACAATACTTCACCAAAACAATCATGTAAACTCAAGATATAGGTAATCAAAAATCTAAATATAAATTCATGGCTCTTTCACTGCATATAGTGAAACCTTCTGTTTCCACTAAGCTAGATTGGCTAAAGATAGTCAGCGCTCACGTCCTGTGGGGCATTTTCTCTGGTATGCAGCTTATGTAAATAATGTGAGTTGGGAGACGCTGAGAGAGTTCCATTGGCGTTACATCATTCTTCCATATTAGGATAACAGTTTTTAAGCTTGACATCTTGCTTTAAACAATCAAAGGTGTCCATTTAGTGCTCACCCGAAACACACTGTTGAGGACTGTTTCAGCAAGAAAAGGGCTGTGTAAGTGGCCACTTGATAGTCTGATTCGTACAAAATACATTCTGTTCTCTGATAAAATAATGAATCAGTACATCAAGACACCGTTAATCCTATGTAGAGATTTCAAGCCAGCTAGAGAAACACTTATTTCAATTACCATGGATTGTATATAGGGTATCCATGAGGGCTGTGAACTCTGAAAGAGAGAAGGGGAGTCTACATGTTGGAATAATCTGCCTTTGGCTGGTTTGGAAATTCTCTTCACAAAGTCAAGCAAACAGGCACAGTGCAGAAATGATTCAGGCAATATCCAAGCATCAGAAGACAGAGTAGAGAAAGATTAGAAGAAAAGCATTCACCATTTCTTATATTCAGAACGCTTCACGCTGTTCTAAAACTGTACAGCATATAGCACATGCATTTTCTCTTGAGGCTTGACTGTGGTCTCCTCTCATCCCCAAAAGCTTTCTTTTCCTTTCTGGACACTATATATCTTTCATTAATTAAGTCCATTAGTGATTGATTAGTTTTATCCAAATGAGTAGAGCGATATATTTGTTTTATGACAAGTGTGATGGGCCATACCAGGCCCCAAAGAAAATGACGGTGTTGGGTTTGTATGTGCTGCTTAAAAGCTTTATTAACAGTTCACTGTATAGAGAATTCCATAAAAATAAAGTACACTGCTGACCTCACTTGCAGGGTGTAGTACTTTGTATAGTTTGAGCAACTTTCCTAGATTATTAGAGAAGTCCTGATAGAGAGTCCAGATATCTGGGCATTTGCTGAACAGAGGGTTATAATGATGCTGCTGCTGCTGCATCCCATCATCCCTGGACTCTTTAACCAAGGAAGGTGCTAGACAAGGCAGAAGTTTGGAAGTGAGCCCCAAAGCCTACAAACAAGCTATATCTTCTTCAGCCTCAAGAAGGTTCGGTGCCCCCTGTACCATGGAGGATCAGGGCAATTGCTCTGTTTGTACTCCCTTAACACTGGCCCCGCCTTTAACCTAGAATCCTTGTCTGGGGCAGCAAATAACCTTTTTGGTTGGAGGGGCCAAACAAACAAAACTCTGGCCCCACTTCCCAAGTCCTCTAGTTTTTGATGCTGTGTTGGACAGGTATTGATAGGGCCATGGCCTATCCCATTCTGCTGCCTATATTTTCAATTGTTTCCAGCTTCTCAATAGTAGTGCTACAAGCCCTCCTCTCACGCCACTGCTTCCAGCCAGATTCTCCCACCTATAGCCTCACTCTAGAGGTTTGTAAGCGCGTTAGTGTTTAATGTGCCTTAAATTTACAGGTGCGTTAAAAACGTTAACGCACCTTAGTAAACATACCCCTTAGTGCTCTGTGTATAGTAAGCAATATATAATCACAATATAAACGGTTTAATTTCTGCAAACAGGAAAACACTCAGCTAGTGCTTAAGTACACAATAAAAAAAGACAGTGTATGTTGCAGATAGGAATAAGGAGTATGAAATAAAAGCTCTCTAAAAATATACCTAGTATGGATTAATAAAAAAAAAAAAAGAAGAAGAATTTCCTCTATTAGCAATGGTATTTGCTCAAATCCTAAAAAACAAACAAAACACAAAACTTGAAAAAATCTCCAAAATATCTCAAAAGGTATATGGAAGAAACAAATAAGAAAACCTTTCAGAAAAGAAAGAAAATTGGGGTACTTCCAGCAGAAGTATACTCCTTCAGAGCGGCAGGCAGAACTCATCTTTAGCATGTAATCTGCCATTGTGAGAACAGCAGCACTTTACTACTCTCTATCTAGGTCAAAGTTCACAGTAGCCCACAGTAAAAATAAAATCTCTTTTCAAAAAAGTGATAAAAACATATCAAAAGCTACTATATATATTTCAAAGGGGCAGATGTCTTAACCTTATTTTAAAAAATGCAAGAAAATATACATAAAATGCCAAATACTCAAATCTATAGTGCTAAAAACGCTGTTCTTACAATATATAGTAACATAGTAGGTGACGGCAGAAAAATACCTGCACGGTCCATCCAGTCTGCCCAACAAGACAAACATATGTGTATACCTTACCTTGATTTGTACCTGCCTTATTCAGGGCACAGACCGTACAAGTCTGCCCAGCAGTACTTCCCGCCTCCCAACCACCAGTCCCGCCTCCCATCACCGGCTCTGCAACAGACCGTATAAGTCTGCCCTCCACTATCCTCGCCTCCCAACCACCAACCCCTCTTCCCCCCACCTGCTCCGCCACCCAATTTCGGCTAAGCTTCTGAGGATCCATTCCACTTGAAAAATTGCACTGGAATCTCAAAATGCTGTGAGATAAGTCCAGAAAATGCTAAAAAAATATCTAAAAAATCCATGCAGGTCACCACTGCTTCTGCATTCCAATGACACAAATGATGTCACTGTACATAGATACCGCTGGAATGCATGACTCACTAAGCAGTGCTCACTGAGGGTAAAAAATGCAAGAACATAGAAAGCTATTCCATAAAAGGATGGCAACCCCATACTCAATATAAAAATAACATAAAAGTAGTGGCCACAAAGCAATATAAAAGCAATAAATAAATAAAGTAAGTAACTAAGTAAAATACAAAAGCAAATATACAAAGATAATATAAATAAGATAAATGCCAGACTTCTCAATAAATACAGCTGTTAAAAATATTTTCTCTAAAATGTAAATAATATTTAATCATAAACAGATGCATAATACATTTAGAGGGGCTTTTTCAATATATACAAAGATAATATAAATAAGACTTTGGTCCTGGGGAACTGAGGAACTGAGTTCGATTCCCGGCACAGGCAGCTCCTTGTGACTCTGGGCAAGTCACTTAACCCTCCATTGCCCGCCACATTGAGCCTGCCATGAGTGGGAAAGCGCAGGGCACAAATGTAACAAAAATAAAATAAAAATAAAAATAACTAAGTCAGACTTTGGACATTTTTCTTTTTGAGTAGTCTTTTTTGCTGTATTTTCTTACAGGTTCTAAATACCCTGTCATTTCACTGTAGATTCAGATTATTTTATTGGTATGATAATTTTCCCCTTGTTGTCAAAGTAATACGTGGGGGAAACAATATTCAAACAATGTCAATTTTAAAAACTTGTGTCTATAAAATAGGCTCTCAAAACCATCCTTAATATTCCTCAAAAATGCTTTAACATTATTTACATCTGCTATGTGCAGACACTGCAATTCTTTTTGTGCTCCTCCTTAGCAACGCATCCGGGATCTCCTATGTGCAGAACATGTAAAAGTAACATAACATAGCAAATGATGGCAGATAAAGACCTGAACAGTCCATCCAGTCTGCAGGTGCTATCTTTTGGTGTGCCTGCCTACTACGTCCATATTCAATTCTGCAATTTTATAAACAGCCATTTTACACATGTAAAACATGCTATAAGCAGAGATATAAAATTATCCCTTCAGTGGTTATGGTTTGAAAATTATAACTATACAATAAAATTACAGGGAACTGAGAGGTCAATAACAAGGACAGTTCTCAGCCTATAAGGCTGGTCTGGATTATCCCTTTCTCAGCCTACATTTAAGGACAGAATGTGGTACTGAAAATGGCAAAAAATATTCTTTTTTAAAAATGTGTTATTACATAAAGCTGCTTTCATATCAGTAGATTTTGTGCCTGAATGGATGTAATAGTAAAATAATCTCTTTTAGCGCAGAGTAGACCTGATTGTGCATAAAATATTACATTTCTATGCCTTATATGTCATTTACATCTTCTGTAGCAGTGGTCAGCATTTTAATGTAAACATCTGCCATGGTTTACTTTACTTTTGTCCTACTATTCTGCAGGCCTTAACTAAAGGGACTTTTTACTAAGCTGCGGTAAAAAGTAGACTTAGCATGTGCTTACGTGTGTCATTCCCAAGCGATAAGGACATTTTATGCATGGGTAAATTGACTGATTTTTATGTTGCCAGCATTAATGGCCACGCACAAAGGGGCCCTTTTACTAAAGGGCTGCCGCGCGGCAAACCTGGAACTTCCGCCAGCCCAACGTGGCTGCCAGCGGTAGTTCCACCTCAAGCACACGCCATTTCTGGTGCTGCTGGATTATATATATATATAATGCTGAGGTAGCGCATGTGCCCTTACCGCCACCTCAATGGCTGGCGCTAAGTGCTTCCCCCCCTCCACATGGCCACACGGTAAGTGCAAGCTTACTGCTTGGCCATGTGATTTTTTGGGTATTTTACCCGCTGTGGTAAAAAGGGCCATGGCGTATGGCAAAAATGGCCACTACAGCATGGTAAAAGGACTCCTAAGTTTCCCAGGAGCGTGTGAGCACTTACTAACACCTATTCTGTAGGCGGTATGAGATCATGTGATAACGACACATGAATTTGTTAGTGCAGGGCAATGTAGCTGTGCTGATTAGTGCAGACCACACCTACTCTCCACCGGGGCGTACCCAGACTTCGGCGGAAGGGGGGTCCAGAGCCTGAGGTGAGGGGGCACATTTTAGCCCCCCCCCCCACTGACCCCCCCAGCCATTATCGACCCCCCCCACCGCCGCCGACCCCCCCACCGCCGTCAACTTTGATGACCCCTGCCAACGACCCTCTCGACCCCCCTCCTGCCACCAACCCTCCCCCACCGTCGCCTATCTTTGCTGGCGGGGGACCCAATCCCCACCAGCTGAGGAGGTCCTCTTCTTTCCGCGAAGGTTTCGTTCTGTTTCTGACACCCTGCACATTGTATGTGCAGGACGTCAGACTCACAGAAACAGAACGAAGCCTGGCTGATCTGCAAGGCTTCGTTCTGTTTCTGTGAGTCTGACATATTGCACGTACAACATGCAGGACGTCAGACTCACAGAAACAGAATGAAGCCTGGCTGATCTGAAAGGCTTCGTTCTGTTTCTGTGAGTCTGACATCCTGCACGTACAACATGCAGGACGTCAGACTCACAGAAACAGAACGAAGCCTTGCGGCGGAAGAACGAAGCCTTGCAGATCAGCCAGCGGCCGCGTTGCTGGCTGATCTGCAAGGCTTCATTCTGTTTCTGTGAGTCTGACATCCTGCATGTACAACGTGCAGGATGTCAGAAACAGAACGAAGCCTTCGCGGGAAGAAGAAGAGGACCTCCTCGGATGGTGGGGATTGGGGTCCTCCGCCAGCAAAGGTAGCCCACGGCGACGGCGGGGGAGGGTTGGTGGCAGGATGGGGGGGTCGAGAGGGTCATCGGCAGGGGGGTCCAGGGCCAAATCTAAAGGGGCCCAGGCCACCCCTGTCCCCACATAGCTATACATCGCGTATTACAAAGCAGCACAGCGTTGTCTTATGCACGATATCGTTGTCAGCAGCTTTAGTGCTATATATTTTTTTCATCTGATCCACAAGGTACTTTTTTCTACAGATATTACTAGACCCCTGACGCAGGCCTCACGGCCGAAACACGTCACGTGTCGGGTCGATTCTGCTATTGTTAATAAAGACCTTGTTCAGGAAGACACTCATTGTGAGAGGACTTTTTTGGATCCACTGTGTGTTTCGTCTTTCGTTTTCCTGTGGAGAGCTCACCTTCTGTGGGTGTTTGTTCCCACATAGCTATGCCACTGCTCTCCACCACCTGACCCACCCCCGTGGTGAGCCCTATTGTGCTGCAGTAAGCGTGTGTTAGTGCTTACCGCTGCTTAGTGAAAGGGCACCTAAATGTGTAACATCCATTGAACAGCTATCACCACTATCCGGATAGTCACTCCTCCCTCTAGTAAATGGGATGGGTATCTGTATAGTGGTTGAGAATACATGGGTAAGGAAGCTATAACCCTCCCTCTCCCTACTGTATTTGTAGAGAAAACCTAGAGCCCTGATTACTAAGCAGCGCTAAGGGCGTGCTACATTTTTTAGCACACGCTAAACACTAAAGACACCCATAGGAATATATGGATGTCTAGTGTTTAGCATGTGCCTAATTTTAGGATTCTGCTAAAAATGATAGCTTGTCTTAGTAAACAGGGCCCCTAGACATTTCACTCCTTTTTTGAAATCTGATAATCTTTGAATGTTGGCATATACACAATGACAGTTTGCACAAATGGCTGGTAGTGAACCCCCTGCACCCTTTAAAACCAATCTAATTCAAAGAAGTCACCATATATCCATAGTAGTCTAATCTCCTCAGAAACAGCCGGTTTCAAATACACTCAAAACTCTCTCTTAATGATGGCTGAACCTCAGATATTTTTGAGTTTCAATGATGTCTACTTTTTTTTTTAAGACAACTGCAACTCCGTATAGTAGAAGTTGTAATAGTAATTGTGAAGTATCAGGACATATAACACAATTATCAACTCAACCCAGATTTTTCCCTATTATTTGCATAGGGCTATAGCTTTGATTATACAACAGAAATCAATGGGACATTCCAAACTAATACTCCATGCAAGCAACAGGACAAAACCAGGACTGAATCAGTCTTTTTGGTCAGTCTGAAGTCAGTTGGGATCCATAATGAATAATGATACTAATCTATCATGCAGAGTCTCTCAACTAAATTAAGTTTGAACATCTGTAGTTTTCTATAAACATGTTAGTTATCTTTGGATGAAAAGTCTGCATCACTTTTGATGACTAACAAGCACCACAGAGCCAGAAAGGGAAGAAGGGGAAAACAAACAGAGTCCTTTTACTAAGCTGCTGTATAAATAGGCCTTAAAGCGCTCTTCTGTGGGTCTTTTCTGTTGACTATGGTCTTAAACCCCCAAATTTTCTATTATTTTCATTAATGGTCATGTGCTAATGTTCATACATGTAACTGTCAAGAGAGCAGTGGGATTAAACATAGCAAACATTAAAAAAAAAGGGTAACCACTATGATTTGCACAAAAAAACCTATATAACCTATTTATTCAAGACTGCTATATTGATTTCTTTTTTGGAGGGGTGGGGGGGGGGGGGGGAGTAGAAAAAGCTTTAGAACAGAGACAACCAAACACTCTTTTTCAGGCTGTCAATCATTCAATCATGGTCTCCAAAAACCTCCCCTTCTTTTCCCTATTAACTGTCAAGTGCACTCTTTAAACATTTGATTTCTTCAAAAATTCATAACTATCTTAAATGACACAAAAAATGCAACTTTTTGTGTTTCTTGTTTCTCTTTTTTCCTTTTTGCGTTATTTCAACAAACAGCCTTTCCGATGTGGCCAGCTTTTTACGGATTAGAGCATCGGGGAAATGACAGGCTGTCATAATTTAGAATTATAGAGGCATTCTTCTTCAGCTCAAAACATCGACGCAACAAAATATGGTGGCTCCGTTAAGTGAATTTACCTGTGTGTACATACAAGCGTATATGCTATTTATTTTAATAATTTATGCCTATAACCAGCACATAAATGTTAGCACCTACTTATTAGAATTACTCTCATAGTCCTCTTGGTTCTATAAAAGTTGCAAAAAATTGCACATGTACATTTAGGTGCACCCCTGATCTGTACATGCGATTTAATACAACAATGAGCCAATTAGTGCCAATAATTGGTTTTATAAGAAGCAATTATTGGCACTAATTAGATTTAATTGGGATTTTTTACGCACATAAATTTATGCACAGCCCAAAAAAGTGTGCGCAGAAATGGGAGGGGCATAACTGTTTTGGGGCATATTGGGGCGTGGTTTCGAGTTACACGTGTAATTATAGAATATGGGTGCCCTGCGTGTACATTTAGGAATGGGTATTTGCACCACATTTTCATTAATACAAATGGTGGTGCCTAAATTTATATGCAATCTCTCCGCTAAGGCGTCATTCTATAAACCATGCTGAACGTTTGGGTTAGCCTTCCTTAAGCAGGTTATTTGGCACCGATTGTTTAGGCGCCATTCATAGAATCTAGCCCAGTATGTATATTTAGCATCGCTAACTTAAAGCCAACACCAGGACTGAAATTAATGCAGTCATCCTGCCAGCTGAATATGGATACTAAAATAATTTTGGGTCCTTTTACTATGGTATACTAACAATTAGTTCACACTAAGGGATCCTTTTTTTTGTTTTTTTTTTGTTACATTTGTACCCCGCGCTTTCCCACTAATGGCAGGCTCAATGTGGCAGGCAATGGAGAGTTAAGTGACTTGCCCAAAGTCACAAGGAGCTGCCTGTGCCGGGAACCGAACTCAATTCCTCAGGACCAAAGTCCACCACCCTAACCACTAGGCCACTCCTCCACTAGTGTGCCATAGTAAAACAGGCCCATTATTCCTTAAGTGCTGTTAACAACACTGATTGGCTTGTTAAGTCAAACTAAGTTGTGTACATTATTAGAGAATACCTTTGGATTTTGGCACAGAAAGCTAGGCCCGCTATGTAGAAACCAGGGGATAATGGGCTTCTTATAATTTAGCACACACTAAATCCATTAGCACACCTTAGTAAAATGACCTCTTTATGAGTTCTTTAGGTTAAAAGCTACACATTGTTTTAACACTGACCAGATGTCTTCCCCAATCTAAACTTACACACAAGGAGTTGTGTTACCTCCTGGTTCCTCACTTAGGGCCCTGCTTACTAAGGTGTATTAGTGTTTTTAGCACTCCTACACTTAGCATGTGTGCTATCCATGTAGGCGCCTATAGAAATATTGTAGGCACGTACATAGTTAACACACGTACATGGTTAACGCGCGTTAAAAATGTTAACGCGCCTATAACGCTGCTTAGTAAACAGGGCCCTTACTGTTTCAGCCCTCTGGATGATCATAGCATGAGCAATGTTGATTGGGTGAAGTACAGCTGCAGTTTCACAGAGTATGCTGTGCTGGGGTGAAAAGGCAAAGAACAATGACAGCTAGGCAATACTTTTTCTATGTCACTTTTTCTGTGAACTCTGCCAGGCTAGAGTCAACCTGAGTTTTTCTTGAAAATTAAACATGGCAGCCCGGCCAGATCACAAAAAATTAGGAAATAAATGGCCCATAACAAGTGCTAATTTTCTCTTTTTAATGGCCCATTCAAATATTCAAATTGCTGTGCACTATTTTTCTTATATTTAAGTCTGCATGAAACGGACTTCAGAGTTTTGCACACAAGTGTTTTTGCATGCTTAAAGACAGAAAATTAACCATGCAAAAACTAATAATGAGTTGATTTTCATGATTATTCAACTCATTAGTGACGTTGCATAAGTTTTGCATTCATTGTATGCAAAATACTGCCTGTAAAACAAACAAATAATATGCATTTCCATTTGTAATCACAATTACATGCACTATTTGCCATTGTGTATGGCCTGGTCTGCTGTCTTCTGAGCAAGTTTAAGGGGTCCTTTTACTAAGGTGCTCTAACAGATTAGTATACGCTAACAATTAGCACCTGCTAAATAAGATGCCCATAGGAATATAATAGGCAGCTTAGTATTTCGTGAATGACTTAGAGTTGAAATCATATCAAAACTAGCATATCAACTTAAAAATATTCAGAATTCAACTCTAAGTCATGCACGAAATGCTAAGATGCCTATCAGTTCTGAGCACGGTTGGAATTTAAATGTGCTATAATTTTTGACACTTGGAGATATAACAAAGAAGGTTTTTTTGAGCCTATGATTGATAAAAACCTGTGATATATCTGAGGCTTTTTTCTTCTCGATATTCAGAAAATTGGTTATGATATCTTAAGTCTGAGTTCTGAACACAGTAATAGTAGGGTTATATTTTTGTTGGTTTGGTGTTATCAAGTTTATAAATGCAAATACAGTTTAGTACATTGACTTCCTGGTATGGTTTCTGGACTATTGCAACAAGGAAAAGACATGTCCTAGGCCTTGTTGTCAGCCTGCTAAGTCATGCAGTTCTTCACTTTCTTCCTCAAAATGGTATGACATTGTAAAAGATTAACAGGAAGTCTTTGACAGAGCAAACCGCAATAATCAATCCTGCATGTGACCAGGGCATGAACAACAGTGACCATATCCCTCTACAACAAATATGAAGTTGCCTAATATGGCATTAGTGCATAAATATGGATCCATTGACAGAGGAAGACTGAGGCTCCAATGGTGGTCTGACATCCTGATAAACTCCCAAACTATCGATCACTCTTTTGGGTTTGAGCAGTCTTTTGTTCTTACTCATCCACATTTTAAAATATGAGACCTGAGCCAAATGACTGTTGCTAAAGGCAGGAGTTCAATCAAACTACAAAAGGAGCCTGGTTATCATTCATGCTAATGAACAGCTAGATGTCTTCTGCAAAGATGCAACACCCTACACTGTACTATGGGATGACCTCTACCAACACATATATGTAGGCATTGAAGGCTATTAAGAACAGTATTATTGACTCTTTTGGGTATACCACATATAACATCTCCAAATAAAGCATGAACAAAAATGATCCTGTTCAACACAGTGAATTCTATTTGTAAAGGTCTCAAGTCAGTAGAATTCAACTCCATCTGTACCAATGCAGAATCAGAATTATGTCTGCCTAAAAGAAAAGTCCATAAGCCATTGTTAAGATGGACTTGGGGAAAATCCACTGCTTATTTCTAGGATATCACAAAAAGTGGCACTGAGTGTATAAAAATGAGTAACCTTACAATAAGAGCTGTTATAATAACTAGGTGGATTAGAGTCTCATACCTTGCACGTGATTATTCACATCTCACCCAATGGTGGATCACTTTTACGTGCCCATTTACTAATCATTGACTCAACCTCCACCGCCCCATAGTTACCATTACATTCAGCCCCGTTAGTTCACGATTATTACGGCTGAATGATGTAAGAAACTTGTGACTTGAAAGCACTCAATGCAAAATATAACATATAATCAGCACTTAGCTCGTGCCGGCTGGCGAACTCTGCTATGTGAGAAGCGGTTGAGCACACACAGCTAAGCTAAGTTATGCTGAAATTCGATGCGGCTTTACTCCCCCTTGAAAAAGATTAACGAAACGGGGACCTGTCGGGGTGTGGGGTGTAAGAGTTCGCCAGCTGGCACAAGCTAAGTGCTGATTATATGTTATATTTTGCATTGAGTGCTTTCAAGTCACAAGTTTCTTACATCATTCAGCCGTAATAATCGTGAACTAACGGGGCTGAATGTAATGGTAACTATGGGGCAGTGGAGGTTGAGTCAATGATTAGTAAATTGGCACGTAAAAGCGATCCACCATTGGGTGAGATGTGAATAATCACGTGCAAGGTATGAGACTCTAATCCACCTAGTTATTATAACAGCTCTTATTGTAAGGTTACTCATTTTTATACACTCAGTGCCACTTTTTTTGTGATATAAGTCTATACCTGAGTGAGGCCACTTTTATAGTGTCAATAATATTTCTAGGATAAGCAGCATAAAATGTATTGTACTGGTTTGGGATATTGCCAGGTACTTGTGACTTGGATTGGCCGCTGTTGGAAACAGAATACTGGGCTTGACCTTTAGTCTGTCCCAGTATGGCAACGCTTATGTTTTTGTGCTTTCTCTATTACTTCACCAGCTATTGTAGCAGCCCCTTCCCAAGCTACCTTCCTCCTTCGATGTATTATGTTCAACCCAATTCATTATTTACTGTAAACTGCCTTGTTGTTGAAAAAAAAAGGCAGTATAGCAAGTCTGTGAACTAAAGTAAACACAAATAATGTTATGAAAAGTACTACAAATAAGGTTTTGATAACTTTTGTTATAACAGTGTTCTTAGGTTTGATGTAGTATTAAAGTTTATATAGGGTGCATAAAAGTATTTGATTTAATTTCAAATAAAAAGTTGCAGACTAAATGCAGCACTTACCAAAGCACTTCTCTGGCTTCTCCAACAAAGGAGCTGCCTGTCACTGAAGTGGTAAATCTGAATACTGTACGCTTTTTGAAAAGTTTAAATAAGCAGTCGGAGAGGTAAATGGATGGTGTATCATATGCTTATTTACACTCTGAAGAGTTTCCAAAGAGGCATTTGTTGTAGGTATTTGGTGTAGAAATACAGGACTTTTGGTAATATGTAATCTACAGTTCTTTGAGTTTGCCTCAAAATAATGTTTAGAAACACAGACAGAGAAAAAATGATGGTAGATAAAGACGATATGGTTTATCCAGCGTGCCCTTCCATACCAATTACTAGTCTCTACTGTCCTCTTCTCTCCCTTAGAAATCCTTTGCTCCATGCTTTCGTTAATTGAGATACAGTCCACATCTCCAGCACCAGAGCTGGGAGGCCATTAAAGAGTATTTCTTTACATTACTCCTGAGTCTTTCCCTTTTCAGTTTCATCCCATGCCCACTCACTCCAGAGTTTCTTCTCAACTAAATGAGACTCACCTCCTATGCATTATACCATAGGGGTATTTAAATGTCTCCATCACATCTTCCCTCTCCCACCTTTCTTCTAAAGTATACATATTGAGATTTTTAAGTCCGACCCATATGATTTATGACAAAGACCACTGACCGTTTTAGTAGCTGCCCTCTGGACTAACTTCATCCTGCTTATATTTCTTTGAAGGTGCGGTCTACAGAATTGTACACAGTACTCTAAATGGGGTCTCATCAAGACTTAAACAGAGGCACTAACCCCACCTTTTTCCTGCTGGCCATTCCTTTCCTGATGCACCCAATATATTTCTGGCTTTTGCCATCGCTGTTTCTACCTGTTTCACTGTTAAGATCATTAGATAAGATAACCCCGTTTGGCCACTTTTAAGATAATTAGATACGATAACCCTCATGTTTCACTCTTCTTTCATGCATGGAAGTACTTCACTCCCTATACTGTACCACTTCATTTGGGTTTTGCAGGCCAAATGCATGACTCTACATTTTTTAACATTAAAAATTCTAGACCATTAAGCTTTGCTAGATTCTTCCTCATGTTATCCATCCCATCCAGGGATTTTGGTATCATCTGCAAACCTTACCAGGCAACCATTCTGCAATATCACTTACAAAAATGTTTAGAAGATGCAGCCCAAGGACCAATCTCTGCAGCATGCCCTTTCCTCAGAGTGAACTCCATTTACCTCTATTCCTTGTTGCCTTCCACTCAACTAGTTTCTAACCCAGTTAGTCATTTTAGGGTCTATACCGAAGGTGCTCAGTTTATTTATAAGTCACCGATGCAGAACCATGTCAAAGATTTTATTGAAATCTATGTATACCATATCTAATGTGTTTTCTCAACCAAACTCTAGTCACCTAGTCAAATAAATTAAGCAGATTCATATCTTTGGTACGTTAATGAAACATGGCACCCAGCCAAATGCACTATTAAAACAAAAATGACTTGGCAGTTTCATTCTGCTTCCTTGTACCTTCAGACCAATTGAAATCAGAGCTTGGAATCAGCTCCATGAGTCTCTGTTTGCAAATACCCAGGAATTTTTCCTCTGTTTTATATTCTCCAGTGTAACTAATTGGGTCATTGCTGTAATGACCATGGGTCAGGGGCCATGCCCCAGGCTCCATCTGGATCTATGCAATAATGGGCCTTGAATTAGGCCACCAAGCGATTTTTAAAAGACAAAGGGTGACCGGCTTGTCCAGAGCCTGAGTATAATGGGGTGTGAGATTCACCCCGATGCCGGCCTGGGCAGCGATGGCGGGCTTCGGTTGAAGCTTAGCTCGCTCAGGCCGGGTCAAAGGGCACACAGGACAGGTGATGGGAATGCTGGGCAGCGGGGTCACATGCAGACAATCTTGATGAGGATTGGCTGGCGATTTGCAATGGAGCTGTGACAGGAAGGATCTGCCTATACTACTACTACTCAACATTTCTAAAGCGCTACCAGACTTCTTGTTCCTTGGCGGGGAGGAGCTGCAGCCTAGGTTTTTTAACGCGGGACCTCCATGGAGCAGGGCTTTTCCTGCTCCTCGGAGGTGTCCTGTTTACCTTCCCGCCCTCCCCATCATTTAGCAAAGTTGGGTTTGTCGCAGCTTGGGGGGGGGGGGGGGGGGTGAGGTACCCTCGCTAATGGCAGCTTCAAAGTAGGTCTATGCTAGCTCTACAGGCCTAGAGATCTAGGCCTGTACCTTACTCCAGCTGGCATGGTGGAGTTAAGGATAATTTTGTATGGTTATTGTATTGATTTCCTAGCTAGGCATGGCGGGAGGTCCATTGATGTTTGTTGTACTTATTCATAGCTCGGGTAAGACAAGTTTCCAACAACAGGCTAAGCTATACCAAGTATTTCCAATAAATGTTATCTTTAACTATCTTGTTGTCTTGCTTGTTGTGGTTTGCAAGGAGGGTGACTGGTCTCACATCCCATGTTAAATGGTGAATGTTATTATACCCATTTTGGAAAAGCAACACTGCCTTTCTAAAACAACCTTTACATGGGACATTTTAACTCCTCTTTAAAATTAGGTTTTGTGGGTGACAGGATTGTATGCTAGATTTCCTGCATAAGCTTAATCAAATTTTAAACATGCAACAATTTCTTCAATAGGAAGAGATGGGAACTGCACAATTGTTACAGTGTTCCAACCTGAATTCATGAACTATCCTCTTAAATTTTAAGAGGCAATTTACATTAATCTCATTTATGCATGTCACAAAGAAACTGATACAAAACCATCCTCACAAAAGTTATTTCATTCTCATCTTACCACATGACCCAGTCTATTTGTGACACTTTATTATTTTTAACTGCTGGAAACTAGGAGAACTTTAATGTTTTTCTAAGCAACATGAAATCCACACATGCAATGTGAGGCCATATTGCGAAATATAGGCGTTTGAAAAGGATATCAGTGTTGCAGGCTATTCTCTTTCTTTTACAATGTCTGTTATAGTACAATTACTGTCTAAGTACCAACAGATAAATTACACCAAATTGAATGGAGTTTAAAAAAGGTTTGGACGGCTTCCTAAAGGAAAAGTCCATAGACCGTTATTAAATGGACTTGGGGAAAATCCACTATTTCTGGGATAAGCAGTATAAAATGTTTTGTACTTTTTTGGGATCTTGCCAGGTATATGTGATCTGGATTGGCCACTGTTGGAAACAGGATGCTGGGCTTGATGGGCCTTTGGTCTTTCCCAGTATGGCAATACTTATGTACTATTATGTACTTATGAATTCTACTGGAGCCTGACCACAAGCAATTAGAAAACTGAAGAACTATATTTATTCAGAGTCCAAACAGAGGCCCCCAAGATTTGCAACACCACACTTGTAGAAACAAAGAGCAGATCCCAAATACAAATCAATACATACATCTAGCTTTTCATACATCTGTACACAACGATGGAATGAATTACCAACCACTATAAGAAAAACACGCGACTCGATGACCTTCCGGAAACGTACAAAATGGATCCCTCATAACGATCTGATTCCTAAACTACACCAGACACAATTTTATATTGTGTAAAGAGTATGTGGGACAGGCCCCAAAGGAACCCTGGGATAGGCCAGAATACCCCCGTTATAGGCAGGCATTCCCCAGGAAAAAACTAGAAATAAAGAACTACAACTCCCAGCATGCCCCAAGGGAGACCGGGGATAAGAGAAACTATGTGCATTCCCAGGAGTCTCCAGAGGAGGGCCGCAGGGGAAGGAATAAGGCTGATTCTCCAACTTGGTGGAAGAGGTGGTGGAACAGGTGGGTGGAGAAAGAAGAGCCACCAAAGAGCTTTAATGAAAGAAAGGGGGAGCAGCTGGGAGAAGGGCGGGGCGAGGAGAATATGGATTGGGCTCCTGAGGAGAGAGAGGCAGAGAGTGAACCTTGCCCTATGGAGTTGACTGAACCGGAGAACACCCTGGAAGAGCCGATGGACTTTTCGGCTCTGGCTCAGCGAAAGCCAAGGAAGTAGCGGGGCCAAGCCGGGTCAGGCGGGAGGAGGTCAGGTAGGAGTATGACTGACCAAGAGGATGGGACCCTAGGCTTTGAGCCCGCACAAAGCCATTACTGAACTGTGTTTTGAAAGCCTAGCTGGACTGAGCTATGTTTTTGAAGCTTGGCTAGAACTGAACTGTGTTTTTGAAAGCCTGGCTAAATTGAGTGGTGTTTTGGAAAGCTTGGCTAGAACTGAACTGTGTTTTTGAAAGCCTGGCAAAATTGAGCTGTGTTTTGGAAAGCCTAGCTGGACTGAGCTATGTTTTTGAAGCTTGACTAGAACTGAACTGTGTTTTGAAAGCCTGGCTAAACTGAGCAGTGGGGTAAAGCTTGGCTAAAAGTGAACTGTGTTTTGGGAAAACCCCGCTACTCTGAACAGGGTATTTGTTTCTTTTTTTTTATTATTTGCTGATACTCTTCCCCAAGAGGGAGGGAGAGGAAGCAGCTGTGGAAGCCTGGACTGGGAAACTAACCGGATTGGGAAAGGTGAATGATAACTGTGCTTTGTTTTGTGTTTTGGTGCCACAACTGAGGGAAGGAGGGAAGGCCCTCCTAGGCAATAAAAAGCTTCCTTGTTCTGAGGGAAAAAGGAGCAGTACTGGAAGGTGTTCTTCAGGCTGTGGAGAGCTGCAACCGCTGAGAGAATAAGGATCCATTTTACAATTGGTGTCAGGAGTGGGATCGCGTCGCGGACCTGTCGCTCGAGGAGGCCAAGACCAGCAGGACAGAAAAGCCTGACGGAGGGGCCAACGCTGAGAAAGGCGCAGACCCGTCTGGGGTTCCGGTAAGCGGGGCCTAGATTGGGGGAAATAAAGGGATCCTAGTAAAAGGGGAAACATAAGTAGTGAAACCGCACTTGGAGGTGTCCTCTGTGTTTTTTTCCCCACCAGGAGTCGCTGTTCCGGAGCAAAGATGGACCCCAAGGAGATCTTCGCTTGGATGACGATGCAGTTCCAGAAACAGCAAGAACTGACGGGGAAGATGGTGGAAGACTCCTTGACGGCGGCACGAGAGCAGCAACAACCGGTGCTGAATATGCTCCAGGACTTTTTTCAGCGAGGGATCGAGGCTCCCAGGGGCGGTGGAGTCGGAGCAACCGGACAGGGGCCAGGAGGAAGCGGTGCGGTAGGACATTTATCCCTGAACTCACTTACTTGGGGAAAGTTGTCTGAGCAGGATAATGTGGATGATTTCCTGACCGCCTTCGAGAGGGTGGCAGTGGCCGCAGGGTGGCCACAAGAGCAGTGGGCCATGCGGTTAGTGCCTTCATTATCTGGGGAGGCTCTAGGAGCCTTTAGAGACTTGGCTCCTGGGGACGCTGCCAACTATGGGAGGTTGAGAGAGGCCATTAAAGACCGGTATGGACTGAGTACCCAGGCTTATAGGCGTAAGTTTCGGTCCACTAAATGGGAAAAGGAGGAAACCCCTAAAGCGCTGGCCACTAGACTAATGGACTTGGTAAAAAAATGGTTGGAACCGGATCGCCACACCACGGGAGAGATTCTTCAAGAATTAGTAGTGGAGCAGTTCCTGCAGGGCCTTCCCAGGGAGATTAGGGCGGGATTGGTCCAAAGGGGCTGTAAGACGGTGGAGGCCGTGACAGCCGGGTTGGAGTGTTATTTGGAAGCCCAACATTGGGGAGAACCCGACCTGGAGGGGGGTAAGCCCCGAACTGTGGGAGGCTGGGGTTCCAAAAGTTCCTTCTTTAAGCTAGATCCCCAGGGGGGGAAACCCGATTACGGCTGGGGGGGTAAAAAGCCCGTAGTGCCCTCAGGCCCAGAAAGAAAGGCCCCCTCGTATGAAGGAAAAATCTGTTATAAGTGTGGGAAGACTGGGCACTTCCGGAGGGATTGCCCAGGGCGAGAGGGATGGACCTCGCAGGTTGCCCAAGGGTTTAGGCCTCGGTATACTGCTAAGGTGGAGGTTGAGGGTTTACTGATTGTAGCCATGTTAGACTCCGGGGCAGACCAGTCCATGATCTCTAGGAGGTTATGGGAACAAATAAGAAAGAGGAGGACAGGAGGTAAGGATACCTATGAGGGAGCAGTGGCTATTCAATGTATACATGGGGCCAGTACTCGTTATACCCTCCATAGGGTTCACGTGAAGGGGCCTACAGGGGAGATAGAGATAGCCGTT
Organism: Microcaecilia unicolor; assembly: GCF_901765095.1. NCBI lineage: Eukaryota > Metazoa > Chordata > Amphibia > Gymnophiona > Siphonopidae > Microcaecilia > Microcaecilia unicolor. The sequence continues at coordinate 593,307,801 of NC_044032.1, forward strand.
GCCGTTCTGCCCAGACTGCCACAGGAGATGGTTTTGGGAAGGGACTGGCCCCCCTTTACCGAGTGTATTAGTGAAAAAAGAGTGTTGGTCACTACCCGCTCTCAGGCTCGGCGAGACCCTGAGACTGAGGAAGAGGGAATAGGAGGTATTTTTCCTTTTCAAGGGGAGGTCTTAGGGGAGCCGGGAAAAGAGAGAAAGGGGAAAGCTTTGAAAAAAAAGGAGCAGAGGGGCAGACAGGAGGCCTTGGAGCAGGCAAGAAAAGAAAGTTATCTGCCAGTGGCCCCGAAAGAATTGAGCGAGCAGTTTCCCCAGTTTCATAGGGAGCAGGCCACGGACCCTACTTTAGAGTATGCCTGGGAACGGGCCCGTCAGGGGGAGGGCCAGGAAGCCCCGGGGTTCATGATAGAGGGGGACCTTCTATATCGCAGGGTACCCAATTGGGAGAACTCTGAAGCGGGGAGACAGCTAGTAGTCCCCCAAGCTTTCCGTCCCCTAGTAGTAAGGCTCGCGCATGATCACCCTTTGGGGGGGCATAAGGGCTCCCAAGCTACCCTGACTCAGATATTGGGCCGGTTTTATTGGCCAGGGGTTTATGGGGAGGTGGAGAGGTATTGCAAGTCCTGCCCCAACTGTCAGAAGGTGACAGACCGGCTACCGCCTAAGGCACCTTTAAAACCCCTTGCTAGAGTGGAACAACCGGGGAGGAGAATAGCCATGGATATTATTGGCCCAGTAACAAAATCTCAGAGAGGCTTCCTCTACGTTTTAGTGGTTATGGATATGGCCACTAGGTACCCCTGGGCCATTCCTTTGAGAAGCATATCAGCGAAGGTCATTGCCAGGGAACTGATAAAAATCTTTTGTGAGGTGGGATTCCCCCAAGAAGTTTTGACCGACAGGGGGTCCAACTTTATGTCAAGTACCTTAAGGCAAGTGTGGGAGGCTTTTGGGATACAACATATCCGTACAGCGGCCTACTATCCTCAAACTAATGGGATGGTGGAACGTTTTAATAGAACTTTAAAGGGTATGTTAAAGAAAGCGTTAGGCGAGGATAGGACAGGTTGGGACCAGCTGTTGCCCTTCGTGCTATATGCCTACAGGGAGAAGGTGCAAGACTCCTTAGGTGTTTCGCCTTATGAACTAATGTTTGGCCGGAGGCCCAGGGGAATTTTAGATATATTGCAGGAGCACTGGGTACCCCCGGACACCTCCGATCAGTCAGTGGTCGAATACCTACAGGATCTGAGGACCAGATTAGATAAGTTACAGGAATATTCCCAGGAAAGGTTTGAACGGAGCCAAAATCAGCAAAAGGAATATTATGATAAGGGTACTCGGGAGAGGGAGTTTGTAATAGGAGATAGGGTCCTTATCCTAATCTCGGAGGATCCTCATAAGTTTGCCTCTAGGTGGAAGGGTCCCTGGGTGGTGAGGAGGAGACTTGGGCCTCTTACATATGAGGTGGCGAACGAAAAGGGGCGGGTCCAAACCTTCCACGTTAACCTGATGAAACCCTGGGTAGCAAGGGTAGGCTTTCAGACCCGGGGAGATGAAAAGGAGGGAGAGGAGTTGGGACCGCAAATAAGAGATATTTTCAAGCCCGGTGAACCAGGGGTTAATCCCCGGTTGACACAAGTGCAAAAGAAAGAGATAGGAAGGCTCTTGAAAGGGTTTGATGATGTGTTGACGGCCTGCCCTGGAAATACTCACCTAGTGGAGCATGACATCATAACAGAAAGGGGTAAAGTAGTTCGGCAAAAGCCATATAGGCTGTCCCCCATGAAAAGGAGGGAGGTGATAAAACAGGTCCAGGAAATGTTAGACTTCGGGGTGATCGAAGAGTCAAATAGTCCCTGGTCAAGCCCAGTGGTGTTAGTACCAAAACCCGAAGGGGAGTGGAGATTCTGCATAGATTTCCGCCAGCTTAATAATATTTCTCAAGCAGATGCATATCCTATGCCCTATATTCAGGAGCTGGTGGACAGGCTAGGATCTGCACAATATCTCACCACCCTGGACTTGACAAAAGGGTACTGGCAGATTCCCCTTACGTCAGGGGCACAAGCTAAGACCGCCTTTAGTACGCCCATAGGCCTGTACCAGTTCAAAAGATTGCCCTTTGGCCTTAATTCAGCTGCTGCAAGTTGCCAGAGGTTGCTGGACAGGGTTCTCCGACCACATCAGGCCTATGCCGCCGCATATATGGATGATGTGGTAATACATAGTGGAGACTGGAACACCCATTTAAACCAGGTAGAGGCAGTGCTGCAGGCTTTTAGGGAGGCAGGTCTCACCCTGAACCCCAAAAAATGTTATTTTGCGCAGTACAGGGTGAAGTATTTAGGGTATAATGTGGGAAGGGGAGAGGTCCGGCCCTTATTGAATAAGGTTAAAAGCATCCAAGAGTTTCCCAGACCAAACACCAAGAAACAATTGCGTAGATTCCTGGGGATGGTAGGGTATTACCGCAGGTTCATCCCTCATTTTTCCGTAATGGCCACTCCCTTGACTGACATGCTGAGAGGGAAGAATCCGGACCACTTGAGGTGGGGAGGGGAGGAGTTGAGGGCATTTGAACAGATGCAGAGGGCCCTGTGCCAGGAACCTGTGCTGAAAGCAGTTGATTTTGAAAAGCCCTTTGTCCTTCAAACAGATGCTTCGGGGAGGGGGTTAGGTGCAGTGCTGTCCTAAGAGCATGAAGGGGAGGAACACCCGGTGCTTTATTTAAGCCGCAAGCTCCTGCCTCATGAGGAACATTACTCCACCATAGAAAAGGAGTGTTTAGCCATACGATGGGCAGTGCAGGAGTGTAGTGTCTATTTGGAAGGGAGAAAATTTAAGTTGGTGACGGACCATGCTCCCCTAAAATGGTTGAATGTAATGAAGAATAATAATGGGAGACTAATGCGATGGTACTTAGCATTGCAGCCTTTCCAATATGCTGTGGAGCATCGTCCCGGGCGATGTTTAGGAAATGTTGATGCTCTGTCCCGGGTGGAGGAGGAGGAGGAAAAAGAATGCGGGGGTGGAAATTTAAGGGGGGGGGTATGTAAAGAGTATGTGGGACAGGCCCCAAAGGAACCCTGGGATAGGCCAGAATACCCCCGTTATAGGCAGGCATTCCCCAGGAAAAAACTAGAAATAAAGAACTACAACTCCCAGCATGCCCCAAGGGAGACCGGGGATAAGAGAAACTATGTGCATTCCCAGGAGTCTCCAGAGGAGGGCCGCAGGGGAAGGAATAAGGCTGATTCTCCAACTTGGTGGAAGAGGTGGTGGAACAGGTGGGTGGAGAAAGAAGAGCCACCAAAGAGCTTTAATGAAAGAAAGGGGGAGCAGCTGGGAGAAGGGCGGGGCGAGGAGAATATGGATTGGGCTCCTGAGGAGAGAGAGGCAGAGAGTGAACCTTGCCCTATGGAGTTGACTGAACCGGAGAACACCCTGGAAGAGCCGATGGACTTTTCGGCTCTGGCTCAGCGAAAGCCAAGGAAGTAGCGGGGCCAAGCCGGGTCAGGCGGGAGGAGGTCAGGTAGGAGTATGACTGACCAAGAGGGTGGGACCCTAGGCTTTGAGCCCGCGCAAAGCCATTACTGAACTGTGTTTTGAAAGCCTAGCTGGACTGAGCTATGTTTTTGAAGCTTGGCTAGAACTGAACTGTGTTTTTGAAAGCCTGGCTAAATTGAGTGGTGTTTTGGAAAGCTTGGCTAGAACTGAACTGTGTTTTTGAAAGCCTGGCAAAATTGAGCTGTGTTTTGGAAAGCCTAGCTGGACTGAGCTATGTTTTTGAAGCTTGGCTAGAACTGAACTGTGTTTTGAAAGCCTGGCTAAACTGAGCAGTGGGGTAAAGCTTGGCTAAAAGTGAACTGTGTTTTGGGAAAACCCCGCTACTCTGAACAGGGTATTTGTTTCTTTTTTTTTATTATTTGCTGATACTCTTCCCCAAGAGGGAGGGAGAGGAAGCAGCTGTGGAAGCCTGGACTGGGAAACTAACCGGATTGGGAAAGGTGAATGATAACTGTGCTTTGTTTTGTGTTTTGGTGCCACAACTGAGGGAAGGAGGGAAGGCCCTCCTAGGCAATAAAAAGCTTCCTTGTTCTGAGGGAAAAAGGAGCAGTACTGGAAGGTGTTCTTCAGGCTGTGGAGAGCTGCAACCGCTGAGAGAATAAGGATCCACTTTACAATTGGAACTCTTTTATTTTGCCTAATTTATTTACACCCTAATTACTAATAATCATACCCTGTCCTGATATCATTATGTTATGTTGTTATCCATTTATCCTAATTACTGACAATTATATCTTGTCCTGATATCATTATATTATGTTGTTATCCACTTACCCACTTCTTAATCAACATAATTTTCGTATGAACCTTAATAGCAATAATTCTGAAATTCTTCTCAGTTAATATGATTGCCATAATATTCCTATGCACCTTATCTGTTATATATACTCTGATTCTCTATTCCATCAATGTGATTGTAGTTGTATTATATTGTAAGCCACATTGAGCCTGCAAATAGGTGGGAAAATGTGGGATATAAATGCAGCAAAATAAAAAAATAAATAAAATAAATAAGGGTCAAGATACAAGTCTTTATTAAAAATCCAAAGTCCTTAGAACTACCTGATATGGGTCACTTTTCACCTGTACATGGGCTGCATTAGGGTTAATATACTAGGAATCAACATAAAACATACAGATAAAATATAACAAACATCATAAAAAAGGAACCATATAAATACCTTATGTGCACAAACAATAAACATAAAAATTCATATAATACCATACATTCCATAGTTGAATTGGTGCAGTCAAGCAGTACAACTTAAAATGCTAAGGAGTTGCGACACAAAACTGTTGTGAAATTATAAATAAATAATAAAAGTGCATAAATAAAAACATCTAGATTAATACTGCATAAGACTAGAACAAGCATTCTGAGTGGCTTAATCAGTATGAAAGCATAAGTGTGATCAAAAGACTATAATAAACAGGTGACCACATGTAATTTAATACATATCACTGGAAGGAGTGTGATTCACATACACTCCTAACAAAGGTGATAATGATCTGCAAAACTACATAAAAAATTAAATCATATTTACTCTACATTTACAGTATATAATAAGACCATGGTGGGAAAAGAAATGGAAACACTGCTGAAGAAAAGGAAAGTGAGTTATTTGTAGTTCAGTGGGCAGCAAGATTTAAAGCAACATGGTTTTACCAGAGGCAGACAGTGCCAAATCAATCCAACTGGGTAACTAGAGGACTAGAGAAAGGGCTAGATGTGGTGTACTTGGAATTCTGCAAAGCCTTTGATATAGTTCCTCATATGAGCCTTATAAATAAACTGGGTGGCCTAAGGATAGGTCTCACAGTTATCAACTGAATTCTGTACCAAATATGTATGCACATGGTACATATATATACCATGACCTGTATCATATATGTTATGTTCCATATATGTTACCACGTATGTATGCACCTTAATGCAATACCATTTGTAATTCTACTACCCGGAAATGGCAACCGCCATTATGGCAAATGTAAGCCACATTGAGCCTGCAAATAGGTGGGAAAATGTGGGATACAAATGCTACAAATAAATAAATAAAAATTTATTGACTGCCAGAAAACAGGGGGTGGTGGTAAATGGCGTTCATTTGGAGAAAAGAAAGGTGAACATCGGAGTGCCTTAGGGCTAAGCTCTGGGGCCAATTCTGTCCAATATCTTTGTGAGTGATATTGCTGAAAGGTTAAAAGGGAAAATTTGCCTTTTTGCAGATCATACAAAGATCACTGCATTTTGGCACCCATATTTGGATGATCTTTACAGAATTGCCCCCTTCATAGTAAGCATGGCTCTATATTACTATAGGGGTAAATTTTACAAATGGCACCTTAAAAAAATTGGGGCTGAAAAAACCCACTTAAGTGGTATACAGAATAACGCTTAAGCGTAAAGTCGCATGTAAATTTAGGCGCAGTCATTTGCACCAACAAAATGTGGCGCAAATGCCTACGCCTAGTTTTATGCACGCATCTCAAAGCCAAATCCCTGTTCTGCCCCAAAACGCACATGACCCTCTCATTTCCACACACCGCTTTTTTGGAATGCATGGAAATTTTATGCACAGATCCTGCACCTAACTTTATGCTCGTTGGTCCCAATTAAATCTCATTAGTGTCAAGAATTGCTTGCTAGAAAGCCAATTAATGGCACTAATTGCCTTGTTATTTGCGTGCGCAAATAAGGAATGCGCATAAACTTGCATGCACAATTTTTGGAGAACTTTACAGAATCAGGGGAATAGTGTCCAAGGTATGCTACAACAGTGAAAACAACATAAAAACTTTTTGGGATAAAACACAAACAATAAAATAATAAAAAAAGAAAATTTGCAGCATTTATTAGCTCAAAGACGGCCATTTAATATGCACATCTATTGGAAAAGACAGTAACTATAGAAAAAGAATGCAAATACAGCAACTGTATTTGGAAAACAATTATACAGCACTATACAGCAACATTCCCCATGCAGATGGCATAGCTGCATGTGAGAAATTCCTAAAAACATCCACACTGGACCATCAATACTCACCAGAAACCATTACAAAACTAATCAAATTTATTTTAACTCACAGCTATTTCCGCTTTAACAATGATATCTATCTACAAATAATGAGCACTGCGATGGGCACCAGGATAGCACCCCAATATGCCAACTTCTTTATGGCTGAGCTGGAAGAGACATTTCTGAATACATACCAGACCAAACCCCTAAAATACTACCAGTACATCGATGACATTTTTATGATTTGGACTGGGGGGGGGGGGGGGAGAAACTCTGAAACAATTTTACTATTCCTTCAATACATACCATCCTACAATCAGATTCAAAATTGACTACTACCCAGAAAAAGTCAATGGACACCACAGTCTCAATCAGCGATGGCTATATACAACCATCCATATACCACAGACAAATGCAGCTACCTCCACAACTCCAGCTTCCACCCTTCACATACAAAAAGATCCATTATCTACAGACAGAGATTGACACCTCGAAACCCTGACTACATCCTTTGAACAGAAAGGCTACAACCCCAAAATAATCTCCAAGAATATTGCCTCCTCCCTCAAAACACCCAGGGAAAATCTGCTACAGTACAAAGAAAAAAAAGCCACAGACAGAATCCCCCTTATAGTGACATACAACCCAGCGCTGGAAAAATTAAGAAAAATCATAAGAGATCTGCAGCCTCTACTCCAGGAGGATGAATTACTGAAAGAGATATTCCCATCCCACCAGTGCTGGCTTTCTGACAGCCACCCAACTTAAAAAACAAGCTAATTAGAAGTAAGCTCCGAAAACAGACTCAAAAAGAAAAGAATGGCACATATCCTTACTACTACTACTTAACATTTCTAAAGCGCTACTAGGGTTATGCAGCGCTGTACAATTTAACATAGAAGGACAGTCTCTGCTCAAAGAGCTTACAATCTAAAGTCAGTCTGATAGGGGCAGTCAAATTGGGGCAGTCTGGATTTCCTGAAAGAGTTAGGTGCCGAACGCAGCATTGAAGAGGTGGGCTTTAAGCAAAGACTTGAAGATGGGCAGGGAGGGAGCTTGGCGTAAGGGCTCGGGAAGGTTGTTCCAAGCATAGGGTGAGGCGAGGCAGAACGAGCGGAGCCTGGAGTTGGCGGTGGTGGAGAAGGGTAATGAGAGGAGGGATTTGTCCTGTGAACGGAGGTTTCGGGCGGGAACGTAAGGGGAGATGAGGGTAGAGAGGTAGTGAGGGGCAGCAGACTGCAATATATCCAGCTGCAAACTATGCCAAAATATCTCACAGGACCCCACAAAGGAAAAATATTCAACATTAAGGAATCTTTCACATGCTCATCTTCCAATGTGGTATATATCATTCAGTATAAAAAGTGCGATGAAGGCTGCTACATTGGAGAAAAAACTCAGATGTTAAAGAAGAGATTTAATCTACATAGACATCATATGAAAAATGCCAGTACAAACAAAGATGTCATGTCTGTGGGACAGCACTTTACAAAACCAGAACACTGTACCAGTGATTCATGGTAAGGATCCTGAAAAGGAACTTTAAAACAATACAGGAACGTAAGACCTTTAAAGTCAAAATGATTAAATATTTTGACACCCACTAGACAGGACTTAACAAAGATCTGGGTTTTCTAGCCCATTACAAAGCATAAAATTGTATTGCTTTCTAAATTGTATTGCTCTCCTGTCTCTCTGACTCTCACCTATCCACCCCCATCCTGTTAGACTGTCACTGAAATGATTTGATGTTTCGCTCATATATACTGTCGTGTACCAACATTTGCTTATTTCCGATCTGACGAAGAAGGGCAACCTAGGAAAGCTAATCAAGAAATGTATTAAGTTATGCCCAATAAAAAAGGTATCATCTTATTTTCTTTTCCATGTTTTATTTCTATGGAAAACAATTATAAATAGCTATAAAAATTTAGTCAAAGGCTAAGGATCAGTGAATGACATAACTCTGCTGTGTCTATTGCTGTATTGTTAAGAGTGATCATTATCCCATGACAGACCATCAATATGGAAACTGAGAAAACAGTTCTGCTAAAATTAACCTTAATGGAAAAAAATATATAGTAGGACTCTTCTGCCATCTATTTTAAAAGTGCTGTGAGGCAAGTGTGTGATCTATAATTAGCAAATGGAAAGGACCTCGGTTTTTTTTTTTTCATCTGGCATTTTCACACAGAGCTTTGTTTTGCACAAAAATTCCTAGGCAGCATCCATGGGAGACTATCTGTAGATATTATGTTTCTGGAACTTTTTCTCATGCCAAAATTCAATCAAGAATAGGTCTTCAAAACCCAAACTATGTAGGCTGCTTAATAATGCAGAATGGTAGAGCTAGTCATGCAAAAGGTCCCTGATAGGGATCTGGATTCACTAGCACACATAAATTTAGTACATGCTAAATCAATTTCATGTAGCTTAACCTTAACGCATAGGTGCTTACCACCGCTTAGTAAAAGGACCTCGAAATTTGGGATTTTTCTTGACATTTCAGGTTAAAAAGAAACGTGTCATTTCAAATGTATCTACATCCATAGCGTATCATGCATATTAATGAATGTTATTGCTCCCTAATGTGGTACAATCTAGCTCTTAATTCCTTATGCTTTCAGGTTTTGGATATCTTTAAATATGTTTCCACTGAGGACAAGTTTTCCATCCATATACAGATGTGACCTGTATCCTTAACTTCTATGACCAATATGTTATGTTTGTTTAAGAAGCAGAGTGGTAAAGAGGCTTGCTCCTGTAAGAGCTGATGTTACCGGCTGTCACAGCCAGTGAATATAAAGGGTGAGACTCGTAGTGTTTTGTTTTAGTTTGGTGTTGCTTTGCTTATCTTTTAGCTACTGCATGCTGGTGCAAGACCCAGAGGCTGCACATGCTCTGTGGAGGAAGTGGAATTCTATTTTAAGGCTTATGGCCATCTTTTTAAAATTCTTTTTGATGAACTTCTCTGAAGAATTGTGCTGAGTAAGCGAATAAACTGGACTAGACCACCAAAAATGAATTCTTGGAGCTAAAGATTATGTTATGTTATCTTCATGCACTTGTTTGAACTTCCACTGTGGAAACCCGTGGCTGGGAATACGTGGGAGATGCCTCAAGTTTTCCTGTTAAAGTAATACTGGCCTTGTGGAAGCACAATTCCATTTCTTGGGACTAAACTCACCATTCCACCACATTATCCATCTCTCTCAAACTGTAAGCACCATCTGTCACATATTTCTCTACAGTTTATCTTTTCCATCCCACCACAATGTCCATCTCTCTCAAACCATAAGCACCACCAATCTCCATATTTCTAAAGTGTATCACTCTCCATTCCACCACGCTGTCCCATTTCTCTCAAATCTTAAGCACTATCACCAAACATCTGCATGGTCAATCCCTTTCAATCCCACCACACTGTCCAACTTTCTTAATCCATAAGAACCTTCCATCATCATACTTACTGCACAGTGTATCCCTCTTCATGCCACCATGTTGTCTCTCTCCAACCCTAAACACCATCCATCACTTTACTTCTGCATAGTGAATCCCTCTCTATCCCACCATGATGTCTATCTTATGAATATGAAAGCCACATTGAGCTTGCAAATGGGTGAGAAAATGTGGGGTACAAATGTAACAAATAAATAAAAATAAATCTCTCTCAAATCAGAAGCACCATCCATCCCCATTCTACTACTTAACATTTCTAGAGCGCCACTAGGGTTACGCAGCGCTGTACAAATTAACAAAGAAGGACGGTCCCTGCTCAAAGGAGCTTACAATTTCTGCACGGTGTACCCCTCTCAATCCCATCATGCTGTCCAGCTTTTGCCATCTTTTTCCATTCTATCACACTGTCCATCTTTCTCAATCCTTTTGTCCATCCTTCTCCAACACTCCACACTGACCATCTCTGTTGATCATATGCTCTCGCCATCATTGTCAACTTCTACACTATCCAGTCTCTATATCCCATTTTATAAGTGCCTCATTGAGAGGCTGAGGCACAAAAGCTCATGGTAGAGCTGCATACAGATGTTTGAGTGCACGGCTTCTACCGTGAGCCCAATACTGAGGAATGCAGTAAGTTAATTATAGGCAAATTTTTATGCATAGAAATCCTGCAGCAAATGGAGGGAGATTATGCTGGATGCATGCTCACAAAGACTGGAAGCGGTGCAAAGAAAAGCTACAAAAATTGTATGGGATTTGTTGCAAACTGTACAAGGAGAGACTTGCCGACCTGAACATGTATACCTTGGAAGAAAGGAGAAACAGGGGTGACATGATATAGACTTTCAAATATTTGAAAGGTATTAATCCGCAAACAAACCTTTTCCGGAGACGGGAAGGTGGTAGAACTAGAGGACATGAATTGAGGTTGAAGGGGGGAAGACTTAGGAGTAATGTCATGAAGTATTTTTCATGGAAAGGGTGGTAGATACGTGGAATGCTCTCCCATGGGAGGTGGTGGAGATCAAAACGGTAATGGAATTCAAACATGCGTGGGATAAACACAATGGAATCCTGTTTAGAAGGAATGGATATACAGAATCTTTGTGGAGATTGGGTGGCAACGCTGGTAATTGGAGAGTAAAAATAGTGCTGGGCAGACTTCTACAGTCTGTGTTCTGATCATGATGAATAGATATGGATGGGCTGGAGTGTAAATTTTAAGGGGCTTCGACGTTAGCTTCAGAACTTTTAGTACAGGAGCAGTGCTGGGCAGACTTTTACGGTCTGTGTCCTGAGAAAGGCAAGGACAAATCAAACTTGGGTATAAAGTATTACATACCATGTCAAATGAGTTTATCTTGTTGGGCACACTGGATGAACCATTCAGGTCTTTATCTGTCGTCATTTACTATGTTACTATGTTACAAGGTTTTGCAGAAAGCGGAGCTTCTGTGTGCACGTCTGAACCAAACTGAAAATATCAGCACACATCTGTGCCTAAATATGAGCCTCTCAAAAATTGTTTACACTTGAAATTTTTGAAAGGCTCATATTTAAGTGCAAAAGAACAGGCGCTGATGTATACTGACACTTTGTTTTGTTCGGACATATGCACGTTTGTTACTTACCATTTACATTTAAAATTTGTACGGGCTTCCTTCGGCTTGCAAAAGAAGACAAAGCCAGCACTTAAATGTGACGACTGACAAGAAATCCTCTCTTAAAAACCTTCCACACAGCCCTGAACCTGGGAAAATAATTCTCATGTTGTGCGCACGTCAAAGGTGAGCAGCATACTCTCAGCAATACATGTTCATTAGCTTGATAGCATACATTTCAATACAATCTATGTTGTGTCTTCCCATATAAATTAACACCCACACACAATTCCACTCTACATCACTGGGTGTGTTACCTTTGAAAACCTCGTGGCTAAGCCCGTGGTTGCTTTCTGCACACTGAACACTCTTCCCTCTAAGCTGAGTGGGAGTCCTCCACCTACACTCCTGCCAGTGAGGGGTGCTGTTTCACTATCACATTTTCAATAGTGAGGGACAGGCAAGCTCTGCAGGATTCCAGGGAACCTGCCTGTCCCTAGTGATTGAAAACACAATATTGAAACCCCTCCCCCCTCACTGGTAGCATTGCCCTAAATGTGTAAAATGCTGTCTTATATGCTCAAGTTGCTTATACAATGACTCCCCATAGTACATTACAAATTGAGAAACCACTCACAATCTGGTTAAGCCACACAACTTTCCATGAATCAAGTTACTGCTCTCAAGAAAACTTTCCATTAATAGGTAGCTCATTGGGTTAATTGAACATGCATTTAAATCTATTTTAGGTCACATGAGAAGTTAGCCTAGTGATCTCATATATTTTCTATTAATTCATTATGACTTGCAGACTCTGTTTAAGATAAGAGTGTATCCAGCCATAGCTAAAGCTAGAATGAGAGGACTTTGCTGTGTCAGGACCGGGGTAGGGGTGGGGAGTGGGACTGCCTACACTATACCAAGCTTTTGCCAACATCACTGTTCCCTGACTTTGAAGCATAATAATAACACGTACAGAGTTTACGTAAAGAAGCAACTGTTAAAAACATTCTCTTGAGTGTGAAGAGCAGGAAGAGCTGTGCAACCAATTATAGCTGTATCTTGTCTCTTCCTTCATAACTGTTAATTGCAAACAAACAACAAATTATTTAAAAAAAAACCCCAGCTGAATGCCTTGTCGCAGATGTACTGTTAATTTATCTTTAGTTCAATTTGCCACATGAACTTTATCCTGCTACAATATCACTTTGTATTTGTTCTCACTGGAGCCGGCAAACGCCTTCCGGGACTATGCAAGCCACATTGAGCCTACAAATATGTGGGAAAATGTGGGATACAAATGCAACAAATAAATAAAATACATAAATAAAGAAATTTATTTTGATTTATTTATATTCTGCTTTGACCAAAGAGGATCACAACATCAAACATGCATAACTTAAAATCAAACATATACAAATATACATATAGATTGACAATAAAGCTTCTGCCTTCTTACTACAAAGAATCTTCAAGCCCCATGTGATCAGACCCTAGACCCTGCCATGGTTCTCACAGCCAAAGAGGAGCAGCAGGTAAGAAGCACTGCCCCCCAACTCCTCCTGACCACTAAAGAACAATGAATGCATGTGTGACCCCCCCTGTAAAGTACCTCTGATGCAGGCAGAAGATGGGAGGATTTTCAGGGAGGTCAATAAGACAACAGGAACTGCCACTGCCAGCCTGGTGGGTGGATATGGAAAGGACCAGGGTCAAGAAATAATAAAAGCCATTGCATGGAGAAAATTCTGGTCTTTGGTTGCCCACCCCTGCTGAAACCCTAAGCTTCAAGGGGAAGTCCTGGGAACCAAGGCAAGTGGAGTTTGCAGTGTGTAGTGATTGAAGCCCCTGCTACAGAGCAACGGATGCCTGCAGAGCATTCCTGACATAGAACATAAGGATTGCCATACTGGGATAGACCAAAGGTCCATCAAGCCCAGCATCCTGTTTCCAACAGTGGCCAATCCAGGTTACAAGTACCTGGCAAGATCCCAAACCAGTACAATACATTTTAAGCTGCTTATCCTAGAAATAAGCAATGGATTTTCCCCAAGTCCATTTTAATATTGGCTTATGGACTTTTCTTTTAGGAAGCTATTGCTAAGCCAATTATTAGGAGTGCTTAGGCAAAAGACACCCCAGGTAGGAGGAGCATCAGCGGGAGTGCTTCATTTCTGGTAGGACTTTCATTGCTCATGTGAATGACGTCTGTTCTGGGATGGGACAGATAGAACTGATGCCTTGATGCTCAAAACTCCAGCGCTGTACCAAACAGCACCGGAGTTTTACCGCTGGAGCAGTACAAAAAAAACATCTCCCTCATGCTTAATGCAGTTGTAGTGTTGAGCATGAGGGATTTTATTTGGCGTTAAAGAAAGGATGGTCCCCGGTACAAGCACTCAAAATTTGTGCATTAAGCATAACTTTTCAGCGCATGCCCAGGACGCCGACCGTCACTATCAGCCCTCGTGATCCGGTGGACCCCAGACCCCCCCCAAATGGGTAAGGCCATGGAGGTCTGGTGGATGGCTGGACCCCCCACAAATACAAAAACCCTGGTGGTCAAGTAGCACCCTGTCAAGGACCCCCCCAAGGCATCTCTTGGTGGCCTAGCAGTGATCCCCTGAACCCTTTGCACCTGGAAGAGAAGAGGGACACAGACCTATTCCCTCCTCCCACAGGGTGCGTCTCAAAATGGTGGCACCCAGAGGCAGTGCCTGCTGCGAGACTCTGGGAAAGGTTAGTGGCGTTAACAAACTGGAAAGACTCCGCTTGGAGGGTCTGTGGACAGGATGACGGTGACTATTAAGATTTTAGGTGTTACAATATCTGGCTCCTTTACGTTAGAATCTCAGGTGAGCTCTCTTGTTAAGAAATCTTTTCTTTTCATGAAAAAATTAAGGAAATTCATAATATGTTAGATAAAAACATGTTTCAACTGGTGGTTCAGAGTTTGCTTCTGTCTGTTCTAGATTACAAATTATTATGTCAAATGAGGCATATTAATATTATTATCTCTTCTAGTTAACAATGCTGGTTATAACATATGAAGAGATTATGTGCATATGTAATCAAAAAATAAAATAAAACCTAAATAACATTTAAACCTCCGAATATATAAAAGCGATAGTAAATACAGTGCTCAGTTTCCAATAGTGGTCTCAGCTGGAACAGCTCAAAGAACTTAAATAGCTGATAACACTTCACTCAATCACTGCACCATCTATTAATCATATCTATCTTATATATGCAAAGAGCTCCTAGTTACTTCAGCTGCTTTATAGATATCACTGAAGAGACCACCATAAACCAAATGTGTGCTCAAATAATAAATGAATCCTCAGTGGGGTAACAGAAAAAAGTGTTCAAAATCATAGTGTTAAAAACCAAGAGGCTGCAGCCAAAAACGTTTTTTTCAAAATGATCCGTTGCTTGAAGAATTCTCTATATAGAATGGTTCCTAGTCATGATGAATTCAAATCTCACCTATCACTTATACTACTCAAATATTCCAAACTTTATTGCTTGAAGAGTCTTCAAGATCCAACTTTATTTAAATGGCACGCCAACGTGCTAAATCCAATGTTGCTTGCTGCAGACTCTCGCTGTCCCAATTTTTACATCAAGTGATAACTGGAAATAAATCCCAAGGCTCCACACATATATTAGCACACCTGAGAATTCTTACAAGTTGACTCTTTTTTAACTGCACATCTATATATATATAAAACTCACCCTCAACGCTCTGAAGACAGTGACGTCAGTGAAGCCAAGCCCTGACTTCCTTCAAAAAGGTTAGAAGGTTCGTAGTGGTGAAGGCACCAAAATCGCTCCGGGCCCCGCCCTCGAGAGAGGAGCAATGGCAGAACAACGAAGGGGTTGGCAGGGAGGGAGGCAGGGAGGTGGGAAATCGCTACAGGCCCCGCCCTTGAGGGCGGAGCAATGGCAGAACAACCAAGGGGTTGGCAGGGAGGGAGGGAGGCAGGGAGGCGGGGGGGGGGGAAACGCTACGGGCCCCGCCCTCACGTCAAACGTCATGACGTTGAAGGAGGAGCAATGGCACAACAACGAAGGGATTGGCGGGGGGGGGGGGGGGGGTGTTGCCGACGAAAACCTTGCTAGCGCCCGTTTCATTTGCTCAGAAACGGGCCTCTTTTACTAGTATTTTATAAGACGGTTGGAAACTTTCAAAGAAGTTCATCAAAGTGAAATGCTCCTAACAATTAACTACTCTTCAATACAATCTATCTTAATTAATGTAAAGAGGGCTGCAACTAGTGATCAGAATAAATGTCTGGCGGGTTAAAGGAGCTAAAATAGTTTTCAATAGTTAACCAGTAGAACTTCTTCAGGGAAATATACATCTATTTAATCAGAAAAAGATGTGCTTCTCAACACATTAACAAAGCAAATCCACAGGGTGTGGTTATCATGAAACAACAGCTCAGAGGGACTGGATGAGATCAGCTAAGCCCCATTCTTCAGAATGCTACAAGAGTCACATTTATAGTGGCCACCACACCCTGTGCTGTGAATTTTTTGCCCTAGCATGAAACAAAGAAGTAAATGGACAGGTTCTGAAACCACCTATAACATGCTTATTGTTGCATTTCTTTAACTAATAATTTTTTTTCTTGTACAAATATTTTCATACCTTTGCTCTCTCACACCAAATGTCATGCATGGGTGACTCGGGCATGCTCAGGGGCTCGAAGAGTACCTTGTCTGAGGGGTCACCACAAGAGATGACTGCAAGATTGGTATCCATCTTACTTCTCTCAGGTTGAGTGCCTCACGTCCACTGGTTACAGTGGATGTGGGAATCAAACCCCAATTTTATGCTGCAAGGAACTGTGGCCTGAGCCATCGGGCTGGCCATTTCTTTATGTCTTTTCAGGAAAATTAGAAAGTTGGAGTTTAGTATCAGTGGTGAGCAAGATAATTGACGCAATGCTGAAAGACAGAATAGCATAACACTTTGAAGCCACAGGGTTACAGGATCAAGATAATATGGTTTCATAAGGAGACACTCCTGCCCAGGTGGGGCAGTAGATTTGGGCTATGTAAATTTAGGTAAAACAATGGACACCGTTCCACACAGAAGACTGGTAAGCAAGCTATCCAGGCTGGGCGATGGAAACTGGTTGACACTGCTGAAGTGAAAATGACCAGTGAGTGCTACAAAACTTAATGAACAACCCATTCCACGTCAATGGGACATCAGGAACAAGTTAGAATGGAAATTGTGGCCAGAATGTGTAGATAAGATGAAAACTGACTGTAAACAATGGAAAGGTCACAGTTATGGCAACTACTCTTTAATTTAAAAAAATACAAAGAGGTTGATATTCAGCTGGTGGTTCAGAGAGTCAATGCCAGCCCTTGTCCGGACTTTAGCACTGAATTTCCAGGTTTCCAGAGCCAGCTACAGCATAGTCAGTTAAGTGCACTGTTCAGCATTTAACCAGCTATGGGGCACTGCATAAAGATAGGACTGACTTTTATGCGGTCCTATTTACATGGTTACCTTGGTTAATTAAGTGTTGAATATCAGCACTTGGGGATCCTTTTACCAAGCCGCAGTAAAAAGTGGCCTGCGGTACTGTAGGTGTGTTTTTGGCACACGCTGGGCCATTTTTAATGACTGTGAAAAAAGGCTTTTTTTAAATGGGGGCAGTAAATAGCCATCCATTAAAATTAAAATTAGCGCATGGCTATTTACTGCCTGAGCCCTTACCGCCACCTATTGACCTAGCGGTAAGGACTCACAGTACTCATGCAGCATGTGCCAATGTTGCCGCGCTGCCGATTACTGCCAGGAATGCCCCCCGTGATAGAAAACCGCGGAAACAGCACACGCCAACTTTGAAATTACCGCTGAGTGGGTGCGCTAACCAGGCACCAGTGTCGATTTGGAATGCATTACATGCGCGGTAGTCCTACTGCCGCTTTGTAAAAGGGCCCCTTAATCGGCCAAGTGCTGACTTTGCCTCCGGAAGTCCACAAAAGAGCAGGCTTTGCTTTAAGCGTTAACCAGTCATTTTCATTTTGTTAAGTGCCGCTGAAAATGAGGAGTTAGTTCTGAACAGGCGATTTAACTGACCAGGAGCCAGAAAACTGACTCCAAAATCATGAATTCAGGATGCAAAAAAACAAGGGCAAAACTTTTGTGGATTTGAAGAATTAGCACTCACCAAACAGGAAAACGACCCGTGAGTCAACAGCTCTAGCAGAATGGCCAGTTTGGCAAAGAAGCTCAGAAAGTTCATTGGGTGCATAATGAGAAGTATCACTAGTCAAAAGAAGAAAGTGCGTATACAGGTCTCTAGTGAGAACTCTCCTTCAGAAGTGTACAAGCGCTGTGCTTCAGTTCTCAGAAGACAGCAGTCTTAGGGCCCCGTTTACTAAACCGTATTACAGGCATGGTGGTTGGGAGATGGGAAATACTGCTGCACAGATTTATACGGCTGTGCCCTGAAAAAGACAGGTACAAATCAGGGTAAGGTATACACATATGAGTTTATCGTGGGCAGACTAGATGGACCGTGCAGGTCTTTTTCTGCCGTCATCTACTATGTTACTATGTTACTATGTCTTTAATGCACGTTAACCATGTACGAGGGTTAACTGTGTACACGCATACAATATCCCTATAGGCGCCTACACGGTTAGCATGTGCGCTAATTGTAGGCACGTTAAAAACGCTAACACGCCTTAGTTAACAGGGCTCTTAGTCCAGGAGATGATTTAATGCTTCTTAATGGTGAGAACTACAGAAGCAATGCCAGTGCTCATAAAGCGTAGACTTGGGCACACACAAATACAGAAATCCTTATCTCAGAACACTAGACCATTGAACTTTCATTCAAGAGTGGTGGGACACACCTACCCAGTCAAGCTTTTAGGATATTTATTTTATTTTTCAGTAGTAGCTCAAGGTGAGTTACATTCAGGTACACTGGGTATTTTCCTGTTTCTGGAGGGTTCACAATCTAATTTCCATAATGAATTTGCACGAGAGAAATTTGCACGCATTACCTTAATTCTATACAAATCTATCTCATGTATATTTATTGTAGATATCCTGAAAACCAGACTGCCTAGGTGTGTCTCAAGGACTGGGCTGAGAGCTCTTGCTCTAGAGAAAACTCAAGGGCCACATTTCCCAGCTGAGACAGCGCAGAGGGTGGTCTACCTCTACTGATATCTAGAAAGAAAACAAGAGCCGCAGCAAGTCCTTTCTACCAAAAACACAACAGAGATACAAAATGCAAAGCACATTAGCATGTTATGCTGTTTCTTGATTTGAATACTAATAGATGTATTAGATGGTTATGATATGTGTGAGTTTTGCGTATATGAACTTAGTGGACGAGAGTACTGGAAGGGGAAAATTTGGATTGGAAAGGGCAGAGGAAAATGGGGAATAGGATGGTAGTGTGGGGGCAAATATTTCTAAGACTGCAGGGACATAAGTGAGAGACGAAGGCAATGGAAATGGACAGAAAGCGAAAAATAAATGGGCAGCACACAAGTGCCAGTAGTGATAATTGGGAGGACTAGCTGTGAAGGGTCACTGGAATTTGGTGGTGGAATTGTTGGGAAAAATAAGGGCCTGGAGAAGAGGCAACGTGGGTTCACTTGGACGTAAAGGAAATTTGGGGTGAAAGGGAAATTTGAGACAAGCGAGTTTGAGGACCATACATGAAGCAAAAGAATTTTGCCAATTAACTGCACTAGTATATAATGTTTTTTGGTACAAACCTATTCAGCAACGTTTTTTTTCCTAATTCAGTATTTAAAATTATACTTAACCAAAGACCAAGGCAATTCTGTAACTTTGGCCACCGATACCGCTCCTTCATATGCAAATCAGAGCCGAAGATCATCCAATCAAGTTGCACTTTGAGCTACGGAGAAATAGGCTGCTGGACTTTTATGAATATTGATAATGCGAATCTACATAAAAGGTACTCTACTTGTATTCTCATACGATTTGATCAAACAATTCAAATCAAGTTTAAACAAGCTATATATTCTTAATCTTCATGAAACTACTGAAGGTTGGTGGACACTAACCCAGGGTATCTATATATCGCGTCTAGCGCTTGTCGCTGAAATCCAGGTGTATTCTATAACAATGCGACTTGGCTTAACAAGGCAATCAGTGTTTTTAACAGCACTTAATAAGCAGTAATTGGCAATAATTAGAATTTACGTGCATAACTCGCTAAGTGTATTCTGTGACGCATAGTGCCTAAGTTGTAATGTGTGGAGCCAAAAAGGGGTGTGGTTATGGACAGGCAAATAGACTTTTTCTGGGCATTCCAAAATTTACGCACACTGTTATAGAATTTGCCCCTCTGCGCCTAAATCTACGCGCAGGTATTTATGACACATTTCCCTTGGTGTAAATGGATGTGTGTGGTTCTAGTCACTGGGATATCAACTAAGCGCTTAAAGAATACACTTGGATGGAAATTTATTCCGCCCCGATTTTTCAAGTATCATATATAGAATCTAGCCCTAAGTGACATTTCAAATGGTTATATTCACAACATCCTCAAATTCTGATGATAAAACAGGCTTAAGCAAACAAAGCTTCGATAGTGCTAAACCCCTCCGAGAAAAGTTGCACTGGCTCCCAATCAAAGAACGGATCATCTTCAAAATCTGCACCTTTGTCCACAAAATCATCTACGGCGTAGTCCCAGGATACATGACAGACCTCACAGATCTACCAACCAGAAACAGACTTGGATCATCACGATCATACCTAAACTTACATTACCCAAATTGCAAAGGACTTAAATACAAAACAACTTACGCATCCAGCTTCTCCTACGTAAGTGCACAACTATGGAATGGACTCCCAAAAGCCTTAAGAGCAATCCATAACCATCTAAACTTCAGAAAATCACTAAAAACCAACCTCTTCAAAAAGGCATACCCCACTGATCCACCGTAAATCCCCACATCCAGCAACACAGCACAACCAATGATCGTACTGACTAATATACAATCCTCATTCCCTTCTACCTTCACGGCGCCTGACACACACCTACCTCATCTGACCACAATACAGCCTTGTATTTGTTATCAACCGACTGGCAAATGCCTTTACGGTATTATGTAAGCCACATTGAGCCTGCAAATAGGTGGGAAAATGTGGGGTTCAAATGTAACAAATAAATACAAAAATAAAAAAGAAGTGATTATTCTATCTGTTGTTATCACAGAAGCTATGGAATAGATTCAGTGAATGGTGCTCAAATTTGGGCACCGTATTAAAAAAAAAAAAAGGACAGCAGTAATAACTGATTTCCGTGCCAAACTTTGGGCATGAGGATTTACACTAGTCGAAACCTAGTGTAAATCCTAGTGCATAAGTTAGGTGCAGATCCCCCAAATTCTTTAATACTGCACGCATCTTTACTGAATGCCCCTGACCTGCCCATGCCCCTCCCATGGCCATACCCATTTTAACCTGCACACCAAGGGGCTCTTTTACTAAGGCGCATAGGCACCTATGCGCATCCAACGCATGTCAATTTGGAACTGCCACCCGGCCTACTGCATGCCCCAGGCGGTAGTTCCACTTTTTACACGTGTCCAATATGCGCACTAAAAAATATTTTTTATTTTTGACTGCATGGTGCTGACCAGGCCCAGGCGGTACTCGGCAGTGTATGTGCGCTGACGATTACCACCCAGTTAACGTGCAAGACCTTACCACCAAGTCAATGGGTGGTGCTAAGATCTCAGGACCAAAATGGATGCGTGCCAATTTTTTTATTTTGCCAAACGTTCATTTTCGACCCCCCCCCCTCAAAGGTCTTTTTTTGCAGGCGCACTGAAAAATGGACCTGCGCACATCCAAGACACGTGCCTACACCAGCACAGGCCATTTTTCAGCATGCTTTAGTAAAATGACCCCTAAATGATTTGCGCATGGATTTTTATAGGATAAACAATTAGCAAGATGTGTGCGCAAATCCTATTTGGAGCCAATTAATTGCAACAATTGGTTGTTAGTACCCAATTATTGCTAATGTCTCATTACTCGATTAAAATGTGAGGGCAATTTGGGCACCATATGTAGAATCTGGGGGTATATGAATTGAAAGTTAAAAAAAAAACATTATTTTAAAATCTTGAGGTTCAATGTTCAGTTACTACGGTCAGCGGTTTTAAAAACATTTTTATAAACATCGGCCATGGTGGTTAAAACAATATCCAGATATTCAGCCAGCTATCCGGATACCTTAAGACAGTCTTTTGCTGCCCTAAATTATCCAGATAAGTTATCTGGACAGAGGGCCGAATATTGCCGCTATTCAGGTAATTCCAACGAATACACGTGCTTGCCCCAGCACTATCTGGATACAGCCATTGAAGGTTACTCAATACCCCTGGCCCGCAGCAGTTATCCAGACAGCAGGTGCTGCTACTCAGATAAATATTTCTGAATATCGACCACCTCATTTTTAGACACCTAAAACTGACTGAATAGAAGCTCCTAAATAAGGTGCCTAAAATCAAATGAGTAGCTTATTCTGAGCATCAGGCTCTTTGTGTGGATAATCCCCAGCCCCTCTGCTAATTAATGCCAATCGGAGTCACGGAGGTTTGCGCAGCTCCCCGCTAATCTATGCCAACTGCAGGGTGAGGAGATTGGAAATGTTTCCAGGTTTGCTGGTTACCATGCCAGTGATGGTATTTGAAGACATGCAATCTGGTTTTCGGTTGCCCAAGAATGCAAGGAAAGGAGCAATCACCTCTTTGTTTAACAGAAAGGCAGACTGTGGTTGTCAAAATAAACCTCATCAAAGGAATATGGCAGGTCATACAATTTCTAGTGCAATGGTAACACATTAGTTTTGAAATGAAAACATATCCCCCCCCCCCCCCCCCCCCCCCGTGTGAAGCCATCAAAAAGCAGCCTGCTGGTTGACACTACAGGCTAAGAGAATCAGGAAAACTAGGGGTCAAATTGCATGTCCCACACAGACACTATGACCCTAAAGGTCACTTCCTGTCCAGTGGACTCAGATACCCACTTGGCTTGTAAACTCTTTGCAGAAGGGACTTATACCTAAATGTTGTCAGCTGCCTTTGAACATCATTTGGAAAAGTAGTCTAAAATAAAATAAAATAAAATAAAAAAGTCTCTTCCCCTGATATTCAAAAGCATTTAACCGGTCAGGATCAGAAGCTGGCCACTTAAATGCCTCAAAACCAACTATCCGTGAATTTCAGTGGAACACAGCCAGCCATGACCCACTGAAAAAAGGATAGCCGGTTATATCGCGCAATATAGCTGGCTATCCACCAATTTTTACCGCATCGCTGGCTAAGTTTTGCGGTCATATGTGGCCACATGAATACCAGGCCTATCCTTGGCCGGTTCAAATTTAACCGGCCAGTGCTGAAAATCGGTTTGGCTGGTTAAGTTTGAACCGGCCAAAAATAAACCAGATATTCAAAGCTGGTCATCGGAAACAGCCTGGCATTGAATATCCAGGCTTGGCGCTGACTGCCGGAGTTCCCCCGGGCTAACTCCCACAGTCTGACTATCGGGCCTTCTATAAATATTTAGCATTGCTATTGAGACATCAAATGTTATTCTTAAAAGCTTTCCTCCTCATTCTAGAACCCGGCGCCTAAAGTTAGGTGCCGACTGCTCACATAAATTATGGAATACTAGCTCTTATGCACGTATAATGAGAACTTGCACACGATTCTACAACTTATGCGCCTAAATCACTTAGGGGCCCATTTACTAAAGCTTTAGCGTGTGCTAACAGACATTAGTGTATGCTAACTGCCACATGGCCCATAGGTGTAAAATAGGACATGTAGCATTTAGTGTGCACTAATGTCCATTAGTGTATGGTATGAATGATTAGGTCTTTTACCTGAAAAAAGGAGCTTTTTCTTTCTTTTAAATGTTTTTATTGATTGTAAACAATTCTGACATGTTTGAGAATGGTATCAAACGTCAATAAACCAAAGATGTGAGGTGGCTGTATATGTGGGCGGGTCTTCCGGTTACATGTAAAGCTTACAGAATGTCAATTTATGCTAGTATTTTATAATCGCTGCCAATTTTAGGCTAAAGCGATATATACCACATCAAATTCTTCACTGGTTCTTTTTTTTATAGCATATAAATATATAACGCATCCTCAAATAGTTTACAAAAAAAGTTCGACTTAGCTTAATTTATCTTTTTACTTGTCGGACCCCGTATTCTCTCCAGCGTCAGCTCAGCAAAAGCATTTAATCAACCAAGATTACATGGCTGATTAAATGCTTTTGCTGAGCTGACGCTGGA
The DNA here is from genome assembly GCF_901765095.1 of Microcaecilia unicolor. Classification (NCBI taxonomy): domain Eukaryota; kingdom Metazoa; phylum Chordata; class Amphibia; order Gymnophiona; family Siphonopidae; genus Microcaecilia; species Microcaecilia unicolor. Next base: position 593,331,785 of record NC_044032.1, read on the forward strand.
GAGAATACAGGGGGAATGTCCTTGAGACAGCCCATGTTGGGCGAAACGTGCATGTCGGGCAGATGATCCCCTGGGTCCGACAAGTAAAAAGATAAATTAAGCTAAGTCGAACTTTTTTTGTAAACTATTTCAAGATGCGTTATATATTTACTAGTAAAAAAAGGCCCGTTTCTGGAGCCAATGAAACGGGCGCTAGCAAGGCTTTCCTGTGGCCCCCCCCCCCCCCCACCCATCGTCGATGTTTGTGAATTGCTCCGCCTCCGCCCTCAACGTCATAACGTTTGACGCGAGGGCGGTGAATTGCTCCACCTCCGCCCTCAACGTCATAACGTTTGACGCGAGGGCGGGGCCCAGAGACTGTGATTTTCGAGGCTTCAGAACTTCGAACATATGAACCTTGGCTTCAGTGACGTCAGAAGCCAATAGAACGTTGAGGGTGAGTTTTATATATATAGATATGCTATAAAAAAAGAACCGGTGAAGAATTTGATGTGGTATATATCGCTTTAGCCTAAAATTGGCAGCGATTCACATCACTGAGGTTCTTGGGAAATCTTTATGAGATGAACTGAAAGGTATAAGACCTGATTTGAAGATAAGAGCTTTTGAATACATGATACTGATTGTTCTGCAAAAAAGTGTGATTAAGTCTTTATCTAATTTTTGACTGGATATATAAAAACTTTTTTGGGATAGATATATGAATCCAGTATTTGAAGACTATAAATTTGCCTGAATATCGAGTATTTTATAATGGCATCTTGGCACCCAGATACCGTTATAGAATTGACACTCGGCGCACAGTATCGGGACATGAGAAATGAAGCACCAAGTTATAGAACTGTGAAGAAGCTTTGAAGTATTATTGTAAACTGCTCCGAATTTTATGATGTGCGGTCTAAAAGAATTCTTAAACATTCAACATTATTAGCTTGCACTGGGAAGTTCAGGAGAGTTCTTTTAGGTATGCTCTGCTGTCATAAATTAGAGAACCCTTATCCAGCTCTCAGGCCCTGAAACAAAAAGGTTTACAAGTCAGAGCCAAAACGAGTCTGGGGAACTGTGCTGGAAGCAACACAACACTGCTGGCTAGCTCTCGCTCTCTCTCTTTTTCAGGAAATGCTCCCTTCACTTTGTTTAAAATTTCTGTGTTGCCTTGGTGACTTTCTGCTGTCTTCACCAAAGAAGGAATCAGTGTAATGTTTTGTATGTAAATAACAGTGAGAAATGGAGAGAGTGAAAAAAAAAATGCCCAAGGCATTTTCGAGCATGCAAAATAAATTGAATACTTACAGTTACCAAGCTTAAGCTTCTCTTCAGCAAATGTACAATGAATAAATGAGTGTATAAAAAAAATATAGCATTTCAAACTGATGCACAGTATGCATTTAGAAATGGCACGGTCTCAAAGTTAATATTTAGGGTTCGATAATTGCCTCCCTCCCTTTATTCCCTGTGAGTGTCCATTTCCCTTCCCGAGTCTCAAATCTCCAAATGGTGGACGGTAATCTGCTACTAGGTTTTCAAGAAGGTCTGTGGTGCAAGGAAATTCTACTCCTATCCCTGATTCTGTGGTAGTGAGACAGGGCAAGACCTGACCATGTGCCATGTTATGAACAGCAGCTATAGAGTCGGTTGTACATCTGTATAACTGCACGTAGAACTTTGCATGGTGGATGCTTGCACCTCATGTGGGTTTAGAAGGCTAATTCTGTAGCTTCTATTTTATTAATTATTTTTTTTGTTTGTTTGTTTTTCTTCAGACAAGTTTTCTCCTCTTCCAATTTTCCCTTAAAATTCAGATTGCCTACCATCCTGGTATTGCACAGAAAGCTTTGTCTGAGGCACGCATTGCAATTACTCTTTGATTTTCAGCTATATCTCTCATCAACTTTTGAGGCCATCAGCTCCTCATGCAACAGTCACTTGCCCATGCGTTTCATTTTTGGAAACTGTACAATTTCCCACGGGTTTAAAAAGGACAAATAGAAGAGTTTATGATTATTATGGTCTTATCAGCTCATCATAGAATAATGTGTTTCATATCAATAAGGACACATTATGCAACTAAGCCTTGCTGAGATGCCTCAGTAGAACAACATGAGGGACTAATGGAGAGCAACACCTGGGACAAGGAGAAGGTCAAGGGTAGGGACAGAGTAGAGGTGGGCCAGCAGGTAGGGTTAAAAGGGGGCAAGGAAGATAGCTTGTCCTTTTTCTCATCCCTGCTGTCCACTGCCATGGGTCCCGGTAAGTTTGATTATGAGCACCTGGGCTTGTCCTACATGGTTTCCTCCCTGACTCTATACTCCTTGATGTTCATTTCCTGGTTCTCCAAATCTATTCCCTGATACCCCTCACAGGCCTGCCGTATCAGTGCCTCCACTGTCCCCGAGTTCTCTCCCTCCCTCCTATAAGAATTCCTTGATTCGCTGGCTGCTGTCTTTCATGCTGCCAGTGGTATTCCCTTCAACAGGCCCCACCTTCTACCACTGGGCGCCAGTCTCATGGGTTAGTGCAGCAGACTGTGATAACTGAAATGAACACTGGGAGTTCCTACTGCTAGTTCAGTACCGTTCAGCCTTAGGCTCCTCATGTGCCGGGTGCTCCACTGCTTCTGACTCTTCTAAATCATGCTAAAACCACCCTTATAGGAATCAGTTATAGCTCACTCTAATCGCACTGGGACCATCACTGACACTGAGGCTTCCTGTCCCTCATGAAGTGCAGCATGCATGAGAAAGTGGATTCCCTGCACACTTAGTGAGATTTGCTCAGCGCCTGGTGGTACACTAAATGTGAGATCAACCCTGATGGACCAGCTTTGGCTTCCCTAGTGTGCTGTTCCTAGTGACCCCTTGGCCAGCCTCAAGAGCGGAATAGGGCACCCACAAGTCTGCAGCAGCTGAGAGTTTTGTCCTCTAGCCTATTCATCTAGGGTTGTGCCTCTGGGTCCTGCAGTGGGGGACAGAACTGGAGGGATAGTGTTCAATGGCCCAAGAGCCTGCACGAGTAGGTTAGGGGTCATCTCCTCTTGTGATACCAAAACAGGCTCCCCCTCAGGCATCTGCAGGATGGGGATGGGGTGTGAGAAGGAGATTTATCTATACAAACAGCATGGGACTTGCCCTACGCTGGCAGAGAGGATTGCAAGCCAGGGAGTCAATCACAGAGCACACCAGCATGGGTAGCTCCAGCAAATGAGGAGCAGGGCAATGGGGGACATACGGATGTAGGTGTGGTAGCCCCATGGCCCTAGGAGGTGGAGCTAAGGGACATATTTGTCTACATATGAAGGTATGTAGTAAGATGAAGTTCATACCCACAGGTTGGTCTAAGTAGGGCAAGGAAAAGAAGGCAGGGTATGGCATGTGAACAGGATATTTCCACAGACACAGAACGGTGCTTGGAGGAGTTCCAGGGAACTGCAGCATTTAAAACTCTCTTTAGCAGACACGTGTCCCGGTGGTGACTGCAGCAGAAAGAGAAGAGGATGAATGTGACATTAGGTGGCTGGAGAAATCAGAAGGCAGAAGAGAAAGAAGCAGTACTGCATCACTATTCGATCAGTCCATAATGTGGCAATATGACCCATTTGAGGTCAAAAATAAAATTTGGAAGCATAGATATATTTGATATTTTCTCACAGCTTGAGGGTTTCATGAATAAGCATAAGGGAAAATAGGGTAGAGAAAAAGAGGCAAGGGTGCAAAAGGTAGCCAGCAATATCGATCATTGGATCCTGGTCCCCAGTATTTGAGAACACTGATTACTTAAAAGATCCTTTGATGATCAACAAGCAGTCTCTATAATGCAGATTAGAAGCCAGGCTGCTCGAGGAATTTGTGTTACAGTGTCTAACTTGGAACATGACAGTACAGGCATGTCATGTCCCTGGAAATAGTAACTGAATTGAAGACTCTTTTTCACATCAAGTGGTATCTTTTCAGGGAACTGGGCCTGCAGGCAGAAGAAGAGGAAACTCAGTGCCAGAGGACCTTTGGGATTTGGAAAGGTGCAACATGGGAATTCCTGAACGAATCGGTGTCCCTGGAGATATGGAGACCTTATAAGTGCAGATTAAATACAGTATATGAGTTTTTAAGGAAGGGAGGTTTGAGAATGCCTCCCTGCACTGGATCACGCACTGGTTGGTTAAATCAAGCAATTAAGGTGCAAGGGGCTAACAAAAGGGCAGTTTTATTGCATAACATAGGTTTGAACTTTTCTTTTTTTGCGAAAGTATGAGAGGGTAGGGGGACCCTTGCAAATGTCTCTTTATCAAGTAGTTATTTAAAGGGTGAACAAGAGACAAAGGTTCCAACAGGGATGGGAGGTGCCCAGTAATGCACATGTTGATTAGCTTATGGCACGCCATTCTATGGGTGTGCTGGTCCAATTTCAAACAAGCTTTATTTAGATTAGCCTTTTACTAGCATTTCTGCAGCTTTAAAAATCAGTGAGTTGGCGGCAGCATCCATGAATGAGGGTGGTCCAGCCTGCTAGCAGGGAACTTGGTATTTGAGTGGGGACAAGGTGCACGTAAAGGTAAGGTGTGCTAGTCTTTTTAGCGTGCACTAACCGTGTGGATGCTCATAATATTCCTATGGGCGTCTACACAGTTAAAAATGCTAGCCTGCCTTTGTAAACAGGGCCCTTAGTACTTTGATCCATTTGCAACTTTCTTAGTCAGAAATGCTAGGGCCTATTTAGCAGTGAGTCCTAAAGGGTGATCCAGATGGAAAAGAAGGTGCACCCCCTTTCAAGGTTTTAGTTTGATTATGCTTATGGTAGATTATGAAATTGTGGAGTCGTTTCTCTTTTTAGTTGTTGCAGGAAAGACTTGATTTTGGTTATGGTGTGGCTCTCTGTCTTATGTTTGAGTTGGTTTTCCATGGATGGGGAATAGGGGTGTGGTTTTTGTAAATGCATTATGCACTTTTATCAACTTTTGATGATATATGTTCTTACTATATGCCTCCATGAGGAGGGTTGTCCCAGAGTGGAAACTAAAAAGTGTGTGCAAATAAATAAGACAAAGAATACTACTACTACTACTTAACATTTCTAGAGTGCTACTAGGGTTACACAGCGCTGTACAGTCTAGCAAAAAGGACAGTCCCTGCTCAAAGGAGTTTACAATCTAATGGGCAAAATGTCAAAATGTCAAGTTGGGGCAGTCTAGGTATCATGAGTAGAGGTAAGGTGGTTAGGTGCCGAAGGCGACATTGATGAGGTGGGCTTTGAGCAAGGCTTTGAAGATGGGCAGGGAGGGGCCTGGCGTATAGGCTCAGGGAGTTTATTCCAGGCATGGGGTGAGGCGAGGCAGAAAGGGCGGAGCCTGGAGTTGGCAGTGGTGGAGAAGGGTACTGCAAGGAGGGATTTGTCTTGAGAGCAGAGGTTACGGGTAGGAACATAAGGGGAGATGAGGGTAGAGAGGTAAGGAGGGGCTGCGGATTGAGTGCATTTGTAGGTTAAGAGGAGAAGCTTGAATTATATGTGGTACCTGATCGGAAGCCAGTGAAGTGACTTGAGGAGAGGGGTGATATGAGTATATCGGTCCAGGTGGAAGATAAGATGTGCAGCAGCGTTCTGAACAGATTGAAGGGGGGGATAGATGGCAAAGTGGGAGGCCGGTGAGGAGCAGGTTGCAGTAGTCAAGGCGAGAGGTAATGAGAGAGTGGATGAGAGTTCGGGTGGTGTACTCAGAGAGGAAAGGGCGAATTTTGCTAATGTTGTAGAGGAAGAAGCGACAGGTCTTGGCTATCTGCTGGATATGTGCAGAGAAGGGGAGGGAGGAGTCGAAGATGACTCCGAGGTTGCGGGCAGATGAGACAGGGACGATGAGGGTGTTATCAACTGAGATAAAGAGTGGAGGGAGAGGAGAAGTGGGTTTGGGAGGGAAGACAATAAGCTCGGTCTTGGCCATGTTCAGTTTCAAGTGGCGGTTGGACATCCAGGTAGCAATGTCGGATAAGCAGGCCGATACCTTGGTCTGGGTTTTTGCAGTGATGTCTGGTGTGGAGAGATAAAGCTGGGTGTCATCAGCATAAAGATGATATTGGAAACTATGTGATGAGATTAGGGAGCCAGGGAAAAGGTGTAGATTGAAAAAAGAAGGGGTCCAAGGACAGATCCCTGAGGATCTCCGACAGAGAGCGAGATGGGGGTGGAGGAAGAACCATGAGAATGTACTCTGAAGGTACGGTGGGCGAGATAAGAGGAGAACCAGGAGAGGACAGAGCCCTGGAACCCAAATGAGGACAGTGTGGTGAGAAGTAGGTTGTGATTGACAGTGTCAAAGGCGGCAGATAGGTCGAGGAGGATGAGGATGGAGTAGTGACCTTTGGATTTGGCAAGGAACAGGTCATTGCAGACTTTAGATAGTGCCGTTTCTGTCGAGTGTAGGGGGCGAAAGCCGATTGGAGCGGATCGAGGATGGCATGAGAGGAGAGAAAATCAAGGCAACGGCTGTGAACGGCAGGTTCAAGTATCTTGGAGAGGAAGGGTAGGAGGGAAATGGGGTGGTAGTTGGAGGGACAGGTAGGGTCAAGTGATGGTTTTTTGAGGAGTGGTGTGACTACAGCATGCTTGAAGGTGTCAGGGACAGTTGCCGTGGAGAGAGAGAGGTTGAGGATATGACAGATGTGGGGAGTGACAGTAGGAGAGATGGTGTTAAGTAAGTTGGTGGGGATGGGGTCTGAGGAACAGGTGGTGCATTTTGAGGAGCAGAGAAGATGGGCGGTTTCCTCTTCAGTGATATCAGGAAAAGAGGAGAAGGAGGCCTGGGTTGGTTGTTTGGGGGAATGGATTGTAGGATGAAGAGGAGGAGAAGGTTTGGTGGTGAATTCGTGGTTGATCTTCTGGACCTTGTCGTGGAAGAAGTCAGCCAGTGATTGAGGAGAGAGTGAGGGGGGGTGGGAACGGAGGGCACTTTGAGGAGGGAGTTGAGGGTGGCGAAGAGACGATGAGGGTTAGAGCTGAGGGAATTAGTCAATTGGGTGTAGTAGTCCTGTTTTGCGAGGAATAGGGAGGACTGGAAGGAGGATAGCATGAATTTGTAATGAATGAAGTCAGTATGGGTACGAGATTTCCTCCAGAGGCATTCAGCCGATCGGGCACAGGAGCGAAGGTATCGGGTGCAAGGGGTCAGCCAGGGCTGGGGATTAGTACGCCTTGCGGGACGGGAGATGGACGGTGCAAGGGTATCGAGAGCAGAGGAGAGAGTGGCATTGTAAGTGGAGACAGCCTTGTCGACAGACTCGGAGGACATGATGGAAGGGAGGAGATCAGAGATCATAGAGGATAAGGAGGGAGGGTCAACAGCCTGGAGATTCCTGGAATACACACATTTTGACAATCTAATCTCAACTGGTTATATTTTAAGGGACTTTCTAAAATGAAGTCTTTCTTAGAGATAACTTTGCTTTCTTTTATACGCAGGCAAACCAGTTTGGCTACCTAAGGATCATGTATGAATTACCTCACAGGTTCCTAGTGCAGTTTTATTAGATACCATACTGCACATACCCTGATTACTGGCTATAGTTGGATAATTTCTCAACTCTCTATCAAGGTCTTGGATAACACAGCACACAAGTTATAATTAGCAAATACAAATTCTATACTTAATGTGATTTGTACATTGTAGATGGCAAATGTATTTTAATATCCAAAACAGTTTTGAGAATCCCTTTCAATGTGCATTTTTCATTAATGTGCAAATCTATTTTTCTGTTTCACTTTTATTATGAATAAAACTGTAGTAGGTTTGCCAAAAACAACTTTCCTTTGTACAGCATTTCTGCTGGCTCACATACCATGTCTGCAAATGAAAGTCTTTCTCTGGAAGTCCTTTACTAAAGATTCAGTCTCTAATACAGATGAACATTGCAGATTTGGCCACTCACCTCTCCAAACCCAGTCTGAGTTATATTTCAGATACAGTAGGTATCTCCCTGCCCAAGAGAGAATACCATCTAATGGACCCATTTACTAAGCTGTGTTATAATATTAACACATAACAAAATACATTAATACATGTGAAAAGCCTATAATATATGTTAATTGCAATCAAAGTATGTTTATTTTTCCTCCAAAACACGGCCCAACACACATTAAATTAGTACAAACCAGGCCCAACACACATTAAAGTAGCTGCTTGAAAATGTACTCATTCTGCTGCTCCCCAGTATCTCTCCACACTCATCCTTCCCCACACCCCTTCCCATGCACTCCGCTCCATGGATAAATCCTTGTTATCTGTTCCCTTCTCCACTACTGCCAACTCCAGACTTCGCGCCTTCTGTCTCGCTGCACCCTACTCCTGGAATAAACTTCCTGAGCCCCTACGTCTTGCCCCATCCTTGGCCACCTTTAAATCTAGACTGAAAGTCCACCTCTTTAACATTGCTTTTGACTCGTAACCACTTGTAACCACTCGCCTCCACCTACCCTCCTCTCTTCCTTCCTGTTCACATTAATTGATTTGATTTGCTTACTTTATTTATTTTTTTTGTCTATTAGATTGTAAGCTCTTTGAGCAGGGACTGTCTTTCTTCTATGTTTGTGCAGTGCTGCGTACGCCTTGTAGCGCTATAGAAATGCTAAATAGTAGTAGTAGTAGTAGTAGTAAATAAAGCAGTTTGTTATTATGTAAATGAAATAACGTAGAGCTACAAGATAACTCTCAATCCGATGTTCCCAGTGAGAGTGCACAAGTTCCCTGCACTAGCAATCCCTGGTGAGCTAATTTGAAAGGGGCTGCTCCTCTTCTTAGCTGCTGCCCCCCCCCCCCCAAAGTGGGAAAATGTTCTATACAAACGGCGCCCCCTGTGGAGCACCCTCCCCTTCTCCCAACCCAGCCCAAATTTACTTCCAAGTCCCCAGTGGTCTGAGTGAGGGTGGGGGCAGTTTCATTCTTCAAAATTGTGTTGCCTGACCCCCTACTGTTAAAAAGGAATGTACCACTATGTGTCAGGCTGCCAAATAAAATAACATTCCTTTATTTAGCCACCAACAAACTGCTAGCAGTCAGGTGGCCTAAACCACTGGGGACTAGAAAGTAAGTGTGGGCGAGACTGTGGGAAGGAAGAGAAGTCCCACAAGGAGCCCTGTTTGCACAGGACTTTTACCCACCTGGGAAGGGGAAGGATGAAGCCAGAAAAGGACCAGCTCCTTCCACACTAGCCCACCGGGAATTACTAGTAGTCAGAGAAGGCCTCATATTGTTATGCTGGGATTTAGTCAACGTCAATACTCAGGTAATTCTTCAAAAGTAAAACATAGATATTTTCCTGCACCTTATCACAGCACTTCCCAATCTTCTCCTGGAGGCATACCTAATCAGTCAGATTTTCAGGATTACCTCAATGAATATACATGAGATAAATCTGCATATACAGAAGATCTACTGTATGCAAATTTATCTCATGCATATTCCTTGGGACCCCGCTTGTTAGTCATTGGTTACATTTAAATCATTCAGTGACTGACTTGAAGTTTGTAGTATTGTTTCAATTACAGGGTGAAGTGGGTAATCCCGAGCGGGAATTAGTCCTTAGAGAACAACGAATGATATATAATTGGGGGACTGTGGAACCACATGGTCTGAATAAGGAAGTGGATTGGCCTTTGTTAATAGTGCTATAAAACAGGAAGTGAGTCAGGCGTTAAATCATCTGATTCACATGAGTAGGTTATACCGGATACAGAGGTAGTCCTTGGTGTACCAGACGCTCTAATGGGGCTGTTAAAGATATTATTTAATACTTTATTTTGAATAAGGAATGGGTGGTAAATGTACTAGAATGTGAATAATTGTTGACATTATTTGTGTAAGGTCTTCTGATGAAGTAAATATGAAACACAGCCTGTGTTGAGACCCGTTTGATGATTGGATGATGATGGATGAAAGGAGCTACTCAAACCTCGAATGATCTCCATGTCAAGCTGAGAGCTGTGAAGATTTCACGTCTGATGGTGTTAAATTACAGCGGAATATCTGTTTCTTCATTGCTCGTTACATAACGACTTTGTCATTTCTGAACATTGATTTTTCATCGTTTGAATTTCTACTGACTGATTAGTGAATTATATACCTGGGGTATAAACAAGAAGGACTAAGTGGACTGCCTATGGTATGACACTTATTGTGGACTATCTGGGACTAATTAGATTCTGGGACATATATAATTTAGTTTAGATTATATTTGATTTAGTATTCAAACATAGTGACATGTGAGATTTGATGGGTTTGAATGAGGATATGATATTTAATAAATACTGAAGAAAAAAGAAGATATGTGATGTGTTTAAAGTATATATAATTAGTTGGTTCAATATGTTCATGATATGATATGACTAATTATAGCCACTTATAACCCTTGTATGAATAATGCATATTCCTTGAGATAATCCTGAAAACCAGATAGGCTAGGTATATCTCAGGAAATTTTGATAAGCATGGCACTAGTAAACTGGTGCCTCCCTAGGGAATGAGGTCACTTGCCCAAGAAGCGTCATGTCAGTGGAAGAAACTGGACTAGCCCTGTAGCCTCCCTGTTTCTCAGCTTGCTAACCACTAGACTGCTTTTCCACTCTGGACAAAGACTATGGAGCAGTCCTTCTCAACCCTCTCCTGGAGACGCACCTAGTCAGCTGGCCTACAGGATTGCCATAGAGAAAACGTATGAGATATGTTGGAGACCAACTGTATGCAACTCTCTCTCAGGCATACTCATTGTGCTAACCCTGAACATCTGACTGCCTAGGTATGCCTCCAGGAGAGGGTTGAGAAGCAGCGTGCAAACATTTTTAAAGAGAGAAGTTTCTTTTTATTCAAAAACTTCTCATTTCCTATTGCCAGTCTCTCAATTCTGGCGACGGCTTTTAGCCTGAGATTAAGGCATTTCCTATTGTTTTACTGCCTTAGAATGCTGGAGTTTGAGAATCAGCCGGGTGAGGAAACAAGACTTTTTAAAATAGACCGGCTGGCTTCAAAATGATGAATTCTGGCTCCCTTTTCCTAAGTGCACATGTAAAGATTCAGGCAGCTATTCCAAAATGTACCGATAGGCAGAGGGTCAGTCTGTCAAGCCATATGGTCTGTCCTAAAATATACAAGCCCTACGTTTGTAAAATTCTGATACAAAAATGAGTACCTGCAATCTGTGATTACAATTTTTGGAATGCTCGGACCTGCACTTTTCATCTAGGTTTGCTATTCCAGCCATCTAGGACTCATTTCCGTGGTTCCTTAACTCTTGCCGTGGCTTTGACATTTTGGAGGTTTTTTTAAAAAAATTTATATCAAGTCTAATGCTGAAAATTCTTATGACATTAGCCCCCAATTCTACCTGGTCATAAGATTTCTGGGAGACCAACAGGCTTATTTTCGAAAGAGAAGGGCGCCCATCTTTCGACACAAATCGGGAGATGGGCGTCCTTCTCCCAGGGTCGCCCAAATCAGCATAATCAAAAGCTGATTTTGGGCGTCCTCAACTGCTTTCTGTCGCGGGGATGACCAAAGTTCATGGGGGCTTGTCGGAAGCAAAGCAAAGGCGGGACTGGGGCATGCCTAACACATGGGCATCCTCGACCGATAATGGAAAAAAGAAGGGCGCCCCTGACGAGCACTTGGGTGACTTTAATAGATCCATTTTTTGTTACGACCAAGCCTCAAAAAGGTGCCCGCCCTGACCAGATGACCACCGGAGGGAATCGGAGATGACCTCCCCTTACTCCCCCAGTGGTCACCAACCCCCTCCACTCTAAAAAAAAGTTTTTAAATATTTTTTGCCAGCCTCTATGCCAGCCTCAAATGTCATACCCAGTTCCATGACAGCAGTATGCAGGTCTCTGGAGCAGTTTTAGTGGGTGCAGTGCACTTCAAGTAGGCGGAGCCAGGCCCATCCCTCCCCTACCTGTTACACTTGTGGTGGTAAATGTGAGCCCTTCAAAACCCACTAGAAACCCACTGTACCCACATGTAGGTGCCCCCCTTCACCCGTTAGGGCTACGGTAGTGGTGCACAGTTGTGGGGAGTGCGTTTTGGGGGGCTCAGCACACAAGGTAAGGGAGCTATGCACCTGGGAGCAATTTCTGAAGTCCACTGCAGTGCCCTCTAGGGTGCCTGGTTGGTGTCCTGGCATGTCAGGGGGACCAGTGCACTACGAATGCTGGCTCCTCCCACGACCAAATGGCTTGGATTTGGTCATTCGAAAACTGGGGGCGACCATCTCTAAGGATGACCATCTCTAAGGTCGACCTAAATTTCGCAATTTGGGCATCCCTGACCGTATTATCGAAAAGAAAGATGACGCCCATCTTATTTTGATAATACGGCTTTCCCCGCCCCTTCGCCGAGACGTCCTGTGAGGACGTCCTCAGGAAAACTTGGGCGCCCCTTTCGATTATGCTCCTCCACGTCACTCCAGATCCTACTCAGTCTCTGGTCATCTCCCTTTCAACCATTACCAAAGCTTGTTGTATCTGTTTCACACTTGCTTGAGTTCTGTCACCATTTTGGTGATTAAACCCATAATCCATTATTATAATGGACTTGGGAAAATCCACTGTTTATTCCTAGGATAAGCAGCATAAAACCTGTTTTACTCTTTTGGGATCCTGCCAGGTACTTGCGACTTGGATTGGCCACTGTTGGAAACAGGATACTGGCATAGGCGTAGTTTGACTGTTTCATTTGGGGGGGCAAAGGAAGGGGCGGGGGCACATTAGCATATTCATTTGCATATATGTATATGCAAATTATGCTAATATGGAGGAAGGAAGGAGCAAGAGCTGGCTTTTTTGGGAATAACCAGTGTTCGTTTGACGATTGATAGCCACTGAATCGGAGAGGCAGCGGGTTTGGCGGCAGGCAGTGGTGCGCTGGTAAATGTTTAACAACAGACTCTCCCCCCCGGTTCCCCTCTGCGCCCCCCCTCAAATTGCAGAGCTGGCTTTAGCCGGGGAGAGAGCCTGGGGGGGGGGGGTATAAATAAGTAAATATAAACTTTTAATGTTGAGCACCTGATTCTCAAAGTGAACATATTCCAAACACTATAATGAAAATAAAATAATTTTTTTCTACCTTTGTTGTCTGGTGACTGTTTTTCTGATCATGCTGGTCCAGTATCTGATTCTGCTATCTGTCCTCTTAACTCAGTTTCCAGTGCTTCCTTTCCATTTATTTCTTTCCTTTCCTCCTTTCTTCTTCATTTCTGGTCCTCAGCTTCTGCCTATTTTCTTCATCCATGTGCAGTTTTTCTCCTCTCTTCCTTTCCCCTCATCTCATCTCCTTCCTCACTCTTTTCTCCCCTCCATCCATGTCCAGCATTTCTTTTCTCTCCCCTGCCCTCCATCCACCCATGTCCAGCAACCCTTCTCTCCCTTTGCCCTGCAAGCACCCATACCCAGCGACCCTCCTTTCCCCTTCCCCCATGCCCAGTGGCCCTCCTTTCCCCTGCCCTCCATCCACTCAGTCCAGCAGTGACCCTCCTCTCCCCTGCCCCCATGCCCAGTGGCCCTCCTTTCCCCTGCCCTCCATCCACCCAGTCCAGCAGTGACCCTCCTCTCCCCATGCCCCTCCTTTCCCCTGCCCTCCATCCACTCAGTCCAGCAGTGACCCTCCTCTCCCCTGCCCCCATGCCCAGTGGCCCTCCTTTCCCCTTCCCTCCATCCACTCAGTCCAGCAGTGACCCTCCTCTCCCCTGCCCCCATGCCCAGTGGCCCTCCTTTCCCCTTCCCTCCATCCACTCAGTCCAGCAGTGACCCTCCTCTCCCCTGCCCCCATGCCCAGTGGCCCTCCTTTCCCCTGCCCTCCATCCACCCAGTCCAGCAGTGACCCTCCTCTCCCCTGTCCCCATGCCCTCCTTTCCCCTGCCCTCCATCCACTCAGTCCAGCAGTGACCCTCCTCTCCCCTGCCCCCATACCCAGTGGCCCTCCTTTCCCCTGCCCTCCATCCACCCAGTCCAGCAGTGACCCTCCTCTCCCCTGTCCCCATGCCCCTCCTTTCCCCTGCCCTCCATCCACTCAGTCCAGCAGTGACCCTCCTCTCCCCTGCCCCCATGCCCAGTGGCCCTCCTTTCCCCTGCCCTCCATCCACCCAGTCCAGCAGTGACCCTCCTCTCCCCTGTCCCCATGCCCCTCCTTTCCCCTTCCCTCCATCCACTCAGTCCAGCAGTGACCCTCCTCTCCCCTGCCCCCATGCCCAGTGGCCCTCCTTTCCCCTTCCCTCCATCCACTCAGTCCAGCAGTGACCCTCCTCTCCCCTGCCCCCATGCCCAGTGGCCCTCCTTTCCCCTTCCCTCCATCCACTCAGTCCAGCAGTGACCCTCCTCTCCCCTGTCCCCATACCCAGTGGCCCTCCTTTCCCCTTCCCTCCATCCACTCAGTCCAGCAGTGACCCTCCTCTCCCCTGTCCCCATACCCAGTGGCCCTCCTTTCCCCTTCCCTCTATCCACCCAGTCCAGCAGTGACCCTCCTCTCCCCTGCCCTCTCTTCATCTCACCCTCTCCCTGTTCCTTCTCCCCCCCCCCCCCCCGCCGCAGCGAGCCAGTTCTCCTCCCTCCCTCTGGATCCATCCCTCACCAACTTGATCTTCGAATTCTTCGCCTGCCCGCTAGCGCTGACTCTCCCCTGCCGGTTCGCGCTTTAAAATGGCCGCCGAGACTAAGTCTCGCGAGGCCGCCACTGGAAGTCTCGGCGGCCATTTTTAAAGCGCGAACCAGCAGGGGAGAGAGTGCTAGCGTGCCGGGCAGACAAAGGATTCGAAGATCAGGTCGGTGAGGGACGGATCCGGAGGGAGGGAGGAGAAGGAACGGGGAGAGGGCGGGGTGAAGGAAGAGCTGCCTGGTGCCGGCCCTGCGTTTGGGGGGGCATTGCCCCCCCTCGCCCCCCCCAGTCTTCGCCCATGGATACTGGGCTCGATGGACCTTCGATCTGTCCCAGTATGGCAACACATGTCAGTGGTTCCCAAACCTGATCCTGAAGGCAAACCCAGCCAGTCAGGTTTTCAGGATATCCATAATGAATATTCATGAGAGAGATTTGCACGCACTGTCTCCACTGCATGTAAATCTATCTCATGAATATTCACTGTGGATACCCTAAAAACCTGACTGGCTGGTTTGCCTCCAGGATCAGGTATGGGAACCACTGACTCATGCTCTAACTTGTGCCCACAAGAAGATACTTATAGAACAGAAATCATACTTGTGGCTCATTTCTTCCTTCAAGTGTTTACAATCCATAGTATATCTGAGGTTAAAGCTTCATTTCAGTGTAGCCGACCTAAGAGTAATACTCAAATTGTCACATCAGGTGTGGAGTGGAGTGGAGTGGAGGAGTAGCCTAGTAGTTAGGGTGGTGGACTTTGGTCCTGGGGAACTGAAGAACTGAGTTCAATTCCCACTTCAGGCACAGGCAGCTCCTTGTGACTCTGGGCAAGTCACTTAACACTCCATTGCCTCAGGTACAAATAAGTACCTGTATACAATATATAAGCCACATTAAGCCTGCCATGAGTGGGAAAGCACAGGGTACAAATGTAAAATAAATAAAAAAATAGTGCTACAGGATTTGGACTTAGGTTTAAGTTTCCATCTTTCCTTTTATGGGGCTAATTTTATATAGGACTTTTCAAGCATAAGCCCTGTTATACAAGAGTTATGTGCATGAAATTATGTGTGATGACAAGAAAGCATGTGCTTGTAAGCAATCTGCATGTGGACATGTCCAGGGGCATAGATTAGGCAGAAGCGTGTGCGAAGACATGAATGACAGGCACACACTTCAGGTGGCAATCTGCACAGCTGTATTTTAGCTTTCGATTTTGCTGCTTTTGTGAGGCTATTCTATTAAATAACTTTAGAAAAGGAACTTCTGTGTCTCCCAACCTAGACAACCCGGTATAAAATTACACAGTATAAAACAGCATCTCCCAAACTGTGTGATGCAGCAAACTCACAGGGAGTGCTGAGGAGGGAGAGACAAAATAAACGCACACTGACTGGTCTCCCACTCCTGTGTGCCGGGGCTCGGATTATCATGTGTTAGCTCGTTAACTGTGCTCTACCGCCGGCCACGGGCAGGGGCCTCCTTTTGTGTCCAGTGGCAGAGTAGATAGAGCTAACGTGTTGGAGGAGTGGAGTGGAGGAGTAGCCTAGTGCCTGAGATCCTAGGGAACTTGGTTCAATTCCCACTACAGCTCCTTGTGACCCTGGGCAAGTCACTTAACTCTCCATTGTCCCAGGTACAAAATAAATAACTGTATATAATATGTAAACTGCTTTGATTGTAACCCACAGAAAGTCCCAAGCCCCCTTAACACATGATAACCCAGGTCCTGGCACACAGGAGCAGGAGACAGACCAAGGGCGCACAGCAGAGGTTGTAAGCTACTGGCATCAGGTAGCTCCCTGAGGGTAGCCTATCATTCTGGGCTTGCTATGGGATTGGTTAGACTCAGTCCACAATGGCCAACTTAAACTTTATAAAAAGTTGTGAAATGTTTGTTTCTTAAGTTGACTGACTGCAATGGAATGTGATACTATGTACAAGTTTGAAGAGATCTGGGGGGGCCCTTTGCCACTCAGACCACTAGAGCGGGGGGAGAGCCTTGAAAAATTGCATGGAAATTAAGGGCGCTGAGAACTGAAAACGTTTGAGAACCACTGGTATAAGGGGAAATGAGCAGCTCCCGTTGTCCAGTACTCTTGACAGCAAGGCTTAAACTTGCCTTCAGTGCCATTCATACAAAAGCACAGAACTTCTTCAAACACTTTGGGGTAATTCTATTAAGAGGGTGGCAAAATATAACGCCAAATATATAAATAAATGATTAGAAGACTGGCATAGATGCAGGGTATGTGTGCATTCTTATTTTTTTTGCTTTTTGGATTATGGAAATTCCTTGTACTTGGGGATGGCTACAAAATTGATGAGTAAGATTCAGTTAATACAACATTCAGCAGCAAAAGGGTCTGGATGGCTTCCTAAAGGAAAAGTCCATAGACCATTATTAAATTGACTTGGGAAAATCCACTGCTTATTTCTGGGATAAGCATCATAAAATATATTGAGCTTTTCTGGGACCTTGCCAGGTATTTGTGACCTGGATTGGCCACTGTTGGAAACAGGATACTGGGCTTGATGGAGCTTTGGTCTGTCCCAGTGTGGCAATACTTATGTATCTTATGTAAGATCGATTTAAGAGTTGATCAAGTTACACCATTGTTGATGGATCTGCATTGGTGTCCAGTATGGGCTCAGGTTCATTTTAAAGTGGTTTGTTTAGTTTCTAAGATTTTAGAAGATTATTGCCCAGAAGGATTATTTTTGTTGATTAATTTACTAAGTTCTACTACATTAACTAGAAGTTACAATCCTTTGCTTCTGGCCTTTCCTTCTGTTTGAACTGTGAGGGTTAACGCACTTTCTTCTCACTCTTTTATATATCTTACTGTGCATTTATGGAACTTTGTTCTTTAAGAAATTATTTTTCCTTTCATAAAATGGTAAAGACTTACTTGTTTTCTAACTCCTTTAAGAAGTAATTTGAATAGTTTTGCAATTCTTGATAATATTCTTCTCTATCTTTTTGTAAGCCGCTTAGAACCTCAATTGAGGGATTTGGCGGGTTATAAGTCTATTATAATATAACATTATTTGGCAATATGCGGGCTACATGTTAATCTGTAACTATGCACCTATCTTCAGTACCACATAGTTTGCAGGTGGGTACAAACGGGTAAAATTTGGACAGTGTGTGTGGACGGGACTCACACTTAAGATTAATTTACTGAATACTGCAAATTATTTGGTTAGTTGGATTTTGCTCACACCTTTTTTCAGTAGTAGCTCAAGGTGAGTTACACTCAGGTACACTAGGTACTTCCCTGTTCCTGGCGGGCTCACAGTCTAAGTTTGCACCTGAGGCACTGGAGGGTTGAGTAACTTGCCCAAGATCACAAGAAGCAGTAGCAGGATTTCAACTGGACTCCCCTAGTTGTCAGCCTTGAGGAATTACACCAGTACTAGGGCTGACATAAGTGTGTGTGTCTAAAATAGAAACATACATAATATACCCAGTTATGCTAATATTCAATAAGGGAAAGAAGGCACCGTCCTTCCTTTTAGAATCACCCCCTTTTTGCGGCTCATGCTATCAACAGTTAAACACATAGGGGAAGTGATGGCAATGATAAGTGCTTTTATTAATAACCTTCCTGACGAGCACTAATGTAAATGTCACTAGAGTGATAGGCCACCTCCTCATCTGGCTTCCACTGCATTGCAGTCTGGTGAAATCAGGTGTGATTCATCAGCAATTCTTGTTCAAGGAGGGGGATACATGTTTATGTCAGTCCATGTTTCATGTCTTTTAAACTTCCCTCTCTAATATCCTTCTAATAAAGAGCCATGGGTGTATGTAGTTATGTTAACACATTGTTCCCTGACGAGTCCTATGAAACTTCAAGTTTTTTTTTCTTTTTGCCATGATAATTGAGGACTTTATTTTACTGCTGAAAATGGGAACTGCCACGGTGGTACTGGAGAGGGAGCCAGAGAAGGCCCAATTAGCATATTATAGTCTGATCCCATGTTACATTCAATATGCAGTATCAGTCTACTAGAAGTGGTTGTCTGAGACACTCTTTTCTGTATCCTTCGCTTCCACTTCCAACTCCAGACTCTGTTCCTTCCATCTTGCTGCACCGTAGCCCTAGAATAGACTTCCTGAGTCACTACCTCATGACAGGGCCGCCGAGAGACTGGGCTGGGCCCGGGGGAAGGCCGCCCCTGGGGCCCCGCCTCCGCCGCCCCCCTGCATTGAAATCGTCAGGCGAGGGCGGGACACAGGGAGGGAAGGAGGCCCGAAGGGAGGTGATCTGCTGCCCTGCTGCCCGTAGCGCTTTCACACGGAGGTGAGAGGCACTGTGATTTCAATGCAGGGGGCCCGGCCCAGTGGCAGACGGTCGACAACAGAGGGGCGGGTGGGACTGCGGTGCCGGGCCCCCCTTGGAGGCCCAGGCCCGGGGAATTTTGTCCCCCCTGCCCCCCCCCCCTCTCGGCGGCAATGCCTCATGATCTGTCTCTGGCCCTGTTCAAATCCAGGCTACAAGAACTGTTCCCTCTAAGCCTAGTGGAAGTCCTCCATCTGCACTGCTGCCAATGGGAGGGGTGGTGTTTCAATTTTTGTTTTCAAGCATTGAAAATGTGATAGTGAAACAGCAACCCTCACTGGCAGGACTGTAGGTGGAGGACTCCCACTCAGCTTAGAGGGAATAGTGGCTAAAAGCCCACCTTTTTGAGGCACCATCTGCTCAGTACCCATGTGGACCACGTAATGCTACTGGATCGTCTAAGTCAGATTGGAATTACCGGACCAGTCCTCAATTGGTTCAACAAATTCATCTCAAACTGAAGCTACTAGGGTGAAACAAAACAAAAACCTTTCCAAATTCTGGATTCTGAAACGAAGGGTTCCCCAAGGGTCCCCGCTCTCCCCCATCTTGTTCAACTTCTTCATGTCTTCCTTCAACTCTATTCTTCAAGGCTTAGAGTGGAGGAATGGCCTAGTGGTTAAGGTGGTGGACTTTGGTCCTGGGGAACTGAGGAACTGAGTTCGATTCCCACTTCAGGCACAGGCAGCTCCTTGTGACTCTGGGCAAGTCACTTAACCCTCCATTGCCCCATGTAAGCCGCATTGAGCCTGCCATGAGTGCGAAAGCGTGGGATACAAATGTAACAAAAAATAAAATAAATTAATTAGGAGAACTATTACTATCATACGCAGATGACATCATGCTCCCTCTAGCTCTGACACACTCACACCAAGATCCAACCCAATTGGCATTAATTGGAATGAACACTATTCAGACCTGGGCCCTAACTTACAAGCTGAAATTGAACACCCTAAAGACTAAGATTCTCTGGTTCCAGAATCAAGGCCTGAAGTCCCAACTTCAATAACACTACCCAACAATATCACCTTCCCAGTTGAATCAGAAGATAGAGTGCTCGGAGTCATCCTTGACTCCTCCTTATCATTCGCATCCCATATCAACCTACTTTGGAAGAAAACAATGTTTAAAATGAGACAACTTTGTCTAATCAGGTCATTCTTTGACCAAAAAGCCTTTGCAATACTGGTACAAATGCTTATCCTACCACATCTGGACTACCGAAATGCCCTATTTCTTGACATTAAAAGTGTGTGTATATATACACACGTATATATAAACTACAGATCATACAGAACACAGCGGCAAAACTAATCGTCAAACTCAACAGATACACCAGGGTTTCACCTTACCTTACAAAACTACACTGGCAACCAACAGCTGAAAGAACCAAGTTTAAGGTTCCCTGCCTAGTCTTTCAGATTCTTCAAGGTCCTACCGCTGCACTCCTGATTAATATCTCATCTGTTCACGTTGTTCAATCCAGCAGGCTAAAAGAAAAGCAAGGCGCAGTGCCCCAACGGGTGCATGGAGCCGCCATTAACATGGCGCCGTGCCCCGATGGGGATGCGCACTAGCCCAAGCGGGTATGGGGTGAGGCGGGCTTGTTCCCGCCCCTCAGAGGCACCCCGTTGGGAAAGATGGGGCAAGGGGGGGGGGGGTTTAAAACCCCTGGACCGAGCCCGGACGTCCTCTTCTGGTGTCCGGGCATCAGCATGTGAGAAAGCCCCGCTCGAGACCGTAATTTTGCCCGCCCCGGACGCCACAACATCCGCCCAAAGCTCTGGTCAACATGAAGCATGGATTCTTGTTAAGTGAAAACTTTTCCCCGACGCTGTTGCTGGCTTCCAGAGGTTCCTGGTGTTTATCTCCGCCAGATTAAGCGGCATCGCGAACGCGCACGACTCGCGCTACGCTGTCGGCCGGCCCACGTGGAGTCCCAGGTACGGAGGCGCACTTTTCTCCTCGCCCGCTGCGGTGGTGCCCTCCTCGCAGTGAGTAAACGAAACGAAAGGGAGCATAGGCGGATTAACTTTAAACTAACCATGGGGCTGACGGTCATAATATAAGATGGGGTGCGGTGTAGTTAGGGGACTCGGGGTCAAGTGCATGGCGAGTCCCGTGAGCGGACGCGATGAAGTGCGGACTCCCTTGACTCACCTTCGCTGATTTTAGCCCCACCGTTTCACAAGGAAATCCAATATCAGAAGATCTTTAACTCACTCTTCTCAATGGCAGGGACCACATTATGGAATACACTCCCTCAGCTTCCGAAAGAAGCTAAAAAAACTTTCTTCTTCCCAAAGACTACTAATGCTCACCAAACCCCGATCCATGAATGGATTTTGGTAATATCAAATCTA
This sequence comes from Microcaecilia unicolor, assembly GCF_901765095.1. Taxonomy (NCBI): domain Eukaryota; kingdom Metazoa; phylum Chordata; class Amphibia; order Gymnophiona; family Siphonopidae; genus Microcaecilia; species Microcaecilia unicolor. The sequence continues at coordinate 593,353,117 of NC_044032.1, forward strand.
ACACAGACTATAATCACACTGTGTAACACTCTATAAATCATATCAATCCAACAAGAATGTCTTACTGATAAAACTGTAACTATTATTCTACTAATGCTGTAAACCATTTTACTAATGTTGTAAACCACACTGAACCCTAAATAGGGGATATTAGCGGTATATAAGACCTAAATTGAACTGAATGTTTGTCTTATGTTTCAACAATTTTTATTGATGATTCAACATTATAAACAAAACGGTGACTATGAATATTTAACAACTTGAAGAACACAATGTAATCGTACAGGTACAACATTAGCTTCCATCATCAATATTTGTATCCTTTTCTCCCTCCCTCCCCTCCAACCCTAATCCTTGAACCCAATTGTATTACAGTTTTATTATGTGAATTAGGTTCGCTTTCGTGGTCAGGGCTCAGAAGGTTCTCCCGACTATCGAACTGGTCCACAGTCCCTTGTGGCTTTGGACAACTGCCAGGTATCAACTGTACAGACTCAGCAATCGGTCACTGTGCCAAGATGGGGCCTGTACTCTTGTGGCCCCCTCCCAGCTATTCAAACCCTCCCTGAACATATACGTACTTCCTCATATGAGCCGATAGTCACAATAATAAGTCCCCCCCTGCCCCACCACACATATTTCCAGATTCTTATATTCCAACCCCTCTTCCAACCTCCCTCTCTCTAAACCCTACCCGCCCTCCTCCCCAGTCCCCCATACTCCCTTCCCCCTCCCCTCCTCTTTCTGGGTCCTTACTCAACTACTCCTGATCTCTAGAGGTCTTAGAATCCTTCTCTGCCCCCTTACTTCCATCCATTAAGGAAAGAACATGCTAAACAGTTGTCACACCAGGATTAAACTATAATATATTGAGCAGTAAACTGCGTCCTCGTGGGCTAAGCCCCTTTATGTAGGGACTCCAAATTTGTAGGAACTGCTGTTTCTTTTTCGGGCGGCCTGACGCCTCTCTAGCTTCCCAGTTAGCCACCTCATGTATCTCGTTTCTCCAATGCCAATATGCTGGTGGCTCTGAGGATATCCATTTTTGCAATATGGTCTTGCGGGCTATCAAACAGACTTTACGGCACCAAAGCCTAGGACCTTTCGCCT